>NC_048298.1:141120452-141420452 GCF_013100865.1 Trachemys scripta elegans | reverse complement strand
CTGGGACCATGTGGTAAGGATTTTACCTTGAATCAAGTCTAGCTTGTTAAGTTTTAGGCACTAGAAAGTGTTTAATCTTTGTAACCATTTTGACTTTAATGACTTATACTCACTTAAATTTTCTCTTTGTAATTAAATAAACTTTTTTTATTTTTTAATCAAAACTAATCCAGTGTTGTGTTTAAATGGAGCTATTTGGTAACTCAACTTAAAGCATCAGGCTGTTGCATATTGACTCTTACAGGGGCAATTGCCTTTTAATATCTGAACTGCCAGGAAAAACTACATATTTTGGGAAAAATGCAGGAGCATGCTGGGGTCACCTGGTAAGTAGTAACAAAGGCTGCTGGAAGTCAGTGTGTTGCTGACAGACTGCTGGGGTCAGAGTTTCTGGACGAGGCCTGTAGCTATACACAGACATGCATGCTGTCTGGCTGGCTGTGAGTGGCCCAGCTTAGGAGCTACAATAGCAAAGCACAAAAGGTTGCAGGGCAGGTGGTAACACAACCTCTCACTGGTCTGGATTGCCCCCTGGAATGTGACAGTGATCTCTCTTCTTGGCATTCCCTCTGTCAACTCAAATGGGTTCATTAGTGAAAGAGTCACCCCAAAGAGAAGTGATTGTGCATACGAGGTACATTCAACTTTACATGATAATTTAGTGTATTTATTTTATGGTATTTTCATTTAAAATCAGTTAATGAGGAATACATCAAGCCTGGTCTAATTAGTCTCCTCCAGAAGCTAATTATCTATGTCAGTAAACAATCCCGATGATTTCTCATTTACACAAGACACTGTCTCTTGTGCTAGGGTTGCAATCAGGAATGAGAAATGACATTACTTTGAAAAGACTTCAGACCTGGCATCCAGTCAAAGTATATGAGACTCAGAGCTTCCATGCAATCAAGATGACATATGAATAATAAAAGACTGCCCTTTTAAAAAGAGCTGCAGTGGAAACTCAGCTTTGCAATCAATCATTCCCTCTTCAACTTTCTGAATGTGTGGTCAAGACTGGTTCTCCAGACACCTCCATCAGGAAACCTAACAACACAGGTGGAAGCACTGGAACTGTAGTATGATATGAATGTTAATAATGGAAATGGATGAAAGCAAATTACTAGTCAGTTGTCATTTACAGAAAAAGCCGAACATTTCATTTTCCAGATATGTGGCAGTTAAGCAAAGACAGAAAAAAATGGTAATATACTAGTTAATTCAGTTAAGATCGTCCTGTGGTGGTAATAAGATTAAAAGGATGGTGCAGTGTAAGTAACTCCAGTGTTCCTTAGAAAATATATGGTGGAATCAAATAATTGAAGGATCTTATTTTCCCAGTGCCTGGAGGCAATAGGAGTTTGAGTGAGAGTGAGTAGGTTAAGGCTGAATTGAGACAAGATGGAAGAGATGCTCTTAGGGAAGGGAAGCATTTGCAAAGGGCAGAGGGATGATGTGGTGCCTCCTCATTAATGAGGTTATAAGACTACCATTTGCCAAGGACAAGAAAGTTTGCAATCTGGGATCCCACAGTTCCCGGAGTCCTAGATGGCACCAGTGGCTAGAAATCTTTTTCTTATGAGCTTGATTGCAGAGACAATTGTGCCCATATCTGCCCACTAAGGACATTGTCACTGGTGGCCTTTGTCACCTCCTGATGAGGTGATATGTCCGTGGGATGGGATGTACCAGGCGTTTGCTATACTCTGCTGGAGGCCCCGCTGCCTTGGTACACCCCACCCAAAGAAGGTGTCTTTTAGGAGGAAAAGGTTTAGTCCTCCAGGAGTGACCTAGAAAAGCCATCCCAAATCAGCTGTGCGTGGAGTACTGATCATCCAGCAGCTAGAACGGCTAGAACTGGCAGAAGCCAATCAGGGCCCAGCAGGCAAGATAAAAAAAGGGTGGCTGCTTTTTTCCAGATCTAGTTCTGCGTGAAGCTGGGACAGGGTAGGAAAGCTCTAGAACACAAGAATGGCTATACTGGGTTCCACCAATCGTCCATCTAGCCCAGTATCCTGTCTTCCAACAGTGGCCAGTGCCAGATGCTTCAGAGGGAATGAACAGAACAGGGCAATTATCGAGTGATCCATCCCCTGTTGTCCAGTCCCATCTTCTGGCAATCAGAGGTTTAGGGACACCTGTAGCAGGGGGTTGCATCCCTGACCATGGACCTAACCTCTGTGAACTTATCTAATTCTTTTTTTAACCCAATTGTAGGCCTTGCTGGAGTCCTAGGCACAATTAGCTGTGTGATCCAAAGGCTGTGAACCAGAGTAGGCCTTGGGAGAATAGCACCGCACTAGGTGTCAGCTAACCAAGTAAGCACATTCCTGACCGGAGAGGATGGTACAAGCACACCCAGAGTTCTCAAGTAACTACCTAAACAAATTCCCAAGAGATTGTACAGGAAAACGCCAACCCCTCGTAAGATAAGGATGGGATGACAGGATAATGGATAAGAATGTTTTATTTGAACTAGCAGGTACAAGTTATAAGGATAGTAACTAAGAACATTTGGAGTGTTCTATGTAACTTGTTTGTATTAATGTATAAAAGGAGAAGTCATAGGAGGGGCATCTTTGTATCAGCCAAGGGGACAGAATCTTGTTATCCTGACAGTGTTTACCTTGTCACAGGCAATAATGTGTTTGTGTCCCTGTGACCCCTTTGACAGGGTACTAGTACTGCGCGTTACTGTCAATAAACCTGGCCTTCACCATCGAACCGAGCCTGTAGTCTTTCTTTATGAATAACATCCAGGTCTGATGAATTACCACGCTGCACTCTCTGCTAGTGCAACTAACACTAAAGCTCTATGAATAGCAGCAGTAGGAGCATTAACAACTCTGCACCATCAGCAACACTGCATAGCACTAACAACACTGGTGACCCTGATATGATATTTTTGGCCTTCACAACACCCTCTGGCAATGAGTTCCACAGGTTAACTGTGCATTGTGTGAGGAAGCAATGCCTTATGTTTGTTTTAAAGCTACTGTCTATTACTTTTATTGGGTAACCCCTGGGTCTTGTGTTGTGTGAAGGGGTAAATAACATTTCCCTATTCACTTTCTCCACATGATTCATGGTTTTATAGACCTCTATCATAGCCCCCTTAGTCTTCTCTTTTCTAAGATGAACAGTCCCAGTCCTTTTTTAATATCTCCTCATATGGAAACTGTTCCATACCCTTAGACATTTTTGTTGCCCTTCTCTAAACCTTTTCCGATTCTAATATATTTATTTGTTTGTTTGTTTGTTTGTTTGAGATAGGGTGACCAGAACTGCCAAGTGTGGGTTTATCATAGATTTATATAAAGGCATTATGGTATTTTCTATCTTTTTATCTATCCCTTTCCTAATGGTTCCTAACATTAGCAGCTTTTTTCAGTGCCACTGCGCACTGAACAGATATTTTCAGAGAACAATCCACAATGACTCCAAGATCTCTTTCCTGAATGGAAAAAGATAATTTAGAATCCATCATTTCTCCCCTCTCTCTTAACTCAAGAAGCCTGGTCTGGTCTGGACCTAACTATGACTGAATATTTTTGTTTGAGCTGAAAGACCATGTTTTTTACTTTGCTGAATGTAAGGCGCAGATGGACCATCCTGAGCTGAATATTGATTTGACTTCTGTAAGATTAGGCAAGCTCACTTCTTGAGATACTCCACTGGCTCAGGTGAACGGATAATAATTATGTGCACTTCAGAGCCCTCATTATTGGATGAGACCTCAGACCTTACCTTAGGAGGAAAGCAAATATCACTGACTCCCCATTTTACAGATAGAGTAATAAGAAGTTGCATAAAGTTACTTCCAGCAGACTAGGGGATAAAACCCAGGGGTGATCTCTTGACTCTACTGAAGTCAAATAGGAGCTTTTTCATTGCCTTCATTAGCAAGAGGATTTCACCCAAGGTTTCTAATATGGATGAGATTTGGGTCTGCAATTAGCCACTGTGCCTTTCAGAATAAACTTGCCAAACCTATGTGCTTGGCTATGATGTTTATAACCACTGGATGATACTCCTCTCCAGAACCATGCACAGAATCCAGGATTTCTGAGTCCTAGCATTCCTCTGCTATCTAGCAAACAGTTGTAGAAAAGATAGGCAAAGTGTTTTTCTTGCCCCCTTTAGTGGCTAGTCTGCAGAGAGACAATGTGGACTAGGACTCAAGAAACCTGGGTTCTTTTCTTAGCTTGACCACTGACTTGCTATGTGACCTTTGGCTGTGTGCCTCTGTGTCCCACTCCCATTCTTTGTCTACCTCATCTTAATAGGTTGTGAACTCTTCATAGAAGGGACTTTCTCTTCCTGTGTATTTGTACTCTGCCTACCATGATAAAGTTCTGATCTTGGTTGGGGCCTCCAGGAACTATCAAAATATAAATAATAATAGAGGATAACAACTATAATGGCTATTAGTTACTACTTTAGCTCAAGTAGTAAAAGATTCATCGGGGGAAGGAGACCAAAGCCCTGAGGGAAGTGGGATACCGGGAGGGAGCACGAGCAGGAGTGCGCAAGACGGAAGCACTCCTGCCTCATACTGAGAAAGCAGGACGATCAGCAAGTTATCTTAAGTGCCTATACACAAATGCAAGAAGCCTGGGAAACAAGCAGGGAGAACTGGAAGTCCGGGCACAGTCAAGGAATTATGATGTGATTGGAATAACAGAGACTTGGTGGGATAACTCACATGACTGGAGTACTGTCATGGATGTATATAAACTGTTCAGGAAAGACAGGCAGGGCAGAAAAGGTGGGGGAGTTGCACTGTATGTAAGAGAGCAGTATGACTGCTCAGAGCTCCAGTATGAAACTGCAGAAAAACCTGAGAGTCTCTGGATTAAGTTTAGAAATGTGAGCAACAAGGGTAATGTCATGGTGGGAGTCTGCTATAGACCTCTAGACCAGGGGGATGAGATGGACGAGGCTTTCTTCTGGCAACTAACAGAAGTTACTAGATCACAGGCCCTGGTTCTCATGGGGGACTTCAAGCACCCTGATATCTGCTGGGAGAGCAATACAGCGGTGCACAGACAATCCAGGATGTTTTTGGAAAGTGTAGGGGACAATTTCCTGGTGCAAGTGATGGAGGAACCAATTAGGGGCAGAGCTCTTCTTGACCTGCAGCTCGCAAACAGGGAAGAATTAGTAGGGGAAGTGGATGGGAACCTGGGAAGCAGTGACCATGAGATGGTCGAGTTCAGGATCCTGACACAAGGAAGAAAGGAGAGCAGCAGAATACGGCCCCTGGATGTGGAGGCAACCCAGTGACAGAGGATGTGGAAAAAGCTAATGTACTCAATGCTTTTTTAGCCTCTGTCTTCACGAACAAGGTCATCTCCCAGACTGCTGCGCTGGGCAGCACAGCATGGGGAGGAGTTGTGGAAGCAGAGAAAGAACTGTCATGCATTGCATCCCCTTCCTGTCAGTTCTTTCTCTGCTTCCAGAGAGGTGACCAGCCCCCCTGTGGAGAAAGAAATGGTTCAGGGCTATTTAGAAAAGCTGGACGAGCACAAGTCCATGGGGCCACATGCGCTGCATCCGAGGGTGCTAAAGGAGTTGGCGGATGTGATTGCAGAGCCATTGGCCATTATCTTTGAAAACTCATGGCGATTGGGGGAGGTCCCAGATGACTGGAAAAAGGCTAATGTAGTGCCCATCTTTAGAAAAGGGAAGGAGGAGGATCCGGGGAACTACAGGCCTGTCAGCCTCACATCAGTCCCTGAAAAAATCATGGAGCAGGTCCTCAAGGAATCAATTCTGAAGCACTTAGAGGAGAGGAAAGTGATCAGGAACAGTCAGCATGGATTCACCAAGGGCAAGTCATGCCTGACTAACCTAATTGCCTTCTATGATGAGATAACTGATTTTGTGGATGAGGGGAAAGCAGTGGACGTGTCATTCCTTGACTTTAGCAAAGCTTTTGATACGGTCTCCCACAGTATTCTTGCCAGCAAGTTAAAGACGTATGGGCTGGATGAATGGACTATAAGGTGGATAAAAAGCTGGCTAGATCATCGGGCTCAACGGGTAGTGATAAATGGCTCCATGTCTAGTTGGCAGCTGGTATCAAGCAGAGTACCCCAAGGGTCGATCCTGGGGTCGGTTTTGTTCAATATCTTCATTAATGATCTGGAGGATGGCATGGACTGCACCCTCAGCTAGTTTGCAGATGACACTAAATTGGGAGGAGTGGTAGATACGCTGGAGGGTAGGGATAGGATACAGAGGGACCTAGATGAATTAGAGGATTGGGCCAAAAGAAATCTGATGAGGTTCAACAAGGACAAGTGCAGAGTCCTGCACTTAGGAAGGAGGAATCCCATGCACTGCTACAGACTAGGGACCAAATGGCTAGGCAGCACTTCTGCAGAAAAGGACGTAGGGGTTACAGTGTACAAGAAGCTGGATATGAGTCAACAGTGTGCCCTTGTTGCCAAGAAGGCTAATGGCATTTTGGGTTGTATAAGTAAGGGCACTGCCAGCAGATTGGGGGACATGATCATTCCCCTCTGTTTGACATTGGTGAGGCCTCATCTGGAATACTGTGTCCAGTTTTGGGTCCCACACTACAAGAAGGATGGTAAGAGTCCAGCGGAGGGCAACAAAAATGATTATGGGGCTGGAGCACATGATTTATGAGGAGAGGCTGAGGGAACTGGGATTATTTAGTCTGCAGAAGAGAAGAATGAGGGGGGATTTGATAGCTGCTTTCAACTACCTGAAAAGGGGTTCCAAAGAGGATGGATCTAGACTGTTCTCAGTGGTACCAGATGACAGAACAAGGAGTAATGGTCTCAAGTTGCAGTGGGGGACGTTTAGGTTGGATATTAGGAAAAACTTCTTCACTAGGAGGGTGGTGAAGAACTGGAATGGGTTGCCTAGGGAGGTGGTGGAATCTTGTTCCTTAGAGGTTTTTACGGTCAGGCTTGACAAATGGCCGGAATGATTTAGTTGGGGATTGGTCCTGCTTTGAGCAGGGGCTTGGACTAGATGACCTCCTGAGGTCCCTTCCAACCCTGATATTCTATGATTCTATGACTGTGCTATGAACTTAAACATTCCAACCCAGTTACTGACCTATTCAGGGAATCAACGTGGTTGGTTTCACATGATGGAACTTTTGATTATTCAGTTTAGTTTCTGAAAAAGCTAGGAAATTACCTATACAAATTTTATATTAACAAAGTCAAGAAGTTAAAAGTTAGGAAATACTAGAATTAAAGTTGCTCATTCCACCTTAATTTGGAATCTTGTGCTTATAAATTATGATAGTCTTTAATTCCATTCCCAGACAAAAGATACATTAAGAGTGGAAATGTACAGTTAAGGCACCCAAAAAAGCTCAACTCTTCCATGTAACCATGCAATTATATTTAATGCACAACAGCCTGTGTGGTCCCAGATTAGCTTAAACTGAGTTTAAAGACACATGAAGTCTTTCCCCCTCATGGTGTTACTACGGAGCAAGTTTAAGGTGGTTTGAGTGCCTGTGAATTTGCATACCTTAACATGTTTGGATTTAACTGTTAGCATAACTGTGGCCTCAGTTCCATGGAGAACAATTGGAGATGGCAGACATTCTAAATGAGGGCAGTTCTTTCAAGAAATCCTTGAACATTGTTTTATGTTTCAGTCTCTGATGAAGAAGAAATTTCCATTTGTGAAAAGTAATAGAAAAAAATTGACCACTAATTCCAAAAAATAGTATTCAAATGTCACATATCCTTGAGATTTCAGTTATTTTAGCTATAGTGATGGAGTTTCATGCTTACGTTGACCTACAAGGATTCAGCGAACACTATAGATGAACATGTATATGCAAAGTCAGATCAATGTGAGAACTGCAAACACAGTTACATGTGTGGGACAGACAAGATTGTCCATGACCATTGCAAGCTGTTATATCCTTTCCTTATATTGTTCATATTTTTTCACAAGGAGTTAATACACCTTGTTTCAAACAATGAATGGTGACATGACAAATCTGCTGCCACCTTGCTAATTTCTGGGCTATTCCTTCCTTCCCAGTTGCTGGGGTAAATGTAACATGCTTTCAAGTTTGACTTCATTGTGTCTTTATATCTTTTGTACTGGCCGCTATGAGAACAGGTGCCTCACTTTGGCTGACCATAAAATAGGGCCTTGGGTATTCTCAGGGCAGCCATATGAAAGAGATGCCCAGACCAATGCAGCTCAGCTTGTACAGTAACTCCTCGCTTAACGTTGTAGTTATGTTCCTGAAAAATGCGACTTTAAGTGAAACGATGTTAAGCGAATCCAATTTCCCCATAAGAATTAATGTAAATGGGGGGGTTAGGTTCCAGGGACATTTTTTTCACCAGACAAAAAACTATATATTATATAGATATACACACAGTATACGTTTTAAACAAACAATTTAATACTGTTCACAGCTATGATGGCTGTGAAGCTTGGTTGAGGTGGTGAAGTTAGAGGGTGGAAGAGGGAGGGATATTTCCAAGGGAATGCCTTGCTGCTAAATGATGAACTAGCACTCGGCTGAGCCCTCAAGGGTTAACACATTGTTGTTAATGTAGCCTCTCATCAAGGCAGCACGAGCAGGAGGGAGGGGAGACAGCATAGCAGACAGAAACAGACACACACCTTGTGTGTGGGAGAGAGAGAGAGAGAGAGAGATGCACACTGCCCCTTTAAGTAAGCTGACCCACTCTTAAGTGCATTGTCTTTTTAAGTGGATCAGGAAGTTGAGACAGCAGCTGCTGCCCCAAGCTCTCTTTGTCTCTCTCCGTCCGTGTCCCCTCCCTGCTCTATATGGAGAAGGGGTAAGTGGGGTGCAGGAGCAGGGGGGAGGGGGACACCCTGACATTAGCCCCCCCCCCCAATTCCCCTGCACAGCAAGCAGGAGTCTCTGGGAACAGCTCCAAAGCAGAAGGCAGGAGCAGCACATGGCAGTGGGAGGAGGGACACCTGAACTGCCGATTGATAGCCTGCTGGGCGGCTGCAGCACAGGGAACTTAGGGAAGCGGGGAGCTGATAGGGGGGCTGCCGGTCCACCCTGGTTCCAAGCCCCCACCAGCTAGCTGCAATGGGCTGCTCTTCCTGCAAGCAGTGGACAAAGCAGGCGGCTGTTAAAGACCTTAGAAGGGAGCATTGCACAACTGTAAATGAGCGTGTTCCCTAATTGATCAGCAATGTAACAATGAAACAACGTTAACCGGGACGACTTTAAGTGAGGAGTTACTGTATGAGCATGCTTTGAATGCCTGACATCCGAAAGCAATTAAGGATTTTTGATATTGGGAATCTTTTCCCACAATTTGACTGCAAATAGACTGAGGACAGTGCATGTGGAATTAATTGAGTTTCCCAATGTGGTGGCAATAAGTTGAGCAGAAGCACTACAAGCACGACTGCCCAATAGGCGTTTAGCTTAGTGCTCTTTTGAACCCCCTTATTGTTAACAAAGTTAAAATTGCAAAGTCAGCCGCCTGCTTTGTCCACTGCTTGCAGGAAATGCCTGAATTAAAGTTACATGTGCAGTCTTGATTTAGTCTTTTATGCACATGCATTATGATAGCCTTTAATTACATGATCACACACTTTTTTTTTTCCAGAGGACCCCTGTCTCAATCAGTGCATAGGATGGACGGTCTCACTTAATATGTAACTATTTAATATTTTGTTTTATTCTCACTGTTCAAGGTGTAGCTCTTGGCTTTATTTACTGCACATTACTCAAATCCTGCTCTAAATAGAGTACAGGTATTAACTCTCTGATGGGCTTTTCTATGATGCTTTTCACTATAGCATTTGAATGCTTCACAAACATTAATTTATGTTCATAACACAGGCCATAGAACTTCCCAAAATAATTCTTAATCTTTAGAAGAACATCCAATCTTGATTTTAAAATGGTCAGGGGTAGAAAATCAGATCAATTTGGGTGCCCAGAAAATGAGGAAAACACAATTTCTGGCCAACTGTGAAAAGTCTGATTTAAGTGACTTGTTCATCATCACATAGTTACTCTATGGCAGAGGCAGAGATACAATCCAATTCTTCAGGGAAGCACTTAACTGCCTTAATCTGGGACCATCCTTTCTTTTCCTGCAGAGTTCCCTGTCTCATTCTTTACACACCTTCCAACCTCTGCAACAAATAATGTAGGGATTTTGCAGCCCACAGCTTCATTCACTACACAATCCTGATTAATTCCTAGAGCATGTCCATCTTGTGCACTGAATAAGCCAGGAGTCCTGCAGAAAAAATTGTATGTGATCATGTAATTAAAGACTATATCATAATGTATACATACAACGAGGTTAAATTAAGATTGCAGATAACATCACACATCTCACTCTCACGTGACTCAAACTCTCTCACACACAAGCAGGTACGCTTGCGTGTTCGTGGGCAGACGGCGGCTGTATTTTCAACAGGTTTGATCTGTTATCACTTAAACTGCAGAAGTGGCAACACAACAGCATCTTTAGCTGGACACAGAAACTTTTAACTTTAGATATCCCAGTGTATTGTGATAATAATGCAAATGTTTAGACCCACATAAAAAACCCTATCAGATTAAATTATTTTTCTGGCAATTGGCAAATCCATAAAAATAATTGGCCAGGCTGGTCAAATACTGGCCAGGTGGTAACCCTTTCACCAGTCAGCCCTGAACTGAGACGTCTCTCTTATCCTCTCTCCAGGCCTGGCATTGGCTGCAGGTATAACAGGGTGGGGCTAGGTGAGCTCAAATGCTCTCCTTAACCCCTTCTGTGCTGGTAGGTGGTTCCCCTGTTTCACCACATACTTATTTAATATCTTATTACAAACTCCTTGATTCTGTTCATATACATTGAGTGCTGAATTCAAAGCTGCAGCAAAGTCTCTCCTTTTATATTTACACCCTTTTACATTTCTTGAGATCACAAGTACCCATGCAATGATTTCTAACTTCTGGTGACACTGAGACTTTCGTCTTGCACTTCAAAGACAAAAATCAGAGCTAGAAAAGACTTAGTAAATCAGCCCAGTCCATCCTCAGCCTGTGCAGAATTGTTCCCACCAGTATACTGTCTGCAGCATTGTTATCTGTCTTTTGTGATGAGACTTGAATAGTTTACATACATACTGAGCATGAATAGCTGGAAGTCAATAAAATGATTCAGAGAAGCTAGATGAACAGATATACTTGCACTTTTCTGTGTACTTGTAAATTGCACCACATGTACAGACAGGAAGGGGCTATACATATGCTCATGTAGTTTTAACCTAAACTTGTGAGGATTTGTGTGCCTATGATGGGTACCTCGAAAACTGTACACAAAGCTATTTGAAAATCTGGATCTCCGCATAGTATAGTAGGAAATTAGTCTGATAATGACACCTTACTTTTTACACAACATTTTATCCCAAGGTGTTTTTCAGATGTAAACAGGGATCACTTAACCCACCACTGAAATAAGAGTCACTTCTGGGTGGGAGCAGGACAACATTACTACATCACTATTAAGTGAACTATTTAATTTCATTTCATTTTTAAGCAGTAAGAGAAGATTACACATTATGAAGCCACCTGAAACAACAAGGGGATTTTATGTAGAAAAAATGTAAATACTCAATTTTGACATATACCTCTTTCTTGTGGAAAGAGCATTATGGAATCTTTAAAGGCCAGATTGGGTTTTACATGTCACCTAAAATATATTAGTGCCTTGGGAAATGAAGTTAATAATTATAAATAGTTGCACAGCTTCCAAGTTCACAAATGATATATATGAAGAAATGTTGACAGAGTGAGAGAGATGGCAAGTTTGCAGTGGCATTTTAATAGGTTCAGGAAATGGGCAAATAAGCTGAACAGGTTTTTAAAATAAAAAAATGTAGCAGACATATCTAGTTAAAAAGTGAAATACTCATTAAAAAGATAAGAAACCAAGGGGCTTTTGAGGTAGTGCTGACCACTGAAGAACACCAAAGTAAATCAATAAGGTGCTAGGTTGCATAAGTAAGAGGAAATGTTTGAATATAGAAAGAAATATTTGTATCTGTATATAAACACTTCATTTCTTTAAAAGTTACAGGGCATGGGTTAAGGAATACATTTTCATTTCCTAATCAAAGACATATTTCTTTTTAACACAGTTGCCCTTGATGGCCACAATTTAGACCTTCAAGAGTCATAAATGGTTTTCATGACACAGGCTAGACACTAGTGATGTATAATGGCATATTGGTACTTCTACAACCTAGATCACACGATAAATTTCACTGTGAAAAGAAAAACAAGACTTAAGACCTGGTGCAACACATTTCAAATTGGAGATAATCAATCACTTCCTTCCAATACTATGGTTCATCTTGACCAGCATATCAGGGACCTTGAGAAAAACTGTTTTATATGGTCACAGCTGAAACACTGGACTCCTCTCAGTTTCCATAGAGCTGTATGTAGCACTTTTAGAAGCTCAATAAAAAACAAATTCCAGATCCTATCTTTATTAAGTTCTTCATACACAGACTCTTTCAAGCTTACACTTCACATAAGTGCAGGAAACATTATGCACGCTTAATAATCCAATGTTAAAATCTTTAAAA
The DNA here is from genome assembly GCF_013100865.1 of Trachemys scripta elegans. Lineage (NCBI taxonomy): Eukaryota > Metazoa > Chordata > Testudines > Emydidae > Trachemys > Trachemys scripta. The sequence continues at coordinate 141,407,852 of NC_048298.1, read as the reverse complement.
CAGAATAAGCAAACACTTCATTTCTTTAGCCTTAACACATATAAACAGAACTGACAGCCCAGAGCCTGACGTTACTTGCAGTACTGCAATAATAGATTTCAAGTTATCTTGTTTAACACGCAAATAATACTGTTCAGAAATACATCTGGTAGTGTTATAAAAGTAATCTGCACTACAACATTCTGCAAAGCATACCTCTAACTGCATTTCTTTACAGTGTTTGAAGCAGAAAGTTTTAACATGTTAAACATCCTCTGGCTTCCAAAAAATAGTTATCTATCCAACTCTATGTCTACACTACAAACTTTGGTCAATGTAAGTTACATCACTGTAAAGCTGCCACACTTGGGGCACGTCTTCACTACCTGCCGGATTGGCGGGTAGCAATTGATCTATTGGGGATCGACTTATCGCGTCTAGTGGCTTGGTGACCGCAGGAAATAACTCATGTTTGAGACCCCTGAACTAAATCATCCCAGCCAGGGCTTTGTCAAGCCTGACCTTAAAAACCTCTAAGGATGGAGATTCCACCACCACCCTTGGTAACCCATTCCAGAGCTTCACCACCCTCCTAGTGAAACAGATTTTCCTAATATCCAACCTAGACCTCCCGCACTGCAACTTGAGACCATTGTTTCTTTTTCTGTCATCTGCCACCACTGAGAACAGCCTAGCTCCATCCTCTTTGGAACCCCCCCTTCAGTTAGTTGAAGGCTGCTATCCACTCCCCCTTGATTCTTCTCTTCTGCAGACTAAATAAGCCTAGTTCCCTCAGCCTTTCCTCATAAGTCATGTGCCCCAGTCCTCTAATCATTTTCATTGCCCACCGCTGGACTCTCTCCAATTTGTTCATATCCTTTCTTAGTGGGGGGCCCCAAACTGGACGCAATACTCGAGATGTGGCCTCAACAGTGCCGAACAGAGAGGAATAATCACTTCCCTCGATCTGCTGGCAATGCTCCTACTAATACAGCCCAATATGCCGTTGGCCTTCCTGGCAAATAGGGCACACTGCTGACTCATATCCAGCTTCTCTTCCACTGTAATCCCCAGGTCCTTTTCTGCAGAACTGCCGCTTAGCCATTCGGTCCCCAGCCTGTAGCAATGCATGGGATTCTTCCGTCCTAAGTTCAGGACTCTGCACTTGTCCTTGTTGAACTTCATCAGATTTCTTTTGGCCCAATCCTCCAATTTGTCTAGGTCACTTTGGACCCTATCCCTCCTCTCCAGTGTATCTACCTCTCCCTCCAGCTTAGTGTCATCCGCGAACTTGCTGAGGATGCAATCCATCCCATCATCCAGATTGTTAATGAAGATGTTGAACAAAACTGGCCCAGGACTGACACCTGGGGCACTCTGCTTGATACCAGCTGCCAACTAGATATCGAGCCACTGATCACTACCCATTGAGCCTGATGATCTAGCCAACTTTCTATCCACCTTATAGTCCATTCATCCAATCCATCCTTCTTTAACTTGCTGTCAAGAATACTGTGGGAGACCGTATCAAAAGCTTTGCTAAAGTCAAGATATATCACGTCCACCGCTTTCCGCATGTTCACAGAGCCAGTTATCTCATCATAGAAGGCAATCAGGTTGGTCAGGCATGACTTGCCCTTGATGAATCCATGTTGACTGTTCCTGATCACCTTCATCTCCTCCAAGTGCTTCAAAATGGATTCCTTGTGGACCTGCTCCATGATTTTTCCAGGGACAGCGGTGAGGGACTGAAATCTGTAGTTCTCCGGATTCTCCTTCCCTTTTTTAAAGATGGTGGGGCAGAAATGAGTTGTACTGGGGTGACTAGAAGCATGGGATCAAGTTCCCATTATGCAACTTTCTCCATCCCATAGTGCCTTCTATAACCCATAATTTTCGCACCTTTTCTAGAAATCCCATAAACTTGTAAGACACTTCATCTCTGACAGAAGCGTGGAGCCTGCAGAGCTCTGCACCACTGTCATGAGTGTTGCAACGATACTCCAATATTTGCAGAGCTGTGGGAAGAACCGCAGCAGTCGGGGGACATGATGATTTTGTGGAGGACAGATTGCGGAGGGACATAGTAAAAACCAATTCAAATGTGTTGGTGGTGTTCACGGAGCAGCAGATGGTGAAGTGTCGCTTCTGTAATAGAGGTTTGGGATGATGAGCAGTGGCTATAAAACTTTTGGATGCAAAAGACCACATTCCTGGATCTGTGTGCCAAGCTCGATCCAGCCCTCCAGCTCAGTGACACCAGAATGAGAGCTGCATTAACAGTGGAGAAGCGAGTGGTGATTGCACTGTGGAAGCTTGCAATGCTGGATTCTCATCTGTCAGTGGGAAATCATTTTAGTGCTGGGAAATCCACAATGGGCAATGTTGATATGCAAGTTTGAAGGGTCATTAATCATCTACTGCTATGCAGGACTATGATCTCAGTAATGTGCAGGACATAGTGGATTGATGTGCAACAATAGGGTTCCTGAATTGTGGTGGAGTGACAGATGGCAGCATATCCCTATTTTGGCATTAGACCACCTTGCCACAGAGTACATCAACAGAAAGGGCTACTTTTCTATGGTTATGCAAGAGATGGTGGATCCCTTGGGATGCTTCACCGACTTCAAAGTTAGCTGGTCAGGAAAAGTGCATGACACTCACATCTTTAAGAACACAGCTACTGTTCAGAAAACTGCCAGCAGGGATATTCATTCCTGAATGGCAAATTGCCATTGGCAGTGTTGAAATGCCAATAGTGATTCTGGGGGACCTAGCCTACCCTTCACTTTCCTGGCTCATGAAGCCGTATACCGGCCACTTCAACAGCACCAATGAAAGATTCATCAACTGGCTCAGCAGGCACAGAATGACAGTTGAATGTGCTTTTGGTAGTCTGAAGGGATGCTGGTAGTGTTTACTCATATGGCTAGATCTCATTGAGAAAAATATCCCAATGGCTATACCTGCATGCTGTGTCCTGCATAACATCTGTGAGGCAAAGGGGGGAAAACTGCTGACAGGATGGAGGGCAGAGGAATAGCATCTATTTGCTGAGTATGAACAGCCAGACACAAGGGCTATTACAAAAGCTCAGCGCGGAGCTAGGTGGTTGAGAGAGGCCTTGAAATAGCACTTCATCAGTCAGCCACAGTAATGTGGTGTGGTGGGCTGTGCTCTACTTGACCCTGAAGTTTTGTGGTCTATTAGGAATTGTGTGGGGCTTGGTGTACATCTATGAATATAACACTGTTAATGCACCTATTAATTTTGAAGTGCTGGCTGTACATGTATAATCAGTATACTGTGTTTGTCACTGATCCTAGGAGTTCTGTCACCTTGTGCAATAACAAGTAGTGGGTGTTTTCACTAGGTATCCTGCTGCATATGTTGTGAAGTAATAAAGACAAATTATTTCCCCCAAAATTGATTTTTTTGCATACCAAAATGGGTGCAAAAATCCTCTGTGCAATTAAAAAACAAATACAATAAAAACTTCTGAAATAAATGAACAGAACTTAACAAGCAGAAAAGAATACTCATGTCCATTTCAGTCCATTTGGCTACATATACACCAACCGTGGCTCTCACAGGACAGTGTATGTGAAGCTGCGATTGTTTTTACTGTTCTCTGGAAAGGAGTGGTAGGGATACAAATGTGGCCTTGATGCCACGTTGAATATTGGAGGGGTGTAGGGTAATGCTAAAATGGAGTTTTCCATTGACTGGGAGGTGAGCCCAGGCTTGTTGAACCAGAGTCTGCAGTCTCAGTGTTTGCTGCTGGAGAGCCCATTTATGTTCCCAGGGCCGCCCAGAGGATTCAGGGGGCCTGGGGCAAAGCGGGGGAGCAGACCTAAAAAAAGGCGCCACCCGCTGCGGCGCTTGTACTCACTGGGCGGCGCTCCGAATCTGTGGTGGCGGCAACAGGTCCTTCACTCGCTCCACGTCTTCGGCAGCACTGAAGGCCCCCCCACCACCAAAATGCCGCTGAAGACCCGGAGCGACTGAAGGGCCCCCTGCTGCCGAAGTGCCGCCAATGACCCAGATCACCGCCGGGTGAGTAAAAATTAAAAAGGGATTCTCGGCCAGGGCTCGCGGGGCCCCTGCGGGGCCCGGGGCAAATTGCCCCACTTGCTCTCCCTTCCCCTCTGGGCGGCCCTGTCTATTCCAGATTGGAACACATCGGCAGCATGTAGCTGGCATGGTTGGCGGGGCAGTTGCATGCAACAAGAGAGAACTGCTAGATGTGCTCACCAAGCTAGGCAAAACAGGAAAAGGTACTTCAAACATATGTAAGTATTTTAAAGGAGGGAGGGGTGGCTTCTGGTCTCCGTGACCCCTGGAGAGTGGAGGTCACAATTGTGACCAGAGTGGTCAGTGTCGGGATAGCTGTGGAAGACTTTCAGGGTCGACACAGGTCATGCAATATCTACACTCGCACTGAATCGACTACACTATGTTGACCGGGCTCATCATCATTCAGGGAGCTGGTGTTACTGCGCTGTCGTAATGGGGCACTTCTGTCATTGAGAGACGAACTTGAGTGTACACACATGCATAAATAGGTTGATGCAAGGTGACTTACATTGACCTAACTTTGTAGTATAGACCAGGCCTAAGTGTAGCCCTTTCTTTGAAGGCAGCTATATATACAGTTAACTATTGGCAACAGTATGTAAACGGTAGTACATGTAAAGATATGCATTAATAATGGACCTTGAGCATGCTGTATTAGCACAAATGCCATCAACTACCTGAAAAGCACAAGTGCACAGAATGTCACTGAATTAAGTGTAATTGATTTTATAAGATGTAATTCGAAGGGGAAGGGGAGGAAGAGAGAGAGGGCTTACATGAGATATTAAACAAACACTTTTTTCAAAGCAGCTTTTACATTTTTTTCTTAAAATGAATTTAGCACTGATGAAAGCTGCCATAAAAACAGGCTTTGGTATTGAATCTTGCAAGAGGCAAAAGCAGTGAAAGCTTTTCACACTCATGCTGTGACCGGCCAACATGCTTCAGCAGAAACCTGAAAGGACTCACTTACAAGAATGAAAAGGAAGGTCACCGTTGTGACAATTGAACCTATAAATTTACCTACATTGTGAACTTACCTGTAAAACGTACGTAAAAGGTCTTAAAATGTTAAAATTACCTCTAACAACAAATACTGATGGGAAAAGATATGAAAGCAGAGAGAATTACTAAATCAGTCTAAACAAAAAGGTCTAGTTGATATGATTCAAGGGCTATGATAAAATTATGCTTGTTAAAAACAGGAGATGTAGAGCCAGAAGTTAATAAGCCAAAGTTGATATATCAGATATTAGGTCTAATTGGTGGACAAAATAATGCGGGGATGGGCTATTCCACCCATCACTCCCTTTGGGGTCCTTAAAAGAAGACATTTGGGGAGGAAAGTGCGAAAGAACAACAACAATACAAAAAGAACAGACAAAAAGAACTGACAAAACCTACTGAAGCGAGCTTCACTATCATGGCTGCCTAGCTCACTGTTCCCTGAGATCCCAAACCTTCATTATCCTGATCTTGAGAAATGTCCTGACCAGACAGGGCCAAAGAGAGGGACCCAGATGACACTGCCATTCAGCTCCAGCTGAATCCCAAACATCACCTGGGATGAAAAGGACTTTAACAGCAGCAGACAGCAACAGCTCCACCTCAACTAATTTCGGCTCTTTTTCTAAAAAGGACAGTTATTACCATCTTTAACACCATCTAAAATACTGTCAAACGGGGTTCCTTCCTTCTAAAACTGTCTCCAACTACAGGGAAAGGGAATAAAAAATATTAAAATGAAAGCCATATTAAATACTTTACATTTTAGATGCTCTGTTTGTCCTTCTTTTCCGTTTCTTTAATAAAAAAGTAATGCTGTGTTTGCTATGGTACTAATCAGGGCTGTCCCTAGGAGGGTGTGGGGCCCGGAACGTTAGAAACTTGGCGCCAATTTGTCAGGGGGTGCTTCCCCCCCGGCTCTGACCAGGCCCAGCCCCACTCCACCTCTTCCCCCAAGGCCCCACCCCTGCCCTACTTCTCCCCCCCACCTCTTCCCGCTCTCCTGTCTTCCCCGCCCAGTTCCACCCTCTCCCCCTCCCCCGAGCGCCCTCGCTTTTTCCCTCTCTCCTGGTCTGAACAGATTGTACTCTAGTACAAAGCATGCTGGTGAGTTTATGATGTGGGACCTGGAACTAGAACCTAGTCACACAGGGACCATTAGACAGGAACATGTTTTAATCCCTGCTGAGGGAGGCAGGATTCTAGCCGTTACCTATTGGTGAATGACTCTGTGGCTCATTCGCAATGCCCTGAGCATCCAGTCCCCATAAATACTAGTATTACATCTTTGAGGGTGATGCTTGATTTCAGGAAAAATAATTACTTTTTATATATACAGTAGTTGCTGTCCTTCGAGATGCATTGGCATGTTTATGGGTATATGCGTCAATGCACTGAAGTCAGAGACTTTGGCAGCAGTACACTAAGCAGCAGTACACTAAGCAGCTCATACACCCCTACTCTCCTAATGCCCTCGGACATGAGAATAATGGGGCATGTCTGCTGCTTCTCTCTCCATTCCTTCACACCTGAAATAGCAGGGAATGTGGGAGGGTCATGGGATGAAAATGTGCACAACACATTTTGAAGCATAACAGTTACTGTACAGCTAAGTAAGTTTTTCCTTCTTCGAGTGATTCCCTGTTACACTGCAGGTGACGCATCAGCAGTTCCCTTACAGGAGGAGGGAGTCTGGATCATCTCAACAGAGACTGTAACACCAACTTGCCAGAGTTGGCATTGTCCTGAGAGACTTTTGTGATGGTGTAACGAATGGGAAAAGTATACACAGACGACCACATCTCTGCCTTGCAGATATCAGCTATTGGAACATTGCTCAGAAAGGCTGATGAAGTGGACTGAGCCCTGGGGAAGTGAGCCATAATTCTCAGTGGATGAGAGACTTTAGCAAGAATGTAGCAGAGCTTAATGCAGTCAGAATCCAATGTGAGATTTGCTGACAGTGATTGCCCTTTAACTCTCTCAGTGCAGGCTACATAAAGCCTGGGAGAAGTCCTGAAGGATCTAGAGTGGTCTAGGTAGAACTCCAAATCTCTATGAATGTCCAAGGTACGAAGTTTTCCTTCAGCATTAGAAGAATGGGGCTTTGGGGAAAACACTGGCAAATGAATTAGTTTGGTTCAAATGGAAAGCTGACACTACTTTAGGCATAAACTTAGGGTGTGGCCTAAGGTAAGCCTTGTCTTATTGAAGACTATGCAAGGAAGATCAATCAAGAGAGTGTGAAGTTCTGAAATCCTCCTTGTGGAAGCAATTGCCACCAGAAATGTTGTTTTCATAGACAACAAAGGTAGTGAGGTTGTAGCCGTAGGGTTAAAGGGGGGTCCTGTGAGTTTGGAGAGAACTAGACTGAGATCCCATACAGTTACATGATCAAACACAGGAGGGTAAACATTGAGTAGCCCTTTCAAAAACCAGAGAGTGAGAGAAAATGGAAAACTCATCTACTAGCAGATGTAGCGCAGACATGAGAGCCAGGTGGACTCTCAAAGAACAAACTGAGAGGCCTGAGGATTTCAGGTGCAACAGATAATCCAACACTTCTGTGGATTAATGTTGCTTTGTCTCTTTTCAGTTTCCTGAATATCCTCAGAATGAAAGGAACTGGAGGGAAGGCATACAGAAGATGACTAGACCACAGGAGAGGAAGGCATCTGTGATGGAATCTAAGCTGTGGCCCACTCTGGAGCAAAATCTTGTTCACTGGTTGTTCAGGTTGGTCACTAATAAGTCTATTACTGGGTATCCCCAGTGGTGGAAAATTTGAAGGAGAATGTCTTTCCTGATTGACCACTCATGTTGGTCTAAGAAAATCCTTCTGAGGCAATCTGAAAGTGTGTTTCTCACTTCTGGAAGGCTGTCAGAAAGACATTGTGATATATGTATAGATTCCAGAGAAGGATAGCTTTTTGGAATAGCTGAGACAATCTTGCACCTCCCTACTTGTTTAGATAAAACATGGCAGGGGTATTGTCCATAAGAACTTGTTTCACCTGGTTCTTGAGGTGAACATACACATTGCACAGGCTCAAAGAACAGCTCAGAGCTCCAGCACATTTATGTGGAGCAAAACATCCTCAGATGACTAAGGGCTTGTGCCTGGAGTTGACTGAGATGGGCCCTCCCCAGCCTTTGGAAGATGCATCTGTCACCAGACTCATAGTCAGTTCTGGTGACAGAAAGGAAGCTTCTTTACACTCATTTCAGGTATCTAACCACCAATCCAGAAACTGAAGCACTCGCACAAGAAGGCAAATCTGCATGTCCACAGGGTTCCTGGAAGGGACGATACACTGAATTGAGATAGGCCTGAAAACAGTGAAGGTGAAGTCTGGCATGCAAAGTTAAATATGTGCACAAGGCCACGTGGCCCAATAGCTGCAGGCAGGTATGCACCAATGTCATTGGGTTGGATTTGAAGCCTTCTGAAAGAAAGGCTACAGATTGAAACCTTTCCTTTGGAAGGTAAGCCATGGTGGTCATGGTATCGAGGTCCACTCCTATGAAGATTATGCACTGTATTGGTTGTAATTGTGATTTGTCCAAATTTAATTTCAGGCCCAGATGGAAAACAGCAGTCTGGTTATTAGGATGCCGTTTTGGACCTGGTCGATTGATGTTCCATAAACTACCCAATCATCCAGGTAAGGAAATATTTGAATGCCCAGCTGGTGGTGGGCTGCTGCCACTGCCATGCATTTGGTAAAGACCCTTGGAACTGGCAGCCTGAAGGAAGCATGTTATACTGGTAAGGGTTGTTGCCTGCTATGAATTGAAGGTACTGCCTGTGGCAGGGATGAATTGCCACATGGAAATATGTGTCCTGTAAACTGAGCGCAGCATATGAATCTCTGGGGAAGGGATAATGGAAGGAAGGGTGACCATCCTGAATTTGATTTTCTGGATGAAATAGTTCCAATATCCTTAGATCTAGAATAGGACGAAGACCACCAAATTTCTGTGGGACCAGGAAGTACTGGGAATAGAAATCTTTCCCTTTATGTTGGCAAGGAACTTCTTGTATTGCTCCCAATTCCAGAAGAGACAGTACTACTTGAAGTAATACAGTCTTGAGAGTCCCTGTAAAGAGACAGGGAAGGTGGGCTGGGAAAAAGGAGGGAGGTAAATTGGGTAACATATCCCCTCCCCTACTGTGCTGAGCACCTGTTGGTAAGAAGGGCCTCCCGTCAACAAAGACAGGTGGCGACCTCAAGGAGGTCTTGATATTCTCTTGGGAGCATACTATAACCTCTGTTGGACAGAGGGTCTGAAGTAAGATTGTGGCTTAAACCATTTCCTTTTTGAAAACTCCTAGCAAACGACACATTGCATGGGAGTCCTTCAGTGTCTGCATGGCATTGTCCGTTTTGGTAGAGAATGGTTTAGGCTCCTTATAGGGTAAATCTTCTATTGTGTTCTGCAGCTCCTTTGGAACACCAGAAGCATGCAGCCAGGAAGAACACCTTGCGGAAATTGCAATGCATATAGAATTTGAGGCCATATCAGTAGTATACTTGAAGGGATATTTGAGCCGTAAGGCATCTCTCAGAAACCAAAGCCAAAACCTGATCCTCATATTCTTCTAGCAACTTGTCAGCAAATTTAGAAATTGCAGAAAAAAATAAAATTACATTTTGACAAGAGAGCCTGATAATTAGCAGCTCTCATTTGAAGAGAGGTGGTGGAATAAATATTTTGTCTGTACAAATCTAGCCTCTTAAATTTCATATCCTTGGGAGTGGCTTTAGGACAGGACTGATGAGACTGGCTGTGACCACCAAGGAATAAGAAACAGGTTGGTTAAAGAAACAGTCAAAATCTTTTTGAGGGACTTGATATCACCTGTTCATTCGCTTGGCCACAGGAGGTATAGAGGCTGGGGTCTGCCAGAGGGTTTTCGCTGACTCCAGAAAGGCTTCGCTGATAGAAAGGGCAACTCCTTCTATGATAGGAGTCTGTAAAATATCAAGGAGGGTGTGCGAGTTATCTTGCACAAGCTCCTCTTGTACTCCTCGAGAAGTGACCTCCTGAAAAACTGAAGTCCTCTGTGGGGTGGGGAAGAGGTCAATCCTGGAGTGATGGCTTCATCTAGTGAAAATGAATAGAGGGTGAGGGGGGAACATCTAAGGGTTCCTCTACTAATTCTCCATCCTCCTGAGGTCCACTGTCACCTTGATAGCCATATTCAGATGCTCCCCAAAGAACTATATGATGACAAAGCTACTGTGAGTCAGATAGGTTCTGGAGATGGGGTGAGCCTCTCAGGACTGTAATCATAAGTTAACTTCTAGAAACAGGATATTCATCTGACTCATGATGCAATACAAAACCTTACCTTCAAACTCATATTTCCCCTATGAAGATTTCATAACTCCTCCAATAAACTGAAATCTAGGTATTCCATGTATCCATTCTAAGGTAGTTGAGGTTTGGAGTTACAGTTTTCCATTGCTGTGCAAGTCAGATGAATGTGGGGAATACACTGCATGCGACTTGGAAGTGGAAAGTGCATCTCCAGGACAGGCTGAAGTGTCTCACTTACAGTGGAATAAATTGACATGTAGTGGGAATGTGTGAGGAAGACCCCCCCTTAACGTGGCATTTTCTTGCTTTTAAAATTGGTTCTTTGTGAGCGTGTAGAGAGGGTGAGAGGGGAAGTAGCATGCCCTGTAGCAACCATAAGTAGCTTAATAATAGCTTGATGGCAGTGAGCTACCCAGGTGAATTACATATTATATAAAGTAATATTTCCTTTTATCCTAAGAACCTAAGTCTTGGACCCTGTTGTGAGCTTTATTCACAAGCCCGTCCTTCCTCAGAACTCGTAAGACATTGTGCTTTGAGTCCCCACCCCACTTCCTCAGCAGTGAAGATAAAAATGATCCACTGCCCATCATATTTATTCTCTCTTAATAGCATTATTTCCATTCCCTGGGGACTGTTAATTTTGAAAAGCGATAAAAAAACAGAATCCTGCGTATGTGCCAAATGATGCAACTTTTTGGCAAAACAGCACCAGCAGAAGCAGAAGCAGAAGGCTACAAAATGTAAACAAGAATGAAAAGTCTTATTTTGAAACAAAACTGTAATTTTTTCCTTTGAGTAATATTTTCCCAACTCTTTGCTTTTGCCATACGGTTAAAAAACAACTAATCTTTGCTGAAACAAACTAGCCCACTAATAATGCTCCTTTTTTCAAAAGTTACTATCTTTTACTTCTTAGATTAATACTGTAGATTCCAAGGTCAGAAAGGACCATTAGGTGATAATCTAGTCTGACTTTCAAAATGTACTGGAGACACTTACAGTGGAATTTAATCTTAATTATCACTTTAGACGAATCCCTTCATATTCTGTCTTAGTGACAACTGCATTTGGGTTCTTTTCATGTTGGACACAAAAATAGAAGCAAATTCTCCATTTACAAGCTCTGGGGAAATTCTGCTAGGCATTTAGTACTAAACCTTGGCCCTATTGAAATCTGCCACTGACTTCAAATGGGACCAGAATTCATTCTTTAATGACAAGAGAGGTTGGTCAGATTTTTTGTTGTTGTTTTTTTAAATGAAAGATACTGGATTGACAAGCCTTGGAGCAAAAGAACTCTCTTTGTCCACAGAACAAATACAATACCATAGCAGCAGTAATGGCTTCAACTCTGTCCTGGAAGAATCAATTCAAGGAATCATGTATGTCTCTAGGACTTAGTCAATGCTTGGGCTCTCTTCTTGCATTGCCATCAAGGGGTCCAACTTTAGTGTAATTTGTGAGGATGTTTTTTATGATGCATACATCTGTAAATTAGAAACTAGACTGATACCAATTCACTTCACATAGGCCACTGAACAGAAACCAGATGGCTAAAAATTTTAGTCACTACCAACCTGCAAGCTAAAGGTGAAAGGTCCTATAGTCCACTACCAATCCCATACAGTCAGAACCATCCTTAGGGTACGGCGAATCGGGGCAACCGCTCCTGGCCCCATTCTTTGGGGGGGCCCCACAGGCCTGTGCAATTGGTCCCAGAAGTGACGGGTTGGTCCTGGAAGTGATGGATTCGTCACTTCCACCCTGGGCCCCGCACCCCGTAGGGATGGCCCTGCATACAGTTGAGTTATAATTACCTCTAATTAGTACTCCCACAAACTGTGACATCTATTTGCCAGCTGGCTCACAGAAATGTGAAACAGTTCTTCCCACTTTTGAGGAGGTCAAAGAAAATCAAAGAAACAATTTCCAACCTGATAACTATTACTGAAGACGTTGCTGATCAATGTAAGTGAGGCAGAGACATGAAGTAATATGGGAAGTGCCTTTGGGGAAAAGTACTGTAAGACTTGATCAAGACAGCCAAATGATCACTATGAGAGGTAATAAATAAAAGATAATTCCATTAAATATCTTCAAGTCTTGAAAACCCTTTTGCACTCCAAATACAAATGATGCTGTGTATTCTCTATACTCCTCAATTTTAGAGTCTCTCTCTCTCTTTCATTCAAAGTAATTTTTCCTATTCATTATTCTGAGTGTATAAGATAAACTTTAATTACTAAAAAAATATAATAAAAATACTCACGCTGACCCCAGCGCCCAGTCCTTGGGTTCAAATAATTTGGATAAAGTCCATTAGGCCGGTCCATTTTTTGAAGTAACTTCCGAATGTGCATGACCTAAATTAAAGCAAAAGTCAGGATCACCAAAAATAATTTTCATCTACCTTCAACATTTGTTTAAATCTGGATTTTCTTCTTCAACAGCAATTTTTCATAATTTAATTAAACAGGCTTCTTGCGGGCTTTTTCTAGATGGGCACTTCCTTTTAATGGCTACTCATGTAGACATATGTCATGAGCATCATTTCTAAATATTGGTACAAAAAATAAAAAAGATCTTGTCTTCATAATTTTCTGCTTTGGAGAGCTATGTATTTTGGTAATATAAATGCAAAGAATGAAATAATTGGTCGGTTACCAAAAAACATTATTGTAATCGATCAGGCTCTCTCATTCCTAATCAGATTCACAGTACACAACTCTGAGTCTTCTTATAAAAGTCGACTGTCAGCACAAAACTAACCTTGTTGTAGTAGACAGGGTCCCCAGTCAGGTAGCTGAGGTGGACAAATTCCATGTGCAGAGTACCAAATTCAGCCAGGATGCTGCTGCCTGCAGAAGCCCAGCCCCAGTTTCGACCAACACCACTGAGGTGCAACAAATGTAAAGTGAAGCATGAGGGGGGAAGGAAAGAACAAACAGCTGGTCAGTGAAAGGATACCATCAATATTCAGACACTGTGTGTAGTAATCACATCATATTAGATTGCCTATTAGAAGAGCTACATACAGTAAGTTGATATTAGCCTATATCTAGGATGACAAGTGATTTATTTTAAAAATAGGCTTCACAACTTGATATTTCAAAAAACCTTCATAGTTAAGCAGCTCTCTATATGCCCAAGCAGTCCTTCCCATGTCTACGCTGCTATTTTTAGGAGTGTAGTGTCCTGGGTGCTGTGAAAGGCTCCAATAGTAGCAAAAAGCTCTGGAAGAAGGGAGATGGTGACAGGGAAAGGTTCCAGCAGCGGATAAGGCTCTGGCAGGGGGAAGGCAGCAGGTAAAGGCTGCAGCAGTGGGGAGGCAGTGGGGAAAGTCAGCAATCCCTATTGCTTCCCTACTACCAGAGACTTTCACTGCTGCATGCAGCTGCACACCAGAAGCGTGTATGCAGCCTGCTTTTCACTGCAGCATGTAGCTACATGTAGCCTACATGCTGTTGCAAGTGTAGATAAGACCAAAGCGCATCTTAAAAGCTTCCCACAAAATCAAATCAGGCACATACGTTTTTTTCTCTCTCTGGATCTCACCTATAAAACAATAAGATCCCTCAACTATCACTGATTTAATATGATTTGAGAGCACTCAGCGTTTTGGAGGATTGGGCCTTTTAATTTGTAAAGTTAAACAATAATCCTTCCTGCAAATTATTTTTCATTCAAAAACCACCACTGAAATTGGATTTGAGCTGGATGTCACTAGTGAGCCTAAAGCCAATTAGGAATTTGCTGTTGTCTCATTTCATTTTTAAAAGAAACAACATATTCAAAAAGGAGAAGAAATATGAGAGAAAAATCAGCAGGAATGAAGGAGCAGGATTTGTATCCCATAACTACAGACAAGGAAGCAATTATTTTATCTCAATAAACACTGTCTACATAGACGACATGGCCTGTGCCTCAATGTTTTGGCACAGCTAATCATAACAAGGGAAAATGAAGTGTTTCATGCCCTATTTGCTTCTTAATACTTTTCAAATCAACAAAATTGGAATCAAATTCAACATAATACAAAGGCTGCCAATTTTCACTAACCTATCTAACCCCATAAATTACAGTGTCACAATGAAATAGAAACATTGCTAGATGCCATTTAATGTTGTTTAAACAGACACATAACTTGGATGCATAATTTCTATATCTATTCTCTCACATGGTTTTAAAGCAATACACAAAAGTAGTAATCCTTTTATTTGTTTTGGTTACAGCTATATTATTGATACCAGTTTTCCTGAGCTCCAAAAATTCCAGATTAGTTCTGCACATGTAGACTGGTTAAAAGGATGAGGAACCAGAGTATGAAACACAAGTAAATGACAATGCCATGGCTTCACCATGAGGCAACAGAACAAGTCACCTCTAGGAATTTAACACTGGCTTTTAAGCCAATGAGCAGATTCACCAGCCAGGGTAGTCAAAATAAAGCCCAAATTCTCAAGATTCATTCCAAGTCCCTTTCTTCAGGGCTGGTTTTATTAATAAACAGAATCTACAAGTCTCAAAACCACACAAAACATTGAGTATCAGAACCCTGTTCTGCTTTCCACAAGCTAGGAAAGGAGTGGATATGCCCCTCCCTTTAGGTAGCCATTCCTGGCTATCCCGTAGACCAGTGGTTCTCAACCAGGGGTACACGTATCCCTGGAGGTACACAGAGGTCTTCCAGGGAGTACATCAACTCATCTAGATATTTGCCTAGTTTTACAACAGACTACATAAAAAGCACCAGGGAAGTCAGTACAAACAAAAATTTCATACAGACAGTGACTTGTTTGTACTGTTCTATATACTATACACTGAAATGTAAGTACAATATTAATATTCCAATTGATTTATTTTATAATTCTATGGTAAAAATGAGAAAGTCAGCAATTTATCAGTAACAGTGCGCCGTGTCACTTTGTATTTTGATGTCCGATTTTGTAAGCAAGTAGTTTTTAAGTGAGTTGAAACTTGAGGGTACGCAAGACAAATCAGACTCCTGAAAGGGGTACAGTAGTCTGGAAAGGTTAAGAGCCACTGCCCTAGGCCTCCTGCTTGGTCCCTACAGAGGGTCTTCCTTCAGGGGTTTTTGTTCAACAGTGGACTTTTTACTATCATGTTCCCTGTCTGGAAACTACAAAACCTGGCAATCCCCATTCTTAAAGGGCCCAAGGGCAACAGCAGGCACACTCTCGTGCATGTATGTGCCCCATGGCCCAGTGCCACCCTGAAGATACTGTCCTATTCGGGTTATCATCTGGCTGGCATTTCACCAGCCTGGCCAGATTTTTTATGAATTTGCCAGTTGCCAAAAAATAATGTAATCTGCCGGGCTTTTCTTATGTGGGTCTAAAGATTTGCATTATTATCACAATACACTGGGATATCTAATGTTAAAAGTTTCTGTGTCCAGCTAAAGGTGTTGAAGTGTTCCCTCTTCCTCAGTTTAAGTGATAACAGATCAAAACTACTGAAAAGACAGCAGCTGTCTGCCCAACAACATGCAAGTGCACCCGCATGTGTGTGAGAGAGGGTTTGAGAGTGAGGAGACTGGCAATGTTTTCAATCTTAACATCTTATCTATATGTGTTATGACTCTAGATAGTATAAGGGCTTGTCTACACAGTGGAGGTGTATGCACTGCAAAGCCATTTTTTGTGACGAAACTCCTCAGTTGCAGTGCTGAAGTAAAAACACCTCGATGAGAGTCATAAGGCTTTTTACGCAAAAGTTTTAGCGCCATAGTGCCAGAATAGACACCATGCTTGATTTTTGTGCTATCATTGGTCTCCGGAAGGTGTCGCACAATGCCCATCCTGACCACTCTGGTC
This sequence comes from Trachemys scripta elegans, assembly GCF_013100865.1. Classification (NCBI taxonomy): domain Eukaryota; kingdom Metazoa; phylum Chordata; order Testudines; family Emydidae; genus Trachemys; species Trachemys scripta. Next base: position 141,391,623 of record NC_048298.1, on the reverse strand, counting down.
AGCAGTTTCAACTCTGCTGCCCTGACGCCAGGTAAACAACCTTCCAGGGTCCCTCCCCCTTTAAAGCCCCAGGAATTTTGAAATTCTCCTGTTTGCTTGGCGTGCAGAGCCCACATCTCATCCTCCCCAGTGGCCATGGCGGCTCCACGCACCAAATGATTTCCTGCTTGGAGCAGTGCGGAGCTACCAGATCTAATGAGTGTTTGGGGAGAGTGTTACCCGATTTGCCCATTACTTTGGGGTATGCTCATTTATTAGGATTACTCTTCGGGGTGGGGGGGTGTTCGGTAATTCTATCAATGTACTGCTTGTGTCACTTGTGTTTTCATATGGAGCTCTACTTTTCCCTTCTGCAAATCCCCTCCCAATGGAGCTATCCTGCAGGACCTAGGTTCCCCAGGGCTGGGTTCCTCCAGCCCCAGAAGCAGATGAACACACACACACACACACACTCTAACACAGCAAGTCTGAGTGGACCGGGTCAATCAGTACTCTCAAGCTGACCCCTTATATGTCCCTGGACTCAGTGGGCTGGGTGAAGCAGGATTTCCAAGCTGCCACCCTTATATGCCGCAGGTACCGACCGGAATAGAGTAAGCCTGAGCAGGCTGGGTCGAGCAACACTTCCAAGCTGCCACCCTCGTATGTCCCAGGTTCAGCACATCCCTATCCCCACTTTTACATTACAATTGTTCTGGTAGTAACCCACTTGATGAGCAAACCCCACAATATTTTTGGGCGCTACAGGGATCTTTAGATTAGGTAAGAGGAGCGTTGCTGCAGAATAAATGGAGAAGCCAAAAACACAAAAGAGTAAAGTTCAGAGAGAGAGGGAGGGTAGCAACCAACTTACCATAAAAGTTATTTATTGAATAATAGTGACAACCACACAAGGAGAGCCTAAACAAACAAAACAGTTCCATTATTAAAGAATATAAAAGTCAGATATAGAAAACTATACCTGATCAAAGAAATCAGGGTTAAAAAGTTATACCTGAGGTAGAAAAGAAAAGAGAGAGAGAGAGGGAGACAGAGAGAGAGCTGGGGTCTTACAGATCCATGAACCTTGAACTGGTTAGGGTTCCCAGGTGATGGTCGTAGCTCAGGGTCCTGAGTGTTGGAGACAGGCAGAGCCCCCAGCACGATCAGACAGGGAGAAGATTAAGTCCCAGTGGAACTGATGCAGAGTTTGGGTCCAGACATCAGAACACTTACTTGAGCATGGGTAGGGGTTTTTGTAGGGAAACAACAATGGTTCAAGGGAGAACACTAGATTTGTTTATGGGTAAACTGATGACTTTTCTTTAGGCTAGACAATAGGAACTGATCATTCCTGGCTATGAGTGGTGTTCCTTCAAGGGAGCTCATAATGCAATTGGGCAGCTTCAGTATTTTGGATATCAATCAAGGATGTATTACTAAAATTGGTCTGATAACTGCTGACCTGGGTGTGTGCAGGCGTAGGTTCATTAATATCTGGAATAGAGATCCCCCATGATGCAGTGCTTCCCTGCTTTTCTGGTCCCGGAGTTCAGTGCAGTTCTTGCCTTGGAATCTGTTCTCCATTCTGTATGCTAATAGAGATGCCTCCCTGTCCCACTTTTGAAGCATATGAGGCTAGGGTAGCTGCCTTAATCCTGTCATCCTTGTCAGGAGGGGTTTAGGTGTGTCTCCCACCGCCTTTTTATTGCTTTCCGTAAGTCTTTCCTCTGGTTGGTTTTGGTTCAAGCAGAGGCTGGGGGAAGGGGGGTGGTGTCCTTCATGAGTCAGACAGGCTGGATACTGCACCCTGGTTCCCCAAAAACACAGAGCTGACTGGTATCAAGAGGAGGCTGTCCAGTCCCAGCTGCGCTCCAGATGTCGGAATTCCAGGACCTATGGCCAGCTTGTGCAAAAAGGGCTGTGACCGGGACACGCTGCAGTGCAGGGCAAAGGTGAAGGAACTGAGGCACACGTACCAGAAGGCAAGGAAGCCAAACCGTGCTGCGCCCCAGACCTGCCATTTTTATAGGGAGTTACACGCTACCCTCAGCGGCTATCCCATCTTCACCACCAAGAGCCCCATGGATACTTCAGCAGGTCAGGAGCCAGTGGAGGAAGTCATGGATGAGGAGGTGGAGGCAGAAGAAGATGTGGAGCCTATGTCAGGGTTGCCCGGTGCTGCGTCCAGTCAGGAGCTGTTCTCAGCTCTGGAGGTGTCTAGCCAATCTTGGCACTCACTCTCTGGTGTGCCAGAAGCAAGAGAGGAGACCCCTGGTAAGCGGTTTTGCTTTGTGAAGTTCTGAAGCAGGTTGAGGGCAGAGAAATGTACAAGGCTGACTGTGTTTCTGTGTGCTGAGCATTTCCCCACGCAGCTAGGCAGTACGGCAGAACAGGGAGTTTATGCACTCCGAGATTTCACGGGAATCCTCCAGAGAGATTTCTAGGAAACTTTCCTGGAGGTACTTGGAAATCTTATGCTGGAGGTTCCTTGGCAGAGCATCTTTTGTTCCTTCCCCCATTGAGAGACACTTTCCCATGCCACTCTGCAATTACTTGGGCAGGGACCAAAGCTGCACACAGGCGAGCAACATAGGGACCAGGGTGGAAGCCATAAGCGTGTAGCAGATGCACCCTTGCTTCCTTGCTTCCCCTCAAGAGTAAGATATCTTCCATAATGAGCCCTGCCTGTGGAAAACGGTGGGAAAGTTTAGACTATTGCCCCCCATCAGTGCCCCGTGACCCTTTCAGATTTTATTTCTGCAATGAACAATGCCCCTAACCCTGGGTGCACTCACAAGGCTTGGGGTGTTCGCCAGCATGTGTGCTTGACTAGGGTCACCTAGAAGTGATAGGTATGTTACCAGCGGTGTATTTTAATGCAATGTTTCAATGCTCTCTGTGTTAACAATAATGCTACTGTTTATTGTTACTTGTGCCTATCCAGGTATGACCTTGAAAGGCCCCCGCTCCTCACACAACTAGCAGAGCATCTGCGCCGGATAAGAAAATGCCTGAGTCAGAGCAAGGAAGATATGTTCCGGGAGGTGCTGCAGTAGTCAGAGACAGAAAAGACTGAACGCAAGCAGTAAGGGAAAGTGACAAGCAGGAAAGAAAAGAAAATGATGCATACAATAGGGACACCAAAGAGAGGATGATAAAAGTTTTGGAGCGACAAACCAACATGCTGCAGTCCCTCGTAACACTCCAGACTGAGCAGATGCATGCCCACCCTCTCCTTCAGCACAGTCAGCACTCTTTCCCACGCTCTCCCCAAACTCCACCCGCGCATTCCTTTCCAATTTCTGGGACTTGGCGCTTTCCCCTGCACTCCACCCCCACAGACAGCTTTTCAAACGACAGCTGGACTTATGCTCAGCTCTGAAAGTCAGCCCCCCCAGTACCTTCTCCCCAAACAAGAATGTGTGTGTCAGTGTGTGTGCATGTGGTATTGTGGTTTATTTGGCAATAAAAGCAAAATTCTTTGAATGATCAGCACTCTTTATTTGTTTCCATGCAAGTTATGACAGCAGATGGCACCTGCAAATCAACAGGCACTTTTATCAGTTCCTTACATTGAATCCTAGGCCTTAACAATAACAACTGCTTCCTAGCCTACCAAATGTAATTAACCATTGCAGTCCCAAGCATAGCAACGAACATTACTGGTTTTCATCTTCAAAACGTTGCCTCAAGGCATCCCTGATTCTTATTGCCCCATGTTGCACCACCCTAGCCCTGGTATCTGGCTGTTCAAAATCAGCAGCCAGGTGTTGTGACTAGGCAGTCCACCTGAGTAAACTTTTCACCCTTCCCTTCAAAAATGTTATGCAGCATGCAACACGTGGTTATGACCATGGAGATATTTTCTTCATTGAGGTCTAATCTGCCATATAGGCATCGCCAGCACGGGTTTAATCGGCCAAACTCACATTCCACAGTCATCCTGTACCTACTCAGCCATGGCATTAAGAGGTATGGCAGGTCTCCCAGGATCACTATGGGCATTTCGACATCCCCTATGGTGATCTTCTGATCTGGAAAGCCTGTACAGGAAGCTTGCAGCTTCCTGACAGGCTAGTGTTCTTAAAGATACATATGTCACGCACTTTTCTGGACCACCCCGTGTTGATGTCAGTGAAAGGCCCATGGTGATCCACAAGAGCCTGCAAAACCATGAAGAAGTACCCCTTCCAAATGATGTACTCCGTCGCAAGGTGGTCCAGTAGCAGAATTGGAATATGTGTGCCATCTATCGCCCCTCCACAGTTAGGGATACCCATGTCTGCAAAGACATCCACAATGTCACGCACATTGTCAAGAGTCCTGGTCTTTCACAGCAGGATGCTGTGACGAGTTTGGTCACAGAAACTCCCTCAAGACTGTCACTAGATGTGCTGGGATACCACTGAGAGCAAACCCCCCCTGCCAAAGAGGGCTTCCCTCCACTCCCGTCTTGTGAATTAGACACTCCAGTCAGCTACAGCACAGACCAAGAAGTTGGGCCACGCCCCCCTGCAGTGCACAGAAACTAAGATTCACTTAGCCCAAGGGCTTCTCAGTTAACAGAGACTTTCCCAGCACCCAGTATTCAGTCTTTTTGGGAGCCTAAATCCCAAATAAATCTGTTTTATTCTGTACAAAGCTTATACAGGGTAAACTCATAAATTGTCCATCCTCGATAACACTGATAGCGAGATATGCACAGCTGTTTGCTCCCCCAGGTATAAATTACTTACTCTGGGTTAATTAATAAACACAAGTGATTTTATTAAGTATAAAAAGTAGGATTTAAGTGGTTTCAAGTAATAACAGATAGAACAAAGGAAGTTGCCAAGCAAAATAAAACAAAACACGCAAGTCTAAGCCTAATACCATAGGAAACGGAACATAGGAACAAGGGAACATCTCACCCTCAGAAATGTTCCAATAAGCTTCTTTCACAGACTGGACTCCTTCCTAGTCTGGGACCAATCCTTTTCAGACCCATGTTGTATTTTTTGGCCTGGGTCCAACAATCACTCACACCCCCATAGTTACTGTCCTTTGTTCCAATTTCTTTCAGGCATCTCTTTGGGGTGGAGAAGCCATCTCTTGAGCCAGCTGAAGATGAAATGGAGAGGCTTCCAGGGCCTTTTATATTCTCTCTCTTGGGGCTGAAACCCTTTGTTCTCCTGTGCAAAATCATAGCAACAAGATGGAGTTTGTAGCCACCTGGGCAAGTCACATGTCCATGAATGATCCAGCTTTTTGCAGGCTGACGCCTGTTTACATGTTAGTTTGAATGTTCCCAGGAGAGCTCAGATGTGGATTGGCATCTCCCAAAGTCTGTTGTCAGTTAAGTTTTTCTTGATTGGGCACTTACTCAGAATAGTCCTTTCTCAAGAAGCTGACCAAATGCTTCACTGATGCTACTTAGAATCAAACACATTGAGATACAAGTACATAGACAATATTCATAACTTCAAAAACAAAAACGATACACACATACAGACAGCATAATCATAACCAGCAAATTACAACCTTTCCATAGACACCTTATTGACCTCCTTTGTACAAGATTTGGTGCAACTGTAGGACCTTGGTTGCAACAATGATCTATATTGTCACAATTTATGTCAATAATGTCACAGATGGGATTAATGGCCTTGCACACTTGCGTTAACACAGCCCAAATGGTCGACTTCCCATTCCAAACTGATTCACCACTGACTGGTAGTAGTCTGGAGTCGCCAGCTTCCACACTGCGATCACCATGCGCTTCTCCACTGAGAGGGCAGCTCTTATTTGGGTGTCCTTGTGCCGCAGGACTGGGGTGAGTTCGGCACTCAGTTCTAGGAAGATGGCTTTCCGCATTCAAAAGTTCTGCAGCCATTGCTCATCATCCCAGACCTGCTTAATGATGTGATCCCACCATTCTGTCCTAGTTTCCCAAGTCCAAAAGTGACTTTCCACTGTGTTCAGCTCCTCCGTGAATGCTAAAAGCAATCTAATGTTACTGCTTTCTGTGTTGGACACCACGTTAGGCAACTGTGACTGCCGTTGCCTTCGTAACTTCAAGAATAACTCCACTGCCGTTTGTGATGTTCTAGTAATAGCTAGCAGAGCAGTGGAGATCAGTGTAAGATCCATTCCTGCAGATAGATGTGGCAGGGCGAGCAGAAAACAAGGGACGTTGAAAAATGCCACAAACTGAAGACGGAATGCTGGGACAGAAAGCAGTGCATCACAGGGCATTGAGCCCGGACCCATGATGCATTGCGATCCCCTTCACCTTCCCACAAGACCTAGCGGCAGAAGGGGGAGAGCTGCACTGTGGGATAGCTATCCACACTGCACTGCTCTCATTGTCGATGCAAATGCCCCAAGTGTAAACGCACTATGCCACCAGTGGGTTCTGCAGGGATTGGTCCTAGGCCTGGTGCATTGCACGTTGGCTGGCTGAATACTAATGAGAGAGACTGCTCCCTAATGATTCTCCACTGAGAACTATTTTTTAAGATCTGTCAGTTAGCCAGTTCTTAATCAATTGAGGGTGCTTTAGTGATAGTGTATAGTGCTAATTTTTAGTCAGAATGTCATGCAAGTCAAACAGTTACAAAAGTCTAAGTGTATTACATTTATGGAAATAATTATATTCCTATCCTTTTATTCTTTATTAATTGAATCCCATACCAGCTTTTCCATTATTCTGCCTGGGATTGATGTAGGCCAACTGTCCTATAGGTACCTGGATCATCCAGCTTGCCCTTTTTGATTATTGGCACAACATTAGCACTGTTCCAGTCTTCCACAATTTCCCTGGTATTCCAAGACTTATTAAAAATTAGTATCAATGGAGGAGAGATCTGCTCAGTCAGTTTTTTTAGGGCTCTTGGGTGCAAGTTATCCAGGCCTGCAAATTTAAAAATGTTTATCCCTAGTAGATATTAACATCCTCTCCAGTTATTAATGGACTGGAAAGTACTTCATCATCCTCAAGGCATACAAACACACTATCCTGCTTATTTCCAAATACACAAACAAATATTTATTGAACACTCCTGCCATTTCCATCTAGTAATGGGCCTATACCATTGCTAGGATTTCTTGTTTTCCTAAAATACTTTAAAAACTTCTTATTGCTCTTAGCCCTGCCAGGCATGGATTTTCTGCTGACGTCTTTAACTTCCCTTATCAATTTGCTATACTTCATAACTTCTAGTTTATATTGATAGCTATACATGTCCCCTTTTTTCCATTTGTTAAATATTGCTTTTTCATATCTTATTTCTGCCTTCACTTCATCACTGAACCAGGATGGGCTTTTTGATCCAAAATAGAGATACCCATGTTGGGTGCAATACCTTAATAATAATAATATAATAATATAATATAATGGAGATATCCCATCTCCTAGAACTGGAAGGGACCCTGAAAGGTCATCAAGTCCAGCCCCCTGCCTTAACTAGCAGGACCAAGTACTGATTTTGCCCCAGATCCCCAAGTGGCCCCCTCAAGGATTGAACTCACAACCCTGGGTTTGGCAGGCCAATGCTCAAACCACTGAGCTATCCCTCCTTATGAGTTAGAAAATTATCATCTATAATTCTCTGCAAGGTGAATCTTGAGAAAGTTAAATACTAGGACTGTCAAGCAATTAAAAAAATTAATCACAATTAATCACACTGTTAAACAATAATAGAATACCATTTATTTAAATATTTTTGGATGTTTTCTACATTTTCAAATATATTGATTTCAATTACAACACGGAATACTGTAAAAAACAAAAGGAATAGTATTTTTTAATTCACCTAATACAAGTACTGTAGTGTCGGAGAATAACAGAGTTCTCACTTTTTGTTTGGGTACATCATGAAAGTTGAACTTACAAACGTAGAATTATGTATAATAAATAACTGCATTCAAAAATAAAACAATGTAAAACTTTAGAGCCTACAAGTCCACTCAGTCCTATTTCTTGTTCAACCAATCGCTCAGACAAACAAGTTTGTTTGCATTTGCAGGAGATAATGCTGCCTGCTTCTTGATCACAATGTCACCTGAAAGTGAGAACAGGCGTTCACATGGCACTGCTGCAGCCGGTGTCACGAGATATTTATGTGCCAGATGCGCTAAAGATTCATATGTCTCTTCATGCTTCATCCACCATTCCAGAGAACATGCATCCAGGCTGATGACGGGTTCTACTAAATAACAATCCAAAGCAGTGCGGACCGATGCATGTTCATTTTCATAATCGGAGTCAGATGCCTCCAGCACAAGGTTGATTTTCTTTTTTGGTGGTTTGGGTTCTATAGTTTCTGAACTGGAGTGTTGCTCTTTTAAGACTTCTGAAAGCATGCTCTACACCTCGTCCCTCTCAGATTTTGGAAGGCACGTTGGATTTTTAACCCTTGGGTCGAGTGCTGTAGCTATCTTTAGGAATCTCACATTGGTACCTTCTTTGCGTTTTGTGAAATCTGCCGTGAAAGCGTTCTTAAAATGAACAACATGTGCTGGGTCATCATTCGAGACTGCTATAACATGAAATATAGGGTAAATGAGGGTAAAACAGAGCAGGAGACATTCAATTCTCCCCCAAGGAGTTCAGTCACAAATTTAATTAATGCGTTATTTTTTTAACAAGTGTCATCAGCATGGAAGCATGTCCTCTGGAATGATGGCCGAAGCATGGATGGTGGAACCTTCTGGTAGCAGTGCCTGTTAGAGCACTCACATGCCCCTTCTACGCCTCCCCTCAGCGTTCAAGCACATTCTGAGGGTGCGGTTATAAAAGGGGGCAAGATGCCAACTGCTGCCTCAGTTCCTTCCACTGCTAATGCAGAGTCTAGAGGACTCCGTAGAAGAAGGGAAGGTGGGCAGGGAATATGCAGAATCCATCTTGAAGAACTCCAGTTACATGTAAGTAACTTTAATTTCTTCTTTGAGTGTCCTCTGCATATTCCCAATCTTGGTATAGTTTGGCAAGCAGTATTCCAAGAGTGGACGAAGAGAGACAGAGTCCTGATTAAACAAGAAATAAAGTATCGCTCTGCCAAACTGTACATCAGATCTGGCTGCCAAATCTAACACACTGTGTTTAGTGAAAGTGTGACTTGAACCCCAAGTGGCAACTTTACATATTTCAATATGAGGAACATGCCTAGTGCAAGCTACAGATGCAGCACCTGCCTTGTAGAGTGAGCTCTAAGACCTGCAGGAGGGAAGAAATCTTATAACTCTCCTCTATACACTGTCTAACCACCTAGACAAGGACTGGGCAGAAATTGCTTGACTCTTACTATATCCAAAACACCTTGAGAAGAGGTTCAATGGAGGAGACATAACTTAATACCAAGTTTAAGTCCCATGAAGGAAATGGATTATTTGTTGGCAGATACAAGTTTAATAAACCCTTTTAACTGAGTTGTGTGAAAAACAGATTTACTATCAATTGGTATAAGAAACACTGGACAAAACTATAGTTTTCAAGTGAAACAAATATTGTAAAATACACTGAACTAAAATATACCAAAACAGAGTCAAAATTCTTATCAGAACTTATACAGCCCCATGGAATCACTGCTCAGTCAATCTGCAATCTGGTTGTGATTTCCCACTGCATGAAAAGGAATCAAATAAATGTTAAGTATCAGAGGGGTAGCCGTGTTAGTCTGGATCTATAAAAAGCAACGAAGAGTCCTGTGGCACCTTACAGACTAACAGATGTATTGGAGCATAAGCTTTCGTGGGTGAATACATGCGTCTGACGAAGTGGGTATTCACCCACAAAAGCTTATGCTCCAATACATCTGTTAGTCTATAAGGTGCCACAGGACTCCTTGTTGCTTTTTACAGATAAATGTTGTGTAGGATATGCCAGTCCCACAGTTTTATTGCTTCCTGACAAAGCTGAAATGAATAAGGTCTTTCCTATATACTTAATACATTGCTGACATATTGTCCTTGGCAACTTGAATTCTGCACGTGTGGGAGGAACAACATAAGGGGCATATATAAATCTCCTAGGTCTAACACATTTATGTGTAAATGGCATTTTTTGACATTCCAAAGACCTTGAATGAAAAAAATGTTGAGCTGGTACCCATCTGGAAACTTCAGATGTAACTATCACAACATGAGGAGGAGAGTTGAATAAAACTTCTTTGAGAACCTGGGGGCTCATCAGTTGGAAGCGACAAAGAAGGAGAGAGACCCTGGGTGTGTGGGTCGATCATTGGATGACTAGGAGCCACCAACATGACCTGACTGTGAAAAAAGCAAATGCAATCCTTAGGCAAGGCATTTCCAGTAGATGTATTATTGGCATTGGTAAGACCTCAATTGGAATACTGTGTACAATTCTGGTCACTCATGTTCAATAAAGATTAATTTAAACTGGAAAAGGTGCAGAGAAGAGCTATTAGGTTGATAAGAGGAATGGCAGGCCTATCTTATGAGAGGAGACTGGAAGAGCTTGGCTTATTTAGTCTAGCAAAAAGAAGGCTCAGAGGAGATATGATTGCTCTCTAGAAATACATTAGGATGATAAATACTAGGGAAGATGAAGAGCAATTTAAGTTCAAGAAGAATGTTGGCACAAGAACAAATGGATATGAACTGGCCCTAAACAAATTCAGGTTGGAAATTAGAAGGAGGTTTCTAACCCCCAGGGGGATGACACTCTGGAACAGCCTCCAAATAGGAGTTATGGGGGCAAATAATGTAATTAGTAGATTGGAAATTAGCAGAACAAAATCCAGATCAGTATACTTGGTGCTTTAATAGGACCAATTTCACAAAGCTGAAAACAATTATGAGTATAATCAGCTGGGAGGAAGAATTTAATCAGAAAAGTATGAATGATAATTAGAATAATTTAAGAACACCTTACTAGATGTCCAAAAAGCCACAATCCCACAACTGAGAAAGAAGGTTGTGCTGGTTAAAAAATCAACTTGGTTTAGAGGTGAAGTGAAGGCAGCTGTAAAAAATATAGATATATAACAAATGGAAGAAACAGGAAAAGGGAGAGGGATAGCTCAGTGGTTTGAGCATTGGCTTGCTAAACCCAGAGTTGTGGGCTCAATCCTTGAAGGGGCCATTTAGGGAATTGGGATACAAATCTGTCTGGGAATTAGTCCTACTTTGAGCAGGGGGTTGGACTAGATGACCTCCTGAGGTCCCTTCCAAACTCTGAGATTCTATGAAGTTGACAGTAATGAATAAAAATTGATTAGGAAAGCAAAGGGATACAAGGAGAAATCTATGGCCAGCAGAGTTAAGGACAATAACAAGGAATTTTTTAAATGTTAGGAACAAAAAAAAATCCTGACAATGGTATTGGTCCATTACTAGATGGAAAAGGTAACATTATCAATAATGATGCAGAAAAGACAGAAGTGTTCAATAAATATTTCTGTTCTGTATTTGGGGAAAAAACAGATGATATATTCTCATCATTCCATTCCACTAGTATCTCTGGAGGATGTTAAACAGGATCTACCAAAGTCAGACATTTTTAAATCACCGGGTCCAAATAATTTGCATCCAAAAGTTTTAAAAGTGCTGGCTGAGGAGATCTTTTAGATTTCTATAAGGTGTTTCACTTGGTACCCCTGACATTTTGATGAAAACACTAGAACAATATAAAATTAATATGGTACACATTAAATGGATTAAAAATTGGCTAATTGATAGGTCTCAAAATATAATTGTAAATGGGGAATCATCCTTGAGCGGGTGTGTTTCCAGTGGGGTCCTACAGGGATTGGTTCTTGTCCCTACACTATTTAAAATTTTTATCGATGACCTGAAAGAAAACATAAAATCATCACTAATAAAGTTTGCAGATGACCCCAATATTGGGGGAGTGGTAAATAATGAAGTGGACATGTCGCTGATTCTGGATCACTGGGTAAAATGGGCAAAAGCAAACAATATGCATTTTAATACAGTTAAATGTAAATGTATACATCTAGAAACAAAGAATGTAGGCCATACTTACAGGATGGGGGACTCTATCCTGGAAAGCGGTGACCATTAACATTGATTTTAAATAAGACCTGGAGCACTGGGGAAGTTCCAGAAGGCTGGAAGAAAGCTAATGTTGTGCCAATTGTTAAGACGGGTAAATGGGATGACCCATGTAATTATAGGTCTGTCAGCCTGGCATCAATCCTGAGCAAGATAATGGAGTGGCTGATACAGGACTCAATTAATAAAGAACCAAAAGGAGGATAATGTCATTACTGAAAATCAATACAGGTTCATGGAAAATAGATAATTTCAAACTAACTTGATTTTTTTTTGATGAAATTACAAGTTGGATTGATAAAGGTATCAGTGTTGACTTAATATGCTTAGCCTTCTGTAAAGTGTTTGACTCGGTTCCCCCATGACATTTTGATTAAAACATGAGAACAATATAAAATTAACATGGCACACATTAAATGTATTAAAACTGGCTAATAGATAGGTCTCAAAATGTTTGCAGTGTTCTTGTAACCATGTTGGTCTCAGGATATGAGCCCCCCGGGTGGGTGAGGTAATATATTTTATTAGACCAACTTCTGCTGGTGAAAGAGAGATGCTTTCAAGCTCCACCAAGATCTTTTTCAATTCTTAAAATGTAACTGTATATGGGGAATCATCCTCAAGTGGGTTTGTTTCAAGCATTTCGGGCTTCTCTACGTAGGCAAGTTTTTTCAGCATACGTTTTTCCACTATAATTATCCAGGTTTAACTAGCCCAAAGAAGGGTACCCAAACCCCTTTGTTCATGCCATCTTAAGATAGTTCTCTTCTGTGATTCACTGCACACTGCTCTTCACTTTTTCAAAATAACTGTACATCATTTGGGGCAGATATCCCACTGTGTAATGTTCTGCCACTAGGCTCGGATTTTGTTGTTGTTGTTGTTGTTGTCACATTGTGGGATGCCCACTGGAATTCTGGGATCAAACTAACACACTCCCGTAATTCATCTGGTTTGAGCAAAGCAGGATCATTTTCAAACATCTGTCAGGCAGCAGGGAGGGAAGATTGCTGAGCACTTGCAATTCTGACAGTCATTAATACGAATAGGCTGCTCCACATGTATCATGCAGATCGATGGTTATGAGTGATTTGGAAAATAGCCACAGTGATGCTGTGGGGAAGAGATCAAGCAGTTAGTTCTGCATGACATTTTCCTGGAGTAGCTTTATTCAGTGGAGCATGGCACTTAGCTGACCAGCACCACCTGGTGGGTCAGGATAGTCTGATGTTCAGGCTGAGGAAGGCTACTTTCCCAGAGGCCTGTGCAGAGCTCACCTGGAGCTGATGCAGCAGCAGAACACAAGCCTGAAACCTCCTCTTAGTCTGGAGAATATAGCCGTCGCCATCTGGAAACTCATCACCCCAATTGCTGCCAGTTAGTAGCTAAACAGTTTGGTGTTGGGAGATCAACTGTCAGGGCTGTTGTCATCGAAGTGCACACTGCTATCAAGAAGGTGTTGTTTCTTGAGAAATAAAGTTTGTCAATGTACAGGAGGTTATTGCTGGATTTTCACAGTGGGGATTCCTGAATTGCCTAGGGCCCACTGATCAGACCCATATGCATATGTTTTGCCATCCACACCAGGTCTCAGAGTTCATCAACAAAAAAGGAGTATTTTTCCAGGTTGCTGCAAAGCCTGTTTGAACAACATGGTAAGTTCATCAATATTAATGTGGGATGGGATCTGGAAAGATTCATGGATACCAGGATCTTTAGAAACTCCAGCCGTGAAAAACTATGCAATGAAACCATGCAATGAAAAATGGAACTTTTGCCCACAGGATCACTATGGACATTCATTGGGTTGTGAATCCTCCTGTCATTCTGGTTTATGAAATTTTTTACTGGATACTTGGATAAGAGAAAGGAGCTGTTTAACTATAATCTGAGTAGCTGCAGAATGACAGTGAAGTCTGCATATAGTAGACTGAAGAAAAGGTGGCAGTGTCTTATGTCAAGGCTGGAGGCTTCTGAGCAATATCTGCCTTGTGTGATAGATGCTTGCAGCATTTTGCGCACCATCAGTGACAGCAAAGGTGAGAGCCTCACCAAGGGCTGAGAGGCAAAGGTGGAGAGACTTTCTGAATGTGTGAACAGCCAAGAGAGGGTGCCTCTGCAAAATGGCCCAACTGGTCAGGCAGCTAGGCTCAATGATGCATTGTGCTCCTACTTTGAGGCCCGCATGTAGTGCAGGAAAATTAATGTACTGTAACCACGGAAAGGAATGCAATGGATATGCTTTGTGTAACAATTATGCTATTAGGGATTGATGTTATTAGTCAGGAGCTGAAATTTTTCAGTCTCAGCGTTTGGCATGCTGAAGTGATCTTGGTGGTCTTGAGAAATCATCTCTTAGTTTCCATGATGGCTTGGGCATCTTCTGATACTCTAGTCAACTTGTCCAGAATCCCATATCAGGGTTTGGAGGTGGCATCCTTGGCAAAAATCCAGTCCATTTTCTCATAGTAGGTACAGGTAGTGGGAATATTATCAGAGGTCTTACTTTTGTCCCTAGCATTTTTATAATTCTGCTGGAGTTCCTTTGCTTTGGCATGGCTCTGAGCCTTCTCCTGCATTTGCTGTTAATATGGGCCTGAACACGCTCTTTTCCCCAGTGGCCAATGAAGTCCAGGACCTCTAGACAGAACCATATGAAGACATTGCACATGACTCCTATAATGGATATGAGAGTCCAAGAGTGTGAACTTGTCACAAGCTGGAATTTCAAAGGGGCATCCCTAGATGTGTGCCATCATTTAAACATGGAGGTGAAATCCAGCCAAGATGAACCTGGAGTAGCAGAGGGCTATATACAAGTAAACAGATAGGCTAGTGCAGGTGTGAAGCAACGTAGTGTGGGATAGCAGAAGGAGGACTGCCTGAAATAGCAGTTAATTCAAAATAGGGATGCCTCCATGCAAACCTTGTAACATTCTGAAATAAGGCCACATCTACACTACAAAGTTATTTCAAGCAAGTTATGTTGGCCTAAAGCCTCTGCCGTTAGTACATTGCTTATATGTGTGCATACTTGGCTCCTTGTGTCGGTGGTGCACGTACTCACCAGGAATGCTAGTACCAATGCACAGTGCAGTGCACCATGGGTACGTATCCCAGTGTGAATCCAGTCATTTGGGAACTTTTTGAAAATGCATGATGGTGCCAAAATGAGTTGTGCTGGGATGACTGGGAGCCTGGGGTCAACTTCCCAACATGCAACAGTCTCCATCCCACAATGTCATCTGTATTCCATAATTTTCATGCCTTTTTTCAAAATCCCACAAACCTGCATAGCCCTCCTCGCTATCTGCCATCTCTGACAGAAGCATGGAGCCTTCCCAGCTCTGTATTATTGTCATGAGCATTGCAAGCACAGAGCGTACAATCCTGCAGTATTTGCAGAGCCACAGAAGAACCGAATCAGTAGGGAACATGACGATTTCATGGAGGATACATTGCTATTGGACATAGCGAGAACCAATTCAAAGTTGTGTTGGTGTTCACAGAGCAGCTGTAGATGGTGGAGAGCCACTTCTAGGCCCGAGAAACTAACACTGATTGGTGGCATCACATTGTAACGATGGCTTAGGATGATGAGTAGTGTCTGCAGAACTTTCAGATGCACAAGGCAACATTCCTGGATCTGTGTTCCGAGCTTGCCCCAACCCTCCAGTGCAGGGACACCAGAATGAGAGCTGCACTAACAGCAGAGAAACAAGTGGCGATCGCATTGGAGAAATGTGCAACGCCAGATTGCTACCGGTCAGTCAGAAATCTATTTGGAGTTGGGAAATCCACTGAGGGGCCACTGACATGCAACTATGCAGAGCCATTAATCACCTCCTGCTACACAGGACTGTGACTCTCAGCAATTTGCAGGATATAGTGGATGGATTTTCAGCAATGGGGTTCCTGAACTGTGGTGGAGTGATAGACAGCATGGATATGCCTATTTAGGCACCAGACCACCTTGTCACAGAGTACAGAAAGGGTTACTTTTTTATGGTAATGCAAGCATTGGTGGATCACTGAAGATGCTTCACCCACATAAGCCTGGGCTGGTCATGGAAGGGAACACAGGACTTTTCAGAAAGCTGCAAGCAGGGACTTTCTTTCCCAACCGGCGGATTACCATTGGGAATGTTGAAATGCCAACAATGATCTGTGACCCAGCCTACCCGTTGTTCCCCTAGTTTATGAAGCTGCACATCTTGACAACACCAAGGAACGATTCAAATACCAGTTTAGAAGGTACAGAATGACAGTTGAATGTGCTTTTGGTAGATTGAAGGGACTCTGGCATTGTTTACTCACAAGATTGGACTTCAGTGAGAAAAATATCCCAATGGTCATAGCTGCCTGCTGTGTCCTGCATAATATCTGTGAAGCAAAGGGGGAAACCTTTCTGCCTGGGTAGAGTTGGAATGGCTGTCTGCTGAGTTTGAACAGGCAGACACAAGGGCTATTAGAAGAGCTCAAAGCTCAGGGCGGGTTTTGAAAGACCATTTTTACAGTAAGCTACGTAATGTATTTTGTTGTACTGTGCTCTGCACAGCCCTTCTCTTTTGTGGTCTAATAGGAATCGTGCAGTGATTGCTGTATATACAGAAATATAACGCTGTCAATACATCTATTAATTTTGTTTATGGCTTATTCTATGAGTTGTATCACATTGTCAGTAACAAGTAATTGGTTGCTTTCATACCTGTTAAGCACTTGGTAGTAGATGTTGCAAACAAATAAAAAAGAGTTATGTTTTAAATAACAGACATTCATTTTGTACAAGAATTCAGTAAAAAAAAGAAACTGAAATTTTAAAATAAATATATTTAAAATAAACTTACTGAAACTTAAAGGAACAGAACAGAACTTATGAAGGGGAAAAAACATTCATGCCTATTTCAGCTACATCTACACCAACCATCGCTTTCACAGGTAAGTGTATGTGAAACTGTGACTGTCTTTAGTATCCTGCGGGGTGGAGTGGTAGGGATAGTGAGGCAGCCCTGGATGCCATGTGGAATGTTGAAGGGGACAGGGGATATAGAGAGGTCCCAATATTAGTTCTCAACGGGCTGCAGAGGGAGGCGAGCACGGGATTCTTGAACCTGCAGGTCCACCAGAGTCTGGAGTATCTGAGTTTGCTGCCTGAGAAGCCTGATTATGTCCTGGTGCATCTCCCGCTCCTTTTCCTGCGCCTTCCTCCTCTCCACTCTTTCCTTCTCCAGGCTGTCCCCAATGTTCATCCTGCAGTCCCTGTGCTCAAAGTCCAGTGCAGCACTGACTTGAAGAAGCTCAGTGAACATGTCATCCTAAGTCCTCTTCTTTCTCCTCCTTATCTGGGTCAGACATTCTGCGGATGTGGAGGGGAAGTCCCTCAAAGCTGCAGCAGCTGCAGATAAACACAAAGTTACCGCTGTCAGTATAGTCACTATGGAAACTGAAATTTAAGATGCAGAACTTGCTCCCCTAAAGTTTCAAGAACTACAAGTTCATTTTCACTTCTGGCTGGGATTGCTTGTGCACAGTGCCAGTCACAGCACCAGCCACGGTGAGTATGGCCATTAGAGATTAGGGAAATGAGGAAAGAATTGCTTGGTTGCATAATACTACTAACACAGGGCACTGACACTGGATACTGGCACCTTTTTCCACAGGCAGTGGTGATTTTAGCTGATATCTCACTCCTGATGGTAACAAAGATACAGAGAACACAGCTGCTGCTGGCATCCCAAAGCCACTTGTGTCCGTATACTGCTAGGCTGTGTATTGTAATGGTGCCTGCCAATGTTATCACTGAGTGCCGTGGGAAATTGTCCTACCTCAGAGGAAGAAATAAGGCTGCCATCCCTAGAACCCTGCTACAGAGTACTGGAGAGCACCTCTGTGAAAATTTCATCAAGATCTCTCAGGAGGATTCAAGGGACACCCCTGTGTACATAAACAAACTGCTTTGCATGCTCCCTCTCCCCGCACCTAACTCTAGAGGGACTGAAAAGCAGATAGCAACTCTACTTCTCTTGGTTCTTCTAGCATGAGTAAATTAATGAAAAGTCAAAAGCTGTGTCCTGCTATTTTGAGGGGGCCATCCCTGGAATGGAAAATTTATGTACACACTTACCTGAGGTTCATTCCCCTGCATTGGGCTTGCCCATGCTCTATTGACAGGACTGGCTGGACTGCAGTGGAGTCAAAAACAGGTCCTAGCTTGCTGTGCAGCTGGATCCAGTTGTCTGTCTCCCATCCTCCTCCTCTTCCTTGTCCACCCCCTCCTCCTTTTTGTTCACAGCAGAGACCTGTGATTTGGGCTCCTTGGAGATATAGATGGTTTAGCTCATTGTAAAAGTGGCAGATTTGCGGCTTGACACCGAATTGATTGTTGGCCTCCTGGTATGCCTGCTGAAGCTCCTTGGCTTTCACGCAGCACTGTTGCTGGTCCATTATGCCCCTTCTCCTGCATACCCTGAGCACAGCCTCTTCTCCCCACAGGCCCAGGAATTCCAATATATCTTGTCTCCTCCAGGTCGGAGCACATCTGGAGTGTGTAGCTGGTATGGTCAGCTAGGCAGTTGCACACAACAGTGGAGAGCTGTTAGGTGTGCTCTTCTCGCTAGGCAATCAGGAAAAGGAATTTCAAAAATCCACAGGGCTTTAAAAGGGAGGAGTGTCTTCCAGTCTACGTGACCCCTGGGCAGTGGAATTCACAATGGTGACCAGAACAGTTAGTGTGGGACAACTACTGGAGGACTGTTAGGGTTGACAAAGGTAACAGAGTGTCTACATGCGTACCGTGCCAACCTCTGTACATAAACATTGGCTCAACACCACTCCGTGAGGTGGTGTTATTATGTCGGAATAACAGGCCACTTACTCAGTCGGAAATAAATTTAAGTGTAGACACATGCACAACTGGGTCGATGCAAGACTCCTTACATCAACATAATTTATAGTATAGACCAAGCCTAAGAGTTATGTTGCTTCCCAGTTAAAGCGGGATAAGATGACAGCTAAATAAAAAAAGAACTTTTGTGTGTCAATGTAAGGGAGTTTATGATGAAAAACTAAAGTTTATCTATATGGAAAAAACTTTTCTGTGTAGACAAGCCCTTAGCATTTATAAGTTCATGAATTAGTTTATTAACTGAAATTAATTAAAATGGGTTCTTTAAGAAATTTATTATCAGTTGTCTAACTTCTTTTTAATATCTGGAATAATTCATAGATGATCAAAATGGCCAGAAGTGACCATTTTGATAATCTAGTCTGACCTCCTGCATAGCACAGCGATAGAATGTCACTCAGTGACATCAAGCCCATTACTTTTGGTTGAGCTAACAATAATGGAAAAATGCAAACTCTTCAAACTCCAAAATACAGTTAAAACTAACTGAAATTTTATGCTTGGCTATATTTGAAGGTGGTGTTTTTTCTTTTTCTTTTTTGGTTGATCACTTTTGCCATTATTTTCATAAATGACAGTTTCTCATTCTACTTCAGAAAATTTGACAGTGAACTGCCCCCTTTCAGAATGGCTGCTATCTCCTACTGTTTTCAATGAGATTGAGGCCACATGCTGTGCTTAGCCAAAATAGCCACTCTCTCCATTCACTGGCTTCTCATAGTAGGGTTACCATATGTCCGGTTTTTCCCGGACATGTCCGGCTTTTTGGTAATCAAACCCCCGTCTGGGGGGAATTGCCAAAAAGCCGAACATGTCCGGGAAAAATACCGCCGGCCGGGCACTTCCCCTCCCGCAGCTGCTGTGCTCCCTACCTTGACTCTTCTGCTCTGTTTAAAGCTGAGCTGCCCGAGCACTACCGGATTCGGGCAGCCTCCATGCTTCTGGACCCTGAGCCGCCTGCCGGGCATTTCCCCTCCCGGGCTCCAGCTGCGCTGAGGAAGCGCCGGCCGGGGGCGCAGGGTCTGGGGGCTGCCCGGCAAACCGTGAAGCCGGTAATGCTTGGGCTTTGGGCAACCCCTATGCCTCCAGATCCTGCGCCCCCAGCCAGGCACTTCCCCTCCCGGGCTCCAGCTGCGCTGGGGAAGCACTGGCCGGGGGCGCAGGGTCTGGGGGCTGCCCAGCAAACCGTGAAGCCGGTAGTGCTCGGGCAGCCCTTTTTGCGGGGGCGGGGAGGGGGGAGGGGGAATGCGGGGCGCGAAGGGGAGGGGGTGGAGTTAGGGCGGGGACTTTGGGGAAGGGGCGGGGAAGGGGCAGAGTTGGGAAAGGGGCCGGGCCAGGGCCCCGTGGAGTGTCCTCTTTTTTTATTTTTTAAATATGGTAACCCTACTCATAGTCCTCTTCTCCATTTTCTGATAGCATAGGGAGACACCATCTTTTGTGAGGACAGCTTAGTTTCACTCCCACAGGAAGCAATGGGAGCCAGTACCTGTTTTGTAAGAAGGCATCTTAATGAAAGGTAGCCTGTGGCCTCAGGCCCATTAAAGACAATGGGAAATGGTGGCCATTTTGAAATGTGACTCGTCATATGTTTCTGTTGAGGAGATTTTATTCTTCAGCCTCTGATGACAGATACATTTCAGTTATGAAAATGCCAGCAAAAATAACTATTAATCTTAAATATTTATTTTAAAACTATCACCCACTGCACCAGATCTACTCAACAGAGAGGACAAGAGGAAATAGAAAACTTGCAGTGTGTATGAACAGTGGTCAGAAATAGGACTTGTGTGTGCAGGGGAGTATAGAGAACAGTAGGGAAGAAGAAAATGGGATACATCTCCTGCTGACTTGCACTGCTCTTGCAATGCAAAGCAGCTGTAAACCTAGTTTAACTGGCCAGTATGCCCTGGCTGCTTTGTGTTGCTCCAGAGCAGCCTAAAGCAGCCAGAGTGTACCGGTGAATCAGATTCTAACAGTTACATATTTTTAATGATTTCCAGTTCATACGACATACCTACAAATCATTAGATGAATCTCAGAGAATCATTACTTTTGACTTTCTTGTTTACGTTGACATTTTTAATAATTTAAAAAAACAATCATAAACACCCATATGGAAATTCCCAGACAAAAATGATGTGAACTTGGAGTTAAGGTTCACAATGCTTGACAGTAATTTAGGGTAAAATATATTACAGAGATGTTGTGATTATCCCAACCCCAAACATTACAAACCCAGGCATTCCAGAGTTAAGTTTCTAAATTTAAAGAAATAAAAAAATGGCAAAGTATGGAAATGCATTATAGAGCACTGGTTCTCAAATGGGGTTGTGGCTGAAACCTGGCGCCCTGAGTCCCGGCACCCCTCAACCCTCCCGACCCCCCCTCCCCCGCAGAGTTGAAGCGGGAGCTGTGGGGCTGAAACCACGAGCCTCAGTGCCCCACCCCCTCCTGGGGCAGAAGCTGGAAGCTGGGCCTCTGCTCTGGGGCTGAAGCCCCAAGCCCCAGTGCCCTCCACCCCTGGCTGAAGCCAGAATTGGTGGGGCTGAAGCCCAACTCAAGCAGAAGCCCTGAGCACATGGGCAGAGTTGAGGGGGCACAAGGGTGTTGCCGCCCAAAACTACAGTGCCTTACCCAGAGTGGGGCAGTCCCAGGGGCAGCTCCACTCCCTCACCTCCTACTCTCCCCCAGTCCTCCTAAGGCTCTGCTCTCTGGCCAGGACGTAGACAGAGGGGAAGCTGGAGCCAGGCGGTGCAGGGAAGCTGCTCCTCTGGCTGGTGGTGCCACAGAGCGGGCAGCCATAACATTCCCCTGTCTGCTGCTAGTGCCTAAGGATGCAGCTTCTCCTCAGCTCCCAGCCACCTCTGACTGCTCATGCAGCCTGTAAGAGCTGCTCGGGCAGGAGACCTGGCTCTGGGGCCAGGAGAGCCCTTGGGGAGCAGCCACCCCAGGGGGAGTCCTCCTAGCACACAGCCTCTAGCTACCCCTCTCCCTGCACCCTGAGCTACCCCCCTGCCTGCACACAGCCCCTAGCTACCCCCTTCCCTGCACCCTGCGTTACACCCCTCACTGCACACAGTCCCAAGCTATCCCTTGTCTGCACTTTGAGCGGTTTTCAAACTTTTTGAGCTGAGCCCCCCACTTGAGTTATATGTTTTGGTTGCATCCTTCCACAATCCAGACAGGGTGGGTGGCCTGCTGAGATGAGTCAGAAAGTGGAGTTGGTGCTTCCTCCCTAGACCCTGCTGTGTGGAGTTGGCTCAAGCCCCGCCAGCCCTTGCCACCCCAAAATACAAGTCAACCTACACCTATGCATGCATAAGGGTCCCACCCCTGGCCCGGAGCCCTGAATCTCCCTCTCCCACCCCTGCTGGGCCCTGGAGTTTTTATAGCATGTTGAAGTGGCCCTCAGAAAGAAAAAGGTTAAGACCCCTGCTATAGGGCATCCAAACAACCTTAACTTCATCCTGAAGAAATAAAGGAGGAAAACAAAAGAGAAAGAACAAAATCTAATATGTCTTTAAAAATCAGTTTGATTTAATCTGAAACCACAAATATTAAAATGTTTTAATCAGATGCTCATTCTGTGGTGTCATTATGGGGTAGAGTTACGGTTATTTGGGTGCACTAATTGTTCATATCCATACCTTAACATATTTGGATTTCAATTTAGTTTAATCTTAATTTTGAATTTTCTGGATTTATAGTGCTTTGTTTTGGGATAATTACAAACATCTCTGTAATATACTTTACCGTAAATTACTTATATGTACTCTCAAACTTAGCTCCCTCTTAATGTAGTCATCTTAGAATTTAGATTTTTTTGAGGCTACATTAAACTGGAATAATGACTGTGAAACCCAGGGTGCTACACAATCAATAAATAAAGTACATACAAACTTTAATTTAAAATGTAATTTAAAAATATAAACGTGAGATGACTAAGCCAGAGAAGAATATTATATATTATATGTAACCATCAGTCAAGACTCTTCTTCCAGTTACACCAATGTAAATCAGGAATAACTCCACTAAATCAGTAGATTTACATCAGCGTGAAACTGGTATGACTGGGTGGATAATCAGTCCTTTCATCTTTACAAGTATTTTGAACCTCTGCTGAGAAAGGTGTGGCCAACACACAGCCCACACAATACATGAAGCTCATGGAGTTTAACTATGTTGCCTGGACCAGGTGTGGTCTACAGAGACTGCAGGTCCCATTATAAAATGCTCATGTGCCCCTTTTGACTAGAGGTTCTGGGCCAATATATAGCATTGCATAATGGCCATGGAGCTACAGTGGGCCGAACCTTCATATGCAAAATGAGAGCAGTCACAATCTGCTACAGTTAATGTTAATGCACATGAGGCAGAGTCCTCAGGCTCCTAGTATATTTACTCTCAAGTGTAGTGAACATCACTTCGTCTGTATCTTCCACACTTCCTCTACCTAGAAAGGACAGAGATGTGCCATTACAATTTTTGGTTTAAAACTATAACAAAAGAAAATCTGTTACCTTTTCAGATTCACCATTGCCCAGGGAATGCCTGTGGGTGTGTTAAATGCCGGAAGGAGCTTTCCTGCCAGCTGCACTGCTTTGAGCTTGAATACCTGTGACAGTAGACAGAAGGATGAATTTCTAACAAACCTGGTTTTCTTTAGTTTACCATAAATTAAAGAGAGATTGTTACTTTAAAACATATATATCCCCCAATCCCATTAGGAAAACTTTAGATTATCAAAAACAATTTTTTTTCTGTTCTCTTTTCACATTTATGATTTAATTTTTACTAGTTCACTTTCCACATTTCACTAAGATTTGAACACGAAGTTTCAATTTTGAGCTTTCATGCTCAACAGTGCTGCTCCTTGGATACACACTGAAGAATATGAAAAAAATCCAATTACTATTATTTGCTGTTGTAATCATGTTGGTCCCAGGATTATAGACACACAAGGTGGGAGAGGTAATAGCTTTTATTGAACCAACTTCTGTTGGTGAAAGGCACAGGATTTCAAGCTTACACAGAGCTCCTCTTCAGGTCTGGGAAAAAGAAGAACAGGAGTACTTGTGGCACCTTAGAGACTAACAAATTTATTAGAGCATAAGCTTTCGTGGACTACAGCCCGAAGAAGTGGGCTGTAGTCCACGAAAGCTTATGCTCTAATAAATTTGACAGTCTCTAAGGTGCCACAAGTACTCCTGTTCTTCTTTTTGCGGATACAGACTAACACGGCTGTTACTCTGAGGTCTGGGAAAGGTACTCAGAGTGTCACAGAGACCATTAACTCCCCATTTCACCAGAATAGTCTCTTGCGACCTGTTAACTCTTGATGCTTAACAATCTGTTCTACTTTGTATTTGGCTGCAACACTCTGAGTACTTTTCCCAGACCCGAAGAAGAGTTCTGTGTAAATTCAAAAGCTTGTCTCTCTCACCAGCAGAAGTTAGTCCAATACAAGATCATGTCATCCACCTTATTTCTCGATTAATATTAGGTATTTGAAAATATCTTCCAAAACTATCTTTAAAAAAATCTCAGCTTAAGATTTCTCCCTAAGTCTGATTTTCCAGAAGGATTAATTCTGCTCAGTCTCTAGTCTAGGTCCCTCTGTCTCATAAGAACGATTCCAAACCATTTTCTATACGGCTGGAGCTAACAAAGCCCACCTAAGAACAGTCAACAGTAATTAATCTGCATCTTTATGCAGCATTCTAGCACCTGAATTTAGGATGGTTCACCTATGCAGGGTTCTGGAACCTGTCACATTATCACAGTATCTATGGAAACCACACCAGAGTCTATGCTTGTTCTATTTTGTATTATTAAATGAAAAAAAACTTAGTTAACCCAGAGTTAAGGTTCTAAAATTGATTCCTGTGGAATTCTGCTGGAAACACCCCCATCTGATCATGATTCCCCATTGACTACTACTTTTTGAGATAAGTCAGCCAGTTCTGAATTCATTTAATATGTGCTTTATTGATGCTGTAGAGTGCTAATTATTATTTTAAACAGAATGTTTTTGGCATGGAGTCAAATGCTTTACAAAAGTCTAAGTGTATTCAATGGCAAAAAGCTACATTAACACAGAGTTAAGGTTGCTTGGTGGCATGTTGTCCCCTTGCAGAATGTTGAGTTGAGCAAAATTCAAACTTTTGAAAATCAGGAAACACTCAGTTAACATTGCATGGGCAACCTTAACTCTGCCCTCTTTCAGAAGTGTCCCAATATGCCCCATTAACACACATACCTTTACTCTGCCAACCCCACATTGATGAAATGTACCAGTTCTTCACCTCTTTTTAAAATCCATTCCCTCTCACCTACAAGATTCCATCTAACTCTATTAAAGGGTGAGGGAGCGCTGCTCGTGCTACTTTCTCTCTGTGCTCTTTGAACAATGCCTCAATATGCACATAGCACGTACTCACCCTGGCCCGTGGCATTATAAGATTCAGGAGGTTCCAGATCCCAGTGTAACTCACAC
The DNA here is from genome assembly GCF_013100865.1 of Trachemys scripta elegans. Lineage (NCBI taxonomy): Eukaryota > Metazoa > Chordata > Testudines > Emydidae > Trachemys > Trachemys scripta. Next base: position 141,366,223 of record NC_048298.1, on the reverse strand, counting down.
ACTTAGCCAACTCCCCAGAAAGAATATCACGTGTACAATTTAAAAACCACTTCACAGCCTTTTACAACTTCCTTACACTTATTCACAGGATATTATCTCAACCTACATTTTGCTTAACCATGATTAAAGCACTAGAATTCTCTCATATTCCTGCTCACTGCTGACAATATCCTTTGTAATAAAAGCCTTATGCCCTGATACTGACAAAACCTACACATATTTGCATACTTGTAATGAAGTGGGAATTTCCTGTAATATTTGCTTGAATCCTAGGTGTGCCTCGTTTTCCCCTATTCTTTGCATTGCTACTCAGTGGGGAAAAAATAATTAAGTTTGCTCTCATGGCTGACTAAGGCCTTGTCTACTCTACAAACAGTGAATGCGTACACTGCAATGTGACTTTTGGCAGCAAAAACGCCCTGTTTTGGCAAAAAAATACAATCACCCCGACGAGAGTCATAAGTCTTTTTCCTCTAAATTTTTATCGACAAAGTGCCGGTGTAGGCACCACGCTTGATTTTATCACTTTAATTGGCCTCCAGAAGGTGTCCCACAATGCCCATCGTGACCGCTCTGGTCAGCAGTTTGAACGCCATTGCCCTGCAGCCAAGTAAATGACCATCTGCCCCTCCCCCTTAGAAGGCCCCTTAGAATTTTTGAAATTCCATTTGGCATGGAGAGGTCTCATCGCATCTTCCCAGGTGACCATGGCAGGTTATTGCAGCAAACGCTCTCCCGCTTGAACTACTGTGGAGCTCCTGGATCTGCTCATATAACTTTTTTTTTTCCTCTTACTTAATTGGCCTCTCAGAGTTGGTAAGACAACTCCCACCTGTTCATGCTCTCTGTATGTGTGTATATATATCTCCTCAATATATGTTCCACTCTATATGCATCCGAAGAAGTGGGCTGTAGTCCACGAAAGCTTATGCTCTAATAAATTTGTTAGTCTCTAAGGTGCCACAAGTACTCCTAATCATGCTTCTGTGCATTGTTCCTTGTGCTTTGGCAGATGTGACCTTCAGGTGATCCATACACACCAGCTGAGCGTCTCCCCCAGATAAGAAAGTGCCCAAGACAGAGCAAAGAAGACCTGTTCTGGGAGGTATTGCACTCTTCCAATGCAGAGAAAAGGGAACAAAAGGATTGGAGGGAAGCCGAAAGGCAGGACAGAAAAGAAAATCAGGTGTTTGTTAAGGACACTACTGAATGGATGATTAAAGTAATGGAGGTGCAAAGGCAGATGCTGAACTCCTTAATAGTGCTGCAGACTGAGCAGATCCATGCCTGCCCTCTCCTGCACAGGGCCGGCTCCAGCGTTTTTGCGGCCCCAAGCGGCAAAAACAAAACAAAACAAAAAAACAAGCCGTGATCGGCGGCAGCTTTACCGCTGCCTCTTCTTCGGCGGCAATTTGGCAGCAGGTCCTTCCCTCTGAGAGGGACTGAGGGACCCGCCACCGAATTGCCGCCAAAGACCCGGACGTGCTGCCCCCTCCGTTGGCCACCCCAAGCACCTGCTTGCTGCGCTGGTGCCTGGAGCCGGCCCTGCTCCTGCAGCACATTCAGAACTCTTTTCCGTGCCTCCCCCACCCCCCAACTCCACCCGCGCAGTCCTTTCCACTTTCCAGGACTTCTCGGTTTCCCCTTGGCTCCACCCCATTCAGACAACTTTCATAATGATAGCTGGACCTACACACAGCTCTGGTGTCCTTGTGCCGCAGTGCTGGGGTGAGCTCCACACACAGTTCCAGGAAGGTGGCTTTCTGCATCCGAAAGTTCTGTAGATACTGCTTGTCATCCCACACCTGCATGACAACATGATCCAACCATTCAGTGCTTGTTTCCCAAGCCCAAAAATGACGTTCCACCATGTTCAGCTGTTCTGCGAATGCCAAAAGCAATCTAAATTTGCTCCTATCCATATCACACAGCATGTCAGGCAACTGGGAGTCTTCTTCAATTAGGAATTTTGCAATTAACTGCACTGCCATCCACGATGTCTTCATGACAGTTAACAGAGCATAGGAGAGTAATGCGGGATCCATCCTTTCTCATAAAGATGCCAGGGTACACAGCAAAGAAGGGCCATTGAAAAATGCCATGAAAGAAAGCCGGAAGCCCATCAAGTGCTGGGACAGAAACCAATACATCACAGGACATTGAGCCAGGTCCCAAGATGTGCCGTGATCTGCTCCACCTTCCCACAACACCTAGTGACAGATGGTATCGAGCTGGACTGTGGTACCCACAGTGCAATGGTCACACTGTCGATGATAGTGCCCCAACTGTGGACGCGCTCTGCCAACTTTTATTATGCAGATTTCTGAGTGTCGACATCACTTTTGTTAACAAAACTTGGAAGTATAGACAAGACCTAAGAAACATAGGTCTGTGTGTCATATCTCTGCCTGGGTAGAATGAATAGAGTCAGTAAGGAAATGAATGAAATCAACCCAAATCAACAAAGGGTCCAAGAGAAACAATTTGAGAAACAGGGATTGATACTCTCAGTAGGGAAGCTGAGCAGAGACCCCCACTCAAGAACAAAGGGCTAAGAGGTGTGAGATGGGAGAATAAGTGAGGGCTCTGGAAAAAGACTGTGGGCTCTCTCACCTGGGAACTGACTAAGGCCTGGTCTACACTATGAGTTTAATTCGAATTTATCAGCGTTAAATCGAATTAGCCCTGCACTCGTCCACACAACAAAGCCATCTGTTTCAAAATAAAGGGCTCTTAAAATCGAATTTCTGTACACCTCCCCGACGAGGGGAATAACGCCGGAATCGATATTGCCATTTCGAATTAGGGTTAGTGTGGCCGCAATTCGACGGTATTGACTTCCGGGAGTGACCGCTCTGGACAGCAATCAGAACTCGGATTTACTGGCCAGGTAGACAGGAAAAGCCCCGCGAACTTTTGAATTTTATTTCCTGTTTGCCCAACATGGAGAGCACAGGTAACCATGCAATCTGATAATCGAAAAAGAGCACCAGCATGTACCGTATGGGAGGTACTAGATCTGATTGCTATATGGGGAGAGGATTCAGTGCTAGCCGAACTACGTTCGAAAAGACGAAATGCCAAAACTTTTGAAAAAATCTCCAAGGGCATGATGGAGAGACGCCACAATAGCGACTCAGATCAGTGCCACGTGAAAGTTAAGGAGCTCAGACAAGCCTATCAAAAAACAAAGGAGGCAAACGGTCACTCCAGGTCAGAGCCACAGACATGCTGCTTCTACGCTGAGCTGAATGCAATTCTAGAGGGGGCTGCACCACTACCCCACTTCTGACAGTGGATTCCAAGGCGGGGGTAATCTCAGCCACACCAGAGGATTCTGCAGATGGGGAATAGGAGGAGGAGGATGACGACGAGCTTGCAGAGAGCACACAACACTCTGTTCTCCCCAACAGCCAGGATCTTTTTCTTAGCCTGATTGACAAGCCTCCCAAGGCAGTAACCAAAACCATGACCCCATGGAAGGGACCTCAGGTGAGTTTACCTTTTAAAATATGAAACATGGTTTAAAAGCAAGCGTTTTTTAATGATTAATTTGCCCTGAGGACTTGGGATGCATTCGCGGGCAGTACAGCTACTGGAAAAGTCTGTTAACGTGTCTGGGGATGTAGCAGAAATCCTCCAGGGACATCTCCATGAAGCTCTCTTGGAGGTACTCCAAAAGCCTTTGCAGAAGGTTTCTGGGCAGTGCAGCCTTATTCCGTCCTCCATGGTAGGACACTTGACCACGCTGTGCTAGTAGCAAGTAATCTGGTATCACTGCATGACAAAGCCTGGCAGCATATGGTCCCGGTGTTTGCTGGCATTCAAGAAACATCCGTTCTTTATCTCGCTGTGTAATCCTCAGGAGAGTGATATTGCTCATGGTAACCTGGATGAAATACGGGAATTTAATTAAGGGGCTAGAGGTGGCCCTTCCTACTGGGCTGTTTGCCTGTGGCTGAAAAGAAATCCTTCCCTGTAGTAAGCCAAGCGCTGAGGGGAGGGGGGATTGGCGCTGAACTTTTCACGTGTGGCTAGCAAGCATCTTCCCTGATACCAACCACGCGGTGGGGGGAGGGATAAAGCGATCATCCCAGAGAATTGGATGGAGGGGGGGGTTAGTTTGTTTTCTGCTGCTGCAGGTTAACAGGAAAACCGCAGCACTCAACGGGCTTTGCTTGGTATGTGGGAAAGGAGGACGCAGAAGCTGAAAGACAATGGCTTACCATGGCCGCATGCAAGCCGAATTCTGTTGCCCGGACCTGCATCTGTGATTTCTAACAGCAAAGCCACAGGCACTCAATATTAAAATGCAAAATGCGACCTTGCACAGAAATCACATGTGCTATGTAACGTGAATAGTGTTGTTCACCGTGAAAGAGTATAAGCATTGTTCTGTAAAATGGATCTTTTAAAATACTTCTCTCCCTTTTTTCCCTCCCTCCCTCCAGCAGCTGCAAATTATTCAAGCCTCCCTCCTCCGTCCCGAAGGCTATCTCAGATAAGGCGTTGGAAAAAGAGGACGCGAGACGAGATGTTCACAGAAATCATGGATCCACCCGCAATGAAAGAGCTCATCTGAATGAGTGGAAGGACACGGTATCAAAGTACAGGATAGATGCCAGTGAACGTGAGGACAGGAGGGACCAACATGAGGAACCAACGTGAAGACAGAAGGGACCAACGTGAAGAGAGGAGAGACGCTCGACATGAGAGGTGGCCGCAGGAAGATCAGATGAGGCAGGATGCAACGCTGGGGCTGCTGCGTGAGCAAACAGACATGCTCCGGTGTCTGGTGGAGCTTCAGGAATGGCAGCAGGGTCACAGACTGCTGCTGTAGCCCCTGTATAACCACCCTCCCCCCTCACCATGTTCCATAGCCTCCTCACCCAGACGTGTAAGAACGCGCGGGGGGGAGGCTCCATGCACCCTCCCATTCCACCCCAGTGGACAGCCCAAGCAAGAGGCTGTCATTATTTTAACCTTTTTTTAGTGGCCTTTTCTTTCCCTCCGATCCTCCTCCCAAACCCCACCCGGGCTACCTTGTCAGTTCTCTCCCTCTTTTTATAATCAATTAATAAAGAATACATGATTTTTAAATGATAGTGACTTTATTTCCTTTGAAAGTAAGGTGTGATCGAAGGGGGAGGGTGGGTTGCTTACAGAGAATGAATCAATAAAGGGGGTGGGTTCATCAAGGAGAAACAAACAGAACTTTCACACGGTAGCCTGGCCAGTCATGAAACTAGTTTTTAAAAGCTTCTCTGATGTGCAGCGCTTCCTGGTGTACTCTTCTAATCGCCCTGGTGTCTGGCTGTGCGTAATCAGCTGCCAGGCAATTTGCCTCAGCCTCCCACTCCTCCATAAAGATCTCCCCCTCACTTTCACAGAGATTGTGGAGCACACAGCAAGCAGCAATAACAATGGGGATATTGGTTTGGCTCAGGTCTGAGCAAGTCAGTAACGTGCGCCAGCGACCTTTTAAACGTCCAAATGCACATTCTACCACCATTCTGCACTTGCTCAGCCTGTAGTTGAATAGCTCCTGACTACTGTCCAGGATGCCTGTGTATGGCTTCATGAACCATGGCATTAAGGGGTAGGCTGGGTCTCCAAGGATAACTATAGGCATTTCAACATCCCCAACGGTTATTTTCTGATCCGGGAAGTAAGTCCCTTGCAGCAGCCGTTTAAACAGAGTAGTGTTCCTGAAGACGCGAGAGTCATGAACACTTCCCGGCCAGCCCACGTTGATGTTGGTGAAATGTCCCTTGTGATCCACCAGTGCTTGCATCACCACTGAAAAGTACCCCTTGTAGTTTATGTACTGGGTACCCTGGTGCTCCAGTGCCAAGATAGGGATATGGGTTCCATCTATCGCCCCATCACAGTTAGGGAATCCCATTGCAGCAAAGCCATCCACTATGACCTGCACATTTCCCAGAGTCACTACCTTTGGTAGCAGCAGCTCAGTGATTGCTTTGGCTACTTGCATCACAGCAGCCCTCATACTAGATTTGTCCGCTCCAAATTGATTCCCGACTGACCGGTAGCTGTCTGGCGTTGCAAGCTTCTACAGGGCTATCGCCACTCACTTCTCAACTGTAAGGGCTGCTCTCATCTTGGTATTCTGGTGCTTCAGGGCAGGGGAAAACAAGTCACAAAGTTCCATGAAAGTGCCCTTACACATGCAAAAGTTTCGCAGCCACTGGGGAATCATCCCACACCTGCAACACTATGCGGTCCCACCAGTCTGTGCTTGTTTCCCGGGCCCAGAATCGACGTTCCACGGATAGAACTTGCCCCATCAACAACATGATCTCCAAAGCGCCGGGGCCCGCGGTTTGAGAGAATTCTGTGTCCATGTCCATGTCCTCATCACTCTCGTTGCTGCGCTGCCGTCGCCGCCTCCTCCTTGCCTCGTTTTTCTGGTCCTGGTTCAGCATAAACTGCACGAGAATGTGCGAGGTGTTTACAATGTTCATGACTGCTGTCTTGAGCTGAGTGGGCTCCATGCTTGCCGTGGTATGGCGTCTGCAGTGTTCACCCAGGAAAAAAGGTGCGAAATGGTTGTCTGCCGTTGCTTTCATAGAGGGAGGGGTGAGGCTGTACCCAGAACTACCTGCGACAATGTTTTTTGCCCCATCAAGCCCTGGGATCTCAACCCAAAATTCCAATGGGCAGGGGAGACTGCGGGACCTATGGGATAACTACCCACAGTGCAACGCTCCGGAAATCGACGCTAGCCCCGGTACATGGACGCACACCACCGAATTAATGTGCTTAGTGTGGCCGCATACATTCAACTGTATACAATCTGTTTCCAAAATTCGAATTCTGTAATATTCGGATTAATCCCATAGTGTAGACATACCCTAAGGAAGGAAGTCAGAGAGAGAGACAGAACCTGAAAATGGAGTTCACTACAGCTTCACTGATGAATTATGGCTTGACCAGAATGGACTATGCTTTAACCTTCATTTCTCTATGCTAACCTAAGGACTTCCAGTGCTGTGGTCCAGTTGACTAATATATCCCAATCTGTTTTGAACATGTTGTTTGGGGTGTCACTGCAAATACTGGGTCAGGTGCATTAGTCCCTGAAGAGTACACAAGTCTCTAATGCTGATGACGCTCATTAAAAAAAATACATGTTAATTAAATCTGTGACTGCTCTCCTTGGGAGAGAATTGTATCTCTCCTGCACTGCAGTTTTATCCTCATTCTGCCATATATTTCGTGTTATGGCAGTCTCAGATGATGACACAGCATATGTTGTTCAATTTAAGAACACTTTCACTGCAGATCTGACAAAAGACAAAGAAGGTACCAATTTGAGATTTCTAAAGATGGCTACAGCACTCAACCTAAGGTTTAAGAATTTAAAGTGCCTTCCAAAATCTGAGAGGGAGTAGGTATGGAACATGCTGCAAGAGAGTCTTGAAAGAGCAACACCTTGATGCAGAAACGGCTTTTTATGTGACTCAGATGATGAAAATGAATGTGCGTCATTCCGCATTGCTTTGGATTGTTATCGAACAGAACCTATCATCAGCATGTAAACGCCCTCTGGAATGGTGGTCGAAGCATGAAGGGGAATACGAATGTTTAGCATATCTGGCACGTAAATATCTTGCAACGCCAGCAACAACACTGCCATGTGAATACCTGTTCTCACTTTCAAGTGACATTGTAAATAAGAAGTGGGCAGCATTATCTCCATAAATGTAAACAAACTTGTTTTTCTTGGTGACTGGCTGAACAAGAAGTAGGACTGAGTGGAGTTGTAGGCTCTAAAGTTTTACATTGTTTTATTTTTGAATGCAGTGATGCAAAAAAAATTCTACATTTGTAAGCTGCACTTTCACAATAAAAAGAGATTACATTACAGTACTTGTATGAGGTGAATTGAAAAATATTATTTATTTTGTTTATCTTTTTTACAGTGCAAATATTTGTAAAAAAAATAACATAAAGTCAGCACTGTACACTTTGTATTCTGTGTTGTAACTTAAATCAATATATTTGAAAATGTAGAAAGCAACCAAAATATTTAAATAAATGGCATTCTATTATTATTTAACAGTGCGATTAAAACAAGGATTAATTATGACTTTTTTTAATCTCATGATTAATCACGATTATTTTTTTAAATAATTTGACAGCCCTAATGTAAATGCATTCTCATTGTTTTCCAAAATACTGGAAGTAACTGCAGGTGGAAAAACCATATTCCTTTGTTTAGGGTGGGGTAGCTCCTGTTTGTCTGGCAAACATATTTTAAGAATTACAATTTCACTATATGTCCATAACTTTGCATCAGTTACTTGCACCTATATTACACAATGATACTAATAATCAGTCAGTTATGAGCTTTCCATTGACATATTACATGACATCTTTCAGAGACAGATTATGCTCACTCACTGCTAGATATCAGGGCACCCTTTGCCCTCAGGCTGTGCCTCATATCCTCTCTCAACCTTTTTTTTGCTAGACTGAACACGCCAAGCTCTTTCAGTCTCCTCACATAAGATAGGCTGTCCATTCCTCTGATCATCCTAGTAGCTCTTCTCTGTACTTGTCCCAGTTTGACTTCCTCTTTCTTGAACATGGGTGACCAGACTTGTGAAACCTCCAGATGAGGTCTTACCAGTGCCTTATACAATGCATTAATGCTTCTCTATCTCTAGTGGAAATGCCTTGCCTAATATGTTCTAGGATGGAGATTGCCTTTTTCAGAGCTACATCACATCTGTAATTGCTCAGAATCTATATGTTGACAACCCTGGCCAGCACACACTTCTTTTCCCACAGAGGTCAAGGTATCTGTGTTGTTAGTTCCAAACTGTCTCTCTGGAAACACCACATTAATCTGCACAGAGATCAGGAAGTAGCCACTTGCTCCTCCCTCTCCACTGACTCACCCTCCTGGGGCTAGTAAAACAGATTTTTTCAAACAACCAATCCAAGGCCTGCCTACCAAACATCCTAATTTCCCGCCCCCCTGTAGCTCCCTGTTCCCCCTCCCTACTCCTCACAAAGTTCTCTGCCTCCAGCTCCTGCCAGTCCCCATAATAAAACAAAAAAATTGGGTAGATTGGCTACTGACTATTCTGCTGTATTCACAGTAAACCTCCCCATAAAATAAAAACATGTTATACTATAACAAACACAACTCATAGCAAGCAACATAAGTTATTACATCTTTACTGCACAGCTGTATAAAGATATGGACTAGAAATGTCAGTGGTGGCTGTTCACCAGGAACCCTGGTGTAAGCACATTGTCTTGAACTACATAGGTAAGGCCCTACCAAATTCACAGCCATGAAAAATGCGTCACAGACCGTAAAATCTGGTCTTTTGTGTACTTTTACCCTCTACTATTCAGATTTCATGGGGGAGACCAGTGTTTCTCAAATTGGGGGTCCTGACCCTAAAAAGGAGTTACAGGGGGGTTGCAAGGTTATTTAGGGGGTTTGCAATATTGCCACTATTACTTCTGCACTGCCTTCAGAGCTGGGCGGCTGGAGAGCAGTGGCTGTTGACCAGGTACCCAGCTCTAAAGGCAGCGCCGCACCAGCAGCAGGGCCCTATACATAGGCAAGCACAAAGTGGCTGCATAGAAATCCTCTCACTTTTTTTTCTTGATTGGCATATATGCACTATAATCCTTTCAGTCTGCAAATCTATGCAAGCTAAAAAGTGAATATGTTCTTAAATGTCATATGCAATTTGGGTCCTCCAAAGGTGGGTGAAATATATATTATATATATTTTCCAGACCTGAAGAAGATCTCTGTGTAAGCTCAAAAGCTTGTCTCTCTCACCAACAGAAGCTGATCCAATAATTACCTTCCCTATCTTGTCTCTCTAATATCTTGGTACCAAAACAGCTACAACAATACTAAATGAGACATTTTGACATGCATCAAAAAGACTCCACTAGAATCTTTTTTCAAAATGCCTATTTTTGGACCACAGCCCAAATGATCCAATATTTTCTGCACTCCAACAAGGCATAGCAAATTTCAAGAAAATCCACACAAGCATGTGGACTATAGAGGACTCCGAAGCATTGTTCTTTAAGCAAGAAGGACAGAAGCACAATGAAGGGAAAGGACTCCTGTATACATCCATTTGCAGCATAGGAGGGCCTGAACGATGTGAAATGGCCCATTCATTGTAATGAGATGTTCTCAACTGAATGAGAATACCCCATGGAGGTGACTACTACCTGCAAAAATAGCTCTGAGATGTGTGACCTGCTCAATTCATCTCAGTTCATGTTCCCATCCCCCTCCCGCATGCTTTTGATGCTGTGGTATGCACAAAGTATGCCTCTTCTCAGCTCCCCACCCAGAACTCAGCTCACAGGGAAAGGGTCCAATGCTTGTAGCTGGACACATGCCCCTCAGAACCTGGCACACACTGGAGGCAGTGACAGGGCTCAGACACCCTCAGAGAAGCAAGGCCTCTTCATATGAGGGGGGACTCAGCCCCCCCTGGAGGGGCAGGAGCCCCTCATATGTTGGCACAGACATGGGAAGGGAAAATGTGGGACTGACAGGTGCTCCTGCCCCTAGTCTACCCCAGTCCTCGTGCCACTCAAACCCACCTCCTACTTCCCAATGTCCCATCCCCTCCACTCAGGAATACCCATGATGCGAACCAACTGTAACAGAACTACACCATCACCAAGGAAACAGAAGACATTGCCAAAGTGCCACTGTGTTCCACCTACCTTCAGATGCTGAAATAGTCCTTTGGGGCCAGGGACAGCCATGTTTAAGTTAAAGCAGCTGCGAATATGCTCCAAATTACGACAGGCAAACTGGTCACCAGTTTTCTAAAAGATACGTTTTTAGTTCAAAAAGGAACTATTTCAGGGAAATTCTATGGTCTGTGTTCTATAGGATGATCACAATGGCCCCCTCTGTCCTTGGAATCTATGAGGTCAGAAGGGATCACTGTGATCGTGCAGGAGGTGAGACTAGATGATCACAGTGACCCCTGTTTGAACTATAGCATATCTTTTAGAAAACATCTAATCTGAATTTTAAAATTGCCAGTGATTGAGAATCTACCATAACCCTGGGTAAATTGCTCCCACGCTTAATTACCCTCGTGCCTTTATTAGCATTCTGAATTTGTCTAGCTTTAATATCCAGACACTAGATCTTGTTATACCTTTGTGTACTATACAAAAGAGCCCATTATCAAATATTTGTTCCCCATCTGGGTACTTAGGACTGTGATCAAGTCACCCCTTAACCTGCTCTTGGTTAAACTTAAATGATTGCACTCCTGGACTCTATAACTATAAGGCATGTTTTCCAATCCTGTAAATAAAGCATACATTTTTTAACAGCGCGGTAAGTAACCATTGGAACACTTTACCAAAGACTGTGGTGCATTCTCTCTCCATCACTGGCAATTTTTCAATCAAGATTGGATGTTTTTCTAAAAGATCTGCTCTAGGAATTATTTGGGGGAAATTCTATGGCGTGTGGCACACAGGAAATCCGACAAGATGATCTCAGAGGTCCCTTCTCAGGCTGGAATATATGAATCATTCTCAAGGCTCTGCTCTGAATCCTCTCCAATTTATCAACATCCTTCTTGAATTGTGGATGCCTGAACTGGACACAGTATTCCTGTAGGGGCTGCACCAGTATCAAGTATAGAGGTAATATAATTTCCCTACTCCTACTCAATATTCCCATTTATGAAAAGTCCAGTACATATGAAATGGCTAAGGATTGGCATTACAATCTGTACTGTTTTGTGTGCATGTGTGTCTGGGGTCTGACATTTATGAAAAAAATGTGAAATTGCCAGTAGGGAATTGTCACATCAGAGAGTAACAGAGCTCTCATGACCACTTAAGAACACAGAGCTCATTTCTTGGCAATATAGTGAAATCTAATCTTTATATGATGGGATATCCACAATGTAATTCTCTCCTCTGTATTTCAACTTTTTGGTAAACTATTAGTGCAGATAAGCCCCTTCTAAGGGAAAGCCAAGCCTGCTGTCTGCAAACAGTTCATGAAACATGCTGTTTCACTGACTGAAGGGCTGTACTTTACATATTCAAGTCAGTTGTGGGACAAAAAGGTTCATTCCATTTCACTGGCATGCATCACCATAAGTTTCTTTAAGAAACCTGAACAAAAGACACACTGTATATCAATCTTCTGGAAAAGGATTGTTTTGATTATCTGTGAATAGCCTATCAGGTATTCAACATCCCTATTCCTCTATTTTCAATGACAGCTTTCAGGGTGAATTTATCCACCTGAATTTTATTATCAACTCACCCAGAAAGAGATGCCACTTTGATGATGGTTATCAAAATAAGAAAAGACAATCACATAAAAGAACTGTTTTATATCTGAGGCCAGCAAAGGTAAACACAATAAATAATTGGGCTTTTTATGTTGTGTAGATTTAATATAAGTAGCCTAGTTCAGAGAAAATAAAATGATAAATCATCCCTTTTATGATGTTAATAAATAAAGTAGATGAGAATACTTTGTTAGGATGGCATATAGCCCTCATCCTCCTACATGCATGCAAATACCACTAAAATAAAGTTTGCTTTGTTCTTTTTACATAATACTATTTTTTAAACATAGCAATATGCTATGGTGTAAATTTCATACGATTTCAGGCTTGTATCATATGTAAAGAATGACTGTCTATCCATTACTAGGGTTCTGTTATTTTAGGGCATTTTTTTAGTGTTTTACTTGTTTGCTGCTGCTGGGGTTTCTTTATTTGGTTTTATCAATCAAATTTGGAGTTTTTATGATCCACAAAGTTCCACCTTGTAAGAAAAAACAAGAATTCTGGGTTGAGGGGGTGAGTTTAAGCAGTTCTTTATCTCTCCGGACAATCCATTCTTTGTGCCAAACAAGCTAGAGCTGATTTATGAGTTTAGAAATTCCACATGAAGCTTTTTACTAAGTAGCCAGTAATTCTGGAAATGTATATTCTGAGAGAATATCTATCTGTAATTTGACAATATCCTTAAAACATAGTTAAAATCAAAGGGGATTACAAAACAGTATTCAACAAAACTCTCAAAGTTCTAAAGGAAATACCTGACAAACAATTTTCTAGCAGTTCAGAGCAGGATATGCCAAACAATCGAGGAAGGAATTTGTTTGTCAAAATGCAGAGGGAGGGGATTAAAGTTTCAAGTATTCCATTTCTAGCCAAAAGCTTTTGAGGTTGAAACTCAGAATCCAGGTTCAATCAGACAGAAAGAGTCCTTGTAGTGATAAAAGGAAGTGATTAATTCTCACCTGACCTGAGAGATGAAAATAATGGAAGACAGGCTTCCCAAGAGAGAGAGCTGATGATACCATGAAACAATGGATTTGAACAACTTTCTATTATTTGTCCTCGTTATGGAGCAGCCAGTAGACTTTTCATAGTTAATTAAGGCTGTAGCCCAGTTCCTATTATAAGCCCTCTATTTTTCACTCCCCTCTAAAATCTGCAAATAAAGACTTATGGGGTTGAAAATCAGGAAGGTGCTTCTAGAGCAAATGTAAAAGTTTTCTATCACGTTGCATGCAAATTGAATGAGGGGTTCCTGAACTATGGATCTCCCATAACTGACTGGCATTCTGTTTGCAAGTTCTTATACCTTTATGTGCTCACTTTTAACTTAAAAAGTACATGGAGTACAGGCAAACACACATCAGTGAACTCCACTGGATCAGCATTATGCCCTTCATTGGTTTTGGGAGCACCCAAGTACAGAAAATAAGAGATTTGATGTTCTTTTCTGGAACATTAGCTCCAATTAACCATCTTCAGATTGCTGCGATATAAGGAGGGTTATCACTGCCTGCTAATGATCCACACAAAGTTCACCAGACAGAGAAACTGCAATCAAGAGTAGAGCTGATACTGCATCCCTTGAGAATGCTTTAGAGAGAGCCCCTCATCCACAGTAAACATGGGCAAAATGGAACCACCACCATTGCTTTCAATATCAAAATATCCTTTGGTCTATGTGAAGGAGCACCAGACTCGGAGCAACGAGACCATGGGGGCAGATTCATTTGACTTGAATGGTCCTCCACAGATTTACACTCGCGGAGGATCTAGCCCCATTAGCCCATTATTACTTATAATTCTATGGAGTTTACAAGCTGCCTTCTTGAGGAAGACTTACCCCTACTTTAGGGAGAAGCGAAGAGTCTCCCATCTCGCAAATGAACAACAGAAGGCGGACCATGTCACACGTGTGTAGCTGGAATAAAACTGACATCTCTAACATGGCAGGTGAAAATCTCATCCATATAGCCACATTGTCTCTCAAGAATAATAGACAAAATCTATTTGCTTTGTTATGCTGTCTGCAAATATGATTATTCTTGCATAACCCATCGTCACAAAGCACTCTGAGGCCAACAGCTATAGGTAAAGGAAAAGTATCATTAAAAAATAAATATCACCTAGGAGTCCTAATTCCTCTGCTCACTAGATACTACTCCCTTCCAAAAACTAGTAGTAAAACGCAAGAATCCTGATAGCCAGCATTCTTCGGCTGCCTAACAAATAGTTGAAACTGAAGTTCTGTGTACTCCAGCAGGAAGAGCTCTGCAGGAAGAGAAAGAATGGTTTTACAGTTAAGTCACTGATTGGAATCCAGGAGACATAGATTCTGTACTTGGCTATACTATAGACTTCCTATTTGATGCTGGGCAATTCAATTAAAACAGAATTTTCAGAGGTTACCACTAACTGTGTGTTCTTTATTTTCTGGGTACCCAAACTTCATACACTAAGGGTTTGATTTTCAGAAACGCTAAGCACTCACAGCAACAACTGAAAGCTGAAAAATCAGACTCTAGGTGTGTCAAGTTAGGCCTCCAACTATTGAGGCACCCTAATTAATGGACACTTTTGAATATTTTGTCCATAAACCTGTCCATAACTCAGTTCTCCATGTGTAAAATGGAGATAATATCTCCATTTCTCACAGGGATGTTATGGAGATAATTTCATTAATGTTTATGAGGAGCTCAGATACCATGTTAATGAACACCACAGAAAAGTCCAAGAATAAAGGGTTTGGGTTGTGTGCAGTAAATAAGGCATGAAGCCACACATTGAATTAATAAAAAAGAAACACTAAATCAAGTAAGCATTTGAGCACTGGCACCTGAGGTACCATGCATTGCCCACCCTATGCAATGAATGAAATAGGGGACTTTGTGGAACTGATAATATGTGTCAAGTATCTGAAAGGTAGCCGTGTTAGTCTGTATCCACAAAAACAATATGGAGCCCAGTGGCACCTTAAAGACTAACAGATTTATTTGGGCATAAGCTTTCGTGAGTAAAAAACCCACTTCTTCAGATGTTTTTTACCCACAAAAGCTTATGCCCAAATAAATCTGTTAGTCTTTAAGGTGCCACCGGACTCCTCGTTGTTTTAATAATATGTGATCATGTAAGTAAAGGCTACCTCATAGTGCATATGCAGAAAATGACAGAATTAACACTGCATGGACTATATAATTGAATGGTCATTATTCATGACAAAAATGATACCACAAGCTTAAAATATAACAAAATTTAAACACAAAAACTGTTAAATGTACAGTTAAGTGTCCTTAGCTACTCATGCTAAACATGAGACTTTAATTCCCCAAATTCAAATCTTGGAAAAACAGGAAATGCAGAGTTAAGGTTCTCCCAAGTAATCCATTAAAAGAAAATTAGAGTTACAATAACCCCCCTACACAGACACATAAATACTAGAACAACAGGAAATGTAGAGTTAAGGTGACATAGCACACAGTTCAACCACAAAATTTAACTCTGTTTTTGTATGGATAGAAAGAGAAACTAAGAACATTACAGCACCTTACCTATGTCTAACAAAAATCTGCCACTTTCTCTGTGCCCACCACTACTCCAAATCAGGACTCCCATTCATACATTCCAACAGGATCCTCAACATGGTCCGTATAACAGTACTGACAGTGAGCAATTTCTACTGGTTGACAGAAATCACAGTGGTCACGCTAAGCTTTCCCTCATTACTTACTGGTTGCACAATCACAATTAAAGAGTCTAATAATGAATTACAGCACATCCTTAAATTACTTTTCTACAGTTCACACATGTGACCAAAGGAAAATATTCCCCACTCTCAAAAGAATGATGCAACAAGCTGCTAGCTTCCAAATCGGAGGTGGAGACGAGTGGTTGCGATGTGGGGCAGTATCACCTTAACTCTGCAATTACCAGTTTTGGTACATTTGTGGAGGGGGAGGGGTTGTACACAGCCCTCAGAAGGAAAGCAATGGACAGGTGCTGGCCTTTAGACAAGTTGCCTTGCTGAGGGTATTACACAGTATAAGGGAGTGGGATATGGGTCCCCACCTAGAGAGAGGTGACAGCTGGCGATCTGAGACCTGATGTGGCACTCATGGAGGGGGCCCCGGAGCAGGGTGTTACAGACGCTATTACCCCAAAACTGTTACAAATGGCCCCCCAGTCATTCTGTCAGTTAACCCAGTGGGATATATACAACCTGCTGATTTTACTTGGCAAAAAGGGTGAGATCACAAAGACAAATCAGTGAGTCTATACGAATTTTAAAGGCTAAGCTATTGATGGGGCAGAGGTCCTTGTGCAAGGCCAAATTAATTGAGCATCTCAAGAAGGGGGACACCTAGATCTCACTGAAATAACTACTACTGTATTATGTCTAGAGTAATACATGCACTCCCTGTCTGCGCAGGAAGGCTACTGTCACTGCCACACATTTTGTGAACACTCACAACACTGATGCTAGCCCAAAAGACAATATACACAATGAATAGTACAGTTCTCTTATTACAAATCTGTTCAAGTTTATGCCAGTCTTATGCAGTCAGGAGGCTCCTGAGCAGCCCCTCATTTGGGTAAAATCTGGGTGTCTGACCTAGTTCTGCAGAGAAACAAGTAAAAGGAACCCATGTAACACCACTTTTTGGAACTTAAGGTTCTGCTAACCACCTCTCTTCTGCTCCTTCAATTTCCTGGTCACTCACCTACTTTTTATATGTCCCCCACTTTCCCATGCCTGAGTCTCTCAAAATACTCTCTTGCCCTGCTTTCTTTCTCCCAATATGTCTCCTCCCTCTCATGCTCTATATACACTCTCCCTCTTAGGTTTTATCACATGCAAAACAGGAGGAGCCAGAAGCAAACATCCTGGAAACAATGATAGATGGCAGCAATTTTTACTAAAGTTAAATGTGTACAAGTAGGGTGACCAGACAGCAAATGTGAAAAATCGGGACGGGGGGGGGGGTAATAGGAGCCTATATAAGAAAAAGACCCCAAAATCGGAACTGTCCCTATAAAATCAGGACATTTGGTCACCCTATTTACAAGGCAGTTGCTCCTGAAATTATGAAGTATTTTAAACAAAATCTGAAATCACAAGATTGGTGATAAAACCACAAGAACTAGCCACTCTGCCTCTACAACTACATGAGAAGAAGGCAGGGGCAGAGCTTCTTAGGCTGCTTGGGGAGAGGAAGGAGCTTGCTGTGTGATAGCAAAAGCCAGAACTTGTCTCCATGGGCAGATGGTAAGACTTGCAATATAACAGGCACAGCAGGACTTGTCTCCAGGGCGAGGTTACAGAGCTCGCAATGTAACAGACAGGGTGGGGTTTGTATCCATGGGGAAGGGGACAGGCTTGTCATATAACAGGATGGAGACTCTCCCAGACTGGGAGGAGGAGGGGTTTGCTATGTAACAGACAGAGGGCGGGGCTCATCTCCATGGGGCCACAGTTTATTATGTAATAGGTGGAGGAGTGGATGTCTCACCACAAGGAGAAAAGCTTTCTATGTGACAGGGAGTGTGGTGAGAGAAGGCAACCTGCAGAACCCAGAAAAGAAGATGACACTGCTGCTGTCCTGCCTCCTACTGCTTCTTAGTCCACATGTGCTTGCTCAGCACCTTGGAGTCATCAGAGTCATTCCAGAGAAGGGAGGGGATTACTGCTTCCTCTTCCCTTCTCACTGGGTGCAATCACTGCAGGATAAGAGTGGAAAAACCAAATGGCTTCAGCCACATCAGGACCTAACTTACTCAACCTTGTGTTGTCTTCCTTCCTCCTTTGGCGAGGAGGATTGTGATGGTGGGGGACTCAGCACTAGAATCGCCTCAGTGAGGAAGGGTAACTGCAACTTCTTTGAGAACGGCAGACTCCAGAGAATAAATGGAACACAAGTGCTATTAATCCTTGGTGGAGATGCCCCAATATCCCTCACAGGAGGCAGTGGATTGGGCCACAACTGGGGTCACTGTGAGGAGAGCATTACTCCTGTAAATCTGCTCAGTGACATGGACATAATCTATTTATTCTTCAAACACTTGGGCAGGCTCTTGAGATACAATACGGGGATCATGTTCATCCTTGCTGTAGGCACAGTCACCACTGGAGGCTACTGGGCAGGAAACATAGAGAAGAAAAGGCAGCAATACATGAAGTGCAGATGCAAAAATGAAGAAGATTTTGATGATGTAACAATTGACCCTGATGTCCTCTTTATCTGTGCAAGTGTAGTAATGTCCTCCTTCATGCTGCTTGCTCTCTACTACTTCTACGATAACTTGGTGAATATAATGATAGGATTTTTTAGCTTATATGCATCCATTGGGCTTTACAGTTGTTTGTCTCCCTCTGTGAACAAACTCCCATTTGGAGAATACAAACTCCATTTACCATATTTTCACAATGGTCCACAAGTTAGGACATTGTTCCTGGCAGGATTTTCTGTCTCCATCACTATCACATGGATGATCTTCAGAAATGAGGATCAGTGGGCCTGGGTCCTGCAAGATTTTTTAGGAATCGTTATCTGCCTTTATGTTCTAAAAACAATCCGCATGCCTACCTTGAAGAACTGCAGTTTGTTTCTAGCCGCTCTTTTGGTCTATGATGTGTTTTTCGTATTTATCACTCCTTTTCTAACCAAGTCTGGGGAGAGCATAATGGAAGTGGCAGCTCTCGGACCATCTGACACTGTCAGTCGTGAAAAGATCCCTTTTTTGTTGAAGGTTCCAACATTATCCTCTGCATCAACCTTTAATGACAGCCCCTTTACTATCCTTGGCCTTGGTGACATTGTAATTCCTGGTTTCCTGATAGCCTACTGCCACAGATTTGATGTTCAGGTGCACTCCTCCAGAGTCTATTTTGTAGCTTCTACCATAGCTTATAGCTCTGGCCTCCTGGTGACCTTTGTAGTGTCAGCATTAATGCAAACGGGTCAGCCAGCTCTCCTCTACTTGGTGCCCTTTACGCTTACCACTAGCCTGGTTGTTGCTCTTCTGCGCAAAGAACTCACAATTTTTTGGACAGGCAGTGGTTTTACAGAGGACTTATCTTGTCCTTCCTCAGAGATCAGCTATCCAGATACCCCAAGAGATTCAAATACACAAGTGTGTCAACAAGAAAGGGAAGAAAAACGGATCAATTTCACATTCAATGAAGAACAGCTAGATAACTCCATTGTAGTGACAGAAGAATTGACTGATTTCAACATATACGTTGAACAGAACTCAGACTCCATGCTATGTAAAGAAGAACCAATCAATCAACATGATGGTGAGCATAAGGGAGAGATTCTCAAAGCAGAGAAGAATGAGTCAGACTCTATGATAGAGGAAAAAGCTCCACAAACATACCCAGAAAACCTCAACATGTAATTATGATGTTGGTTTTGCAATCACTGAAGAGTCTGCCTCGAAAATGGATCAAAAATGCAAGAACATTCAATCTCAGTGTAGTAATAAACCTATAACATGTAAATCATCTTTCTAAAATGCAGTGCTTTACGTGTTCTGATATGTGCATGTGACAATTTTGACTAGACATCTGTACCATTTTGTTGTTCTTATGCTAGAAAGGTACAAATATTTTTTTCAAGTCATTTTATTAATGTTATTTTAAAAAGAAAGGAATAACCACTTTTACATAACTAATTCTAGGTAATAATGATGTCAACATAAATGAACACACTGAAATAAAGCACTCGTACAATATAATTGATGTATAACAATTAAAACAGGAGTCAATTAATTAAATGATAAAAATACAACTATAAAGTAAAAACAAAAGGAAACTAGGCTACCCAGGATAATACAAAAGAACTTAGGATACAGTATGAAAGATTTTCTTCAAGGTCTAGAAGTTTTCATACTGCCATGAACGACCCAGTCCTTTGTTTTCCATGTAAGAGTTCACTATTCAAATCCCAGACTCATCTTTCCCCATCCAAATATTATCCCAATATAAAATATCTGAAGATCCATTTTAGTAAACTGGAAGTCCAAACTTTCAGGGAAGGTTCAGCTGAATATTTTATTTATATTTAGGCATTTCAATTATGACTATCACCACATAACTGTGCCTTACAAACATTAATGAAAATATGCTCTACCTGAGGTTATGGGCTTCATGAATAATCAATGGATGAAGTTCTGTATCGTGTATTATGCAGGTCAGACTAAATGGTCATAATGGCCCTGAAATCTATGAATAATCCATATTAATTCCTTTTTATAGGTGGGGAAAATGGAGGCCTTGAATACTTTTCCCAAGATCATACAGGGAATCTACTGCATAGCTGGGAAGAGAATACAGCTGTTCATACTCCCAGTTTCTGTGCTTTAACCATAAAATCATCCATCCTTCCAGCACAAAGGGGATAGAGCAGAAAAGTGAATTTGGCCCGATGCACTGAAAAAACCCTCTTTCCTCAAGCTACAGATACTGCAGAACTCTGCATGTATCTTCCCCAAGAAAGCCTGGGAGACATCCAGATGTGACAGATACCGCTACCTGAAAGATAATAGGTCACTGTTCACCAAACAAGTACTTAATAAAAGTTTTGTGACTAAACAAAGGATTATACAAGTCTGCACAATTTTAAGCCAAGGAACTAGCTGCTAAAACAAGACACTGTAAATCAAGTATGTTATTTTATTATTTTCCCATAGTACAATATTTGCATTTGTAACACCTAGGAGTAAATGTAGAACAACTCTGATTGGAAGAAGGGATGGTAACAGATATAATCGTTGTATAAAGTCTTTTAATTTCCACGGTACTCCATGATCAGGTTCCTCCACCACAAAAACAAGCACAGTTGATGCTAATTTTTCCTCCTGTGAGCAATTATCAGCATAGTCTCTAAAAACTGAAATACACCATGAAGACTACCATCCCATGTCTACACTCAGAAAACCAAGCTTGTATGAAAGTGTGTTAGCTAACATCTTTTAAGTAACATACTGTGTTAAACAACTTAACACTCAGTGTAGACAGGAACAAGCTATGTTTAGAAATGTGGGTTGATACATAAGCTGGGTTAAACACAACCGGCTAACACCTATTTAAATACAACAATTGTCCTTGTCCAAACTAAGAGAAAAATCTTGTCAGTTAAAACGTGTTAGAAAACATGTTAGTTAATACATTTTCTAACATGGCACATTTTCCTACTGTAGACTAGGACTTAGAGGTAGTTAAACTGCCATAACCAATACTTTGTTTCATGATTAAACAAACACCTCTATTCTCCACGGGTGTAAGTGCAGCATCTTTCACCAGCACTAAATTTATTGTTTTAAAAACAAAGAAACAGAATGAGATTCAGCATATAATCCCCCAAACAGTCAGCAGACAGCAATAATTTTCAGCCACTGCTGACAGAGGCAAGTTTTATACCTGTGAGTTAGAGGTAAAAAGCTGAATCAGTTCTGAGAATACTGTCCCATATATCCAACCTATATTTCAAGATACCATGCAGGCTATATAAAGGTGAGGTGGTGGCCTTCCAATCCTACACTGTATATAGTAGAAGTTTTTCCCAGCAATCCCCATGCAGGAGGGGACACAGAGAAGTCTAAATGTAGCCCGGATATAGAACAGGCATAATTCACAATGACTTCCGTGGGAACTGTACCTGTGAGATGAGTTTGATCCAGTGTGCCTCAGTCTTAGCCTATTGTTGTAGCAGAGTTATGGCTCCCTACACAAAAGATACCTGAAAAAACTGTCAAGGATTTCTGCATTCAGGTACCTGTGTCCATTGGGGAACAAGTGGCAGCTGAGAAAAATTCTCTTTTGAGAGAGGTGGAATATCTTGAAACAAGGTATTTGTAAGCACTAGAGTCTAATGATTAAATAACTAGGGTTGAGGTGACTACTTGTGTAAGAAGGTTCAACTCTGTTAACAATTAAGTTGAAAAAACCTTGATAAAAAGAGCAAACTGGAGAAGGCACAGGCTGCTTCAAAGTCCTGGTAAAGGGTCCTCAGTTAGCCTAGAGATACTGTAAAGTAATCAGCTTTAGATGAAGATTCCATGATCCCTGTAGAGTTGGGTAACACAGCCCATCCTACTTATTATATTAGCTCAAAAAAATACTGTGAAGCCAACAACTTCAACCCTTCCAACTATGCAGCTTTCATTTGATAGACTACTAATTTCCACACTTCCTTATGGTTTCCTTACCTCCTGTCCTGAAAGGTAATATGCTGCTAGAAGACCACCAATGAAGCGAATATTGACTTCAAAAACGGACACCTCTGAATTCTGGGAAGAGAGGAAAACGTAAATGTTTAAAAAGCTTCTCTATACAACAATCAAGGTATCAGAAGAAACTGTTATCATTAGGGTAAGCATAGATACAAATCCAAATGCACACAAGGACTTGTAGTTTGCCAATATTTGGATTCACAAGGACAACCCACTTGCAAATCTTCATGAAAAACAACCACCACAGCCTGTTTGCAACTCCCTCCTCTTAGCCAGAATCCCTCTCCCATATTCCTTCAAAAGTGCCAGCATCCACAACTACAGCCCACCCACACTGTCCTATGTGCCTCCTTCCACTCTTTTACCTTGAGCCTCCATAATTAATTTTCAGTATCTGTAGGATAATGATAACTACGAATAGGTACTTGACAGCCCCCTAAAAATGGAATTGTCCCATCTCACTTCAGGGTTCCAAATACAATGTATAATTTTTAGACCTAAATTATGGGAGAAAATCCTTGCCATTCATCCACTCACCCTTTTTTCTGTGAGAGAGCTGCACAGAAACATATGACAAACTGGGAATTCTGGGACAATGTTAGCTGATTACAAAAATCTTATCACTTCAGTATTAATGAAATTCTCATAATGTACCACAATGTTGAAATATATACCTATTGCATATTACATTTAAGCTTTAAAAAATCCACAATGAAAATATATTTGCCCCAGAAGTTAAGACTTTTCTTAAGGTAATTAAGCCAAAGGTCTGGAATGTAGGCCATGCTC
This sequence comes from Trachemys scripta elegans, assembly GCF_013100865.1. Taxonomy (NCBI): domain Eukaryota; kingdom Metazoa; phylum Chordata; order Testudines; family Emydidae; genus Trachemys; species Trachemys scripta. The sequence goes on along the minus strand of NC_048298.1, from coordinate 141,342,852 downwards.
ATTCTTGCTGTCCTAAATCATGAAATATCTCATTCTCCCTGCCTCCTATTGTTATTTTATGGGAACCTGCACAGAAGTAGGCAAAGGAGAACCCAAACCTCACTGAACTCCCCCAGGCAAGAAAAACACTGAAGAAAAAAAAAAACCTGACATGGTAAAAGGTGTCAAAAGACAGCCAGATAAGCTCAGGATTGGAGGGTAGAAGGAAAATGGCCACATCTGTAGATTTATGTAGCATACAAAGACATTTGTGACATCGTCACAAAACTGGACACTGTACTCCAGATGAGGCCTCACCAATGTCAAATAGAGAGGATTGATCACGTCCCTCGATCTGCTGGCAGTGCATGGGATTCCTCCTTCCTAAGTGCAGGACTCTGCACTTGTCCTTGTTGAACCTCATCATATTTCTTTTGGCCCAATCCTCTAATTTGTCTAGGTCCCTCTTTATTCTATCCCTACCCTCCAGCGTATCTACCACTCCTTCCAGTTTAGTGTCATCTGCAAACTTGCTGAGAGTACAGTCCACGCCATCCTCCAGATCATTAATGAAGATATTAAACAAAACCGGCCCCAGGACTAACCCTTGGGGCATTCCGCTTGATATCGGCTGCCAACTAGACATGGAGCCATTGATCACTACCTGTTGAGGCTGATGATCTAGCCACCTTTCTATCCACCTTATAGTCCATTCATCCAACCCATACTTCTTTAACTTGCTGGCAAGAATACTGTGGGAGACCGTATCAAAAGCTTTGCTAAAGTCAAGGAATGATCACATCCCTCGATCTGCTGGCAATGCCCCTACTTATACAGCCCAAAATGCCGTTAGCCTTCTTGACAACAAGGCACACTGTCGACTCATATCCAGCTTCTCGTCCACTGTAACCCCTCGGTCCTTTTCTGCAGAATTGCTGCCTAGCCATTCGGTTCCTAGACTGTGTGTGTGCAGCTATTCAGGGCCTGCTGCTACATATCTGCTGTTGGACTGTTTATCATGTTCTTCGGTTCAGACTGTTAATGACCTAACCAGTTCATGGTTATTACATGTTTTGTTTGACAATCTACCTGTGTCATCAGCAAGTTTGCAGATGACACTAAGCTAGGGGGAGAGGTAGAAACACTGTAGGGTAGGGATAGGGTCCAGCATGACCAAGACAAATTGGAGGATTGGGCCAAAAGATCTGATGAGGTTCAACAAGGACAAGTGCAGAGTCCTGCACTTAGGAAGGAGGAATCCCATGCACTGCTACAGGCTGGGGACCAACTGGCTAAACAGCAGTTCTGCAGAAATGGACCTGGGGATTACAGTGGACGAGAAGCTGGATATGAGTCAGCAGTGTGCTCTCGTTGCCAAGAAGGCCAACGGCATATTGGACTGTATTAGTAGGAGCATTGCTAGCAGATCGAGGGAAGTGATTATTCCCCTCTATTCGGCACTGGTGAGGCCACACCTGGAGTATTGCACCAAGTTTTGGTACCTCCTCCCCCCCCCCACTACAGAAGGGATGTGGACATATTGGAGAGAGTCCAGTGGAGGGCAACAAAAATGATTAGGGGGCTGGGGCATATGACTTACGAGGAGAGGCTGAGGAAACTGGGGTTATTTAGTCTGCAAAAGAGAAGAGTGAGGGGGGATCTGATAGCAGCCTTCAACTACCTGAAGGGGGTTTCCGAAGAGGATGGAGCTAGGCTGTTCTCAGTGGTGGTAGATGTCAGAACAAGGAGCAATGGTCTCAAGTTGCAGTGGGGAGGTCTAGGTTGGATATTAGGAAACACTATTTCACTAGGAGGGTGGTGAAGCACTGAAATGGGTTACCCAGGGAGGTGGTGGAATCTCCATCCTTAGAGGTTTTTAAGACCTGGCTTGACAAAGCCTTGGCTGGGATGATTTAGTTGGTGTTGGTCCTGCTTTGAGCGGGGGATTGGACTACATGACCTCCTGAGGTCTCTTCCAACCCTAATATTCTACAATTCTATGTGTGTCTTGCTTTGGTGGTTTGTTTGTTTTCTGAACTGCTATTCTGGGGTGCATCAGGGCGTAACATTATAGTGATGAATGCTTCTATTCTGCAACCCATGCTGCCTGGCGCACATCCTTCAGCTGTTGACTAGTGATACTTTATTTGGACTTTTTGAAACTATGTGCAGATTCTGCAACTCTTCGATGCTACTAGGTTACATTTGGTGCAGAACTGCTTAGGCCATGATGGCATTGATATTTATAATGGACTCCTGGAACCCAAGTCTTCCTTTGATGCAACTGTGCAGTGCCTCAACGAGTATTTTGGCACCAAAGATTCTGTTCTGTAAAGGAGGGAAATGTTTTTTAAGCTTGCCAGCAACCCAACAAAATCATATTAGAGTTTGCATGTCATCTGCGGAGGATAGCCCAGGAATGTGAATTTGGGGACATTATAATGATCATGCTCAGGGATATTTATGTGACTGGAATAGCCAATAACCACCTGGGTGACCGATTCCTGGCTGAAGATTCTAGATTGCTAACTTTTGTTGCCACGGTTGCTTAGAGTGAGGCATTTGAGAAGGCTTGGACTGAGAGAGGTGCTACATCTCAAACTGCTGCTACTTTTGTGTCTATGCTTAAACTGTCAGTTTCTCCTCCTTACATCACCCAGTCGTACAACTACTTACAGTTGCTCCATGGCCCCAGCAGTGAAAGTTGACAGTTTCTGTTTCTTGAGTGGTAGCGCGGCAGAGCAGGGGTGAAACCCCTTGAATGCCCTGCTAAAATGCTGACTAAGCCCAGCTTTCGGGCAGAGAGGCCAGGGGCAGAGGCTCAAAGCAGCCAGCAGGGAGCCCAGCTGCGGGCCCTAACAAGGGCTGGCTCACTGCAATAGGCTGAGCTACGCAGCGACAGCTGGGCTGAAGGCTGGGAGGGCTATAAAAGCCCTGAACAAAACTCAGTGAGGAGGCTCGCCTGGGATGGGACAGGAGGCTACAGCTCTGTCTCCTCACCACAGGAAGGGAGCCTCAAGGGCCAAGAGACCCTGGAATGGGTTAGAAAGGGGATAACTGTTGGGGGATAAAGGGGACTGCACGGTGGCACTGTAAAATAAAGTACAAGGGTGAAACACCAGAAGAAGGCCTGAGAACTCTTATTTTACCAGCCTGGGCACAGGGCGAGAAGGCAGAAACCTGTGCGGACGCTGTGACAGGTAGTATGGGTCACTTGGCCAATTTCCCTGCCTGGCCAGTTAGAACTGCTATGTGCTGGGCTTGTGGGAGGGAAGAACACTTTAATTTAGCATGCTGGATACACTGGTCCATGAAGACAGGAGTCCTGAAGTGCATACGGTGAACGTGGAGCTGCACAAGACCACCTTTACCAGGGTCCCTGATGTTTCCTTTAGCATAAACTTCTCATGTGGCAAAGCCCTGGAGTTCGTATCCCATACAGTAGAAATTAACCTTACACTAGTGAAGTGCATGATTGATATGGGTGCGAAGTTAACATTCTCTCCTCTGGGTTAGTTCACAATCTGGACATTTGACTGACTACAGACAGTGGTTATAAAAGCTTGGAATTGTTATGCCTTGCAGACAGTGGGTAAAGCTGTATGCTCTGTGATCTACAAAGCTATAATAAAGTTGACTGCAAGTTTTATATTGTTAAAGGTACAGCTGCAAATGCTGTTCCATTATTGTCCTACAATCTGTGCTGACAGCTTGGTATTATGCAACTTATACAGGACATCTCAGGTGAGCTTATGTGGACTGGAATAGAAGGGGATACCCAAAGTATTGTCCAGAGACAGCAGGATTTATTTAACAGTGATGGCTTTCTGTCCACAAGAAGTGCATACTCTCTGCAGTTGGATTTGAACACCAAGTCCTTCGCATGACCTGCATGTCATGTACCTCCAGAGCAAAATCTGAGCAGAACTGCACATGAAAGATAATTATATCATTCAGGAGGTGGAAGGGCCTATGGATTGGAGCTCACCCCAGTGAATATACACATGAAGAACAGTGATATTTAACTGTGCACAGATTATAGGGCACTTAATAAATGTGAGCAGTTTCAATTACAAACCTTCAAAGAGATGACTTGCCCAATAAGTGGATCCTGGATTTTTTCTGTGTTGGACTACTGATCTGGTTATTGGCAAACATCTTTGGCTGAAATTCTGCAGCTGTCATTGACTTTCAGCCACCATTTGGGAGGTTCTGCTATCAACAACTCCCTTTTTCCTTAGTCTCTGCTCCTGAAATATTTCAGAGAGTGGTCTCTCAGCTTCTGGATAACATCCAGGGTGCATGTTGCTATTTGGATGTCCGTCTTGTCTTTGCTAAGACTAGGGCCAACCCTGGGGGGTGCGGGGCCTGGGACAACCCCCCCCCCCCCCCCGGCCCAGGTCCCGGCCCCACTCCACCCCTTCTCCCAAGCCCCTGCCCCGCCTCTTCCCGCCCCTGCCCTGCCCCCTCCCCACCCCCATTCCACCCCTTCCCCAAGCCCCCTCCCTGCCTCTTTCTGGCTTCTGCCCCCTCCGCCAGAAGCTGGTGGGGCAGAGCAGAGTGGAGCGGGGCGGGCTGGGGCCAGGTCGCTCACTGCTGCCAGCGCCAGGCCCCCCACTAATCCCTCAGGCTGCCCTGGACCCCATGTCCTGAAGCACGGGACCCCCCAAAGCGTGGGGCCTGGTGCGATTGCCCTGGTCCGTCCTATGGACAGGACGGCTCTGGCTAAGACTCTTCCTGAGCAGTGTTATTCTGAATCGGGTGCTAACCTGACTCCAACAGGATGGTATAAAGTTGAATGTGGCCAAGTGCCATTTTGTAAAAGCTGCTGTAGTTTGTAGGGCATTCTCTGTGGGCTGATGATGTGAAACAAATGCCTGAAGGACTACAAACTGTTGCTTCACTACCATTATCCACTGATTGTAGCAGTTTATGTTCATTCCTTGGCCTAGTTCAATATATAGGATGCCGTGTTCCACCCCATTTTAGTACCTTTGCCACACCGCTGTGGGATTTAACCATGGGCCAGGGCCAGTTGGTTCAGACTAAAGAAACAAAGCCCTTTGTTGGATCCAATCCCATGCTTATTTTCATATATGGAAGCCGGCAGTATTTCAAACTGATATAATGCAATTGGGGTCTGGATGCAGTTCTGCTCCAGGAGAGATGGCTGGTTCCATTTGTGTCTTGTACTCTGACACTGATGGAAGGAAAATATTCCAAGATTGAGCTAGAGTTCTTGGGAATAGTTTTTGCTATTGTACACTTCAAGGTCTACTTAGTGGGAAAATATTTCACCTTAGAAACTGATCATTTGCCCATTACTTGCTGAGAGCGAAGCTGCAGTAGTGGATTATTCAATTGCACCAATATGACTTTGATTTGGTACATAGCAAAGGAAGATGTAATTTATTTGCTGATACTTTTGAGAAATTCTGCTGGGTTAGCACCCTTGCACGCAAAAAAGGCAGAGTACACCATATGCTTTTTACTGAAAGATATGCCAATTGACTTAGGGGAGACTTAAAGATGCTGAACTGTGCAAGGTGATATGAGCTGTACAAGCAGATTGGATGGACCCAGTCTTTAAGAAAACTTTTTAGCTACATTCTATAAAATTCGTTCAGCACTCACAGGAAACACGTGTGCTACTCAACTTATCTTATGCAGAGGAGCCTTGTTGATCGTTCCAGGATCGTTGTGACAAAAAGTCCTAGATGTGGCTCATGAAGGACATTTGGGATTTACAAAGATGAAAAAACTTCTGCGTAGTCATGGTTGGTGGTCAAACTTATGCACGGACATTTAACATCATTTGAAGGCATGCTCTGCCCGCAAAGTGCATACGTCTGTTCCTCCGGATCCTTTGAAACTGGTAGTCATAGACAGATCATAGCAGAGAATTGCAGTGGCTACTACTGGCCCCTTGATTTCACTGCATGATTACATCCCATTGACTGTTTCAGACTATTACTCATGTTATCCCTTTGCATTCATAATTTCACAAGGCATCTCAGAGGAGCTCATTTCTTGCCTAATTACTTTATTTGCTATGCTTGGCTTACCAGAGAGTCTCGTTTCAGATAACAGGATGTCCTACATACTGTCACGGGGTAGGCACACCCCATCACAGGGTGTCAGGTCACGTAGGGTTAGATGGAAGGGTGGAGGTGATTCTGCAGCCAGTCAGGTCCTGAGGCTGAAAGCATAGTTAACCTTTTGGGGGCTGGTATAGGGTAGGCACACCCCGTCACACACCCTACCTCTCAAGACAGGACCCGGCGGGGGTCCATCCCTATTGCCCCCTTCTCCCCCCAGCCGGGGAGAAAAAGTCTGCATTAGTGTGGGCCCTACCTGGGCAGTATAACAAGCTGAACTCGTAGAGTTGGAGGCTGAGGTATCATCTCATAATCCATGAGTTCAAATCCTTCATGATGTTGACCCATTCTAGGAGTGCATGGTCTATAATAAGATGAAAGGGGCTCCTCAATATGTAATACTATTGCCCGTTTTACTGTTAGGGCATCCTTTTAGATGGTGGAGTACTTGACTTCTCGGGGAAATAGCTTCCGGCTTAGGTACAGCACCAGGGGTTCCCCCCGCCCCATCTTGTTCCTGTCCGTAAGAATGGCCACACTGGGTTAGACTAAAGGTCCATCTAGCCCAGTATCCTGTCTTCTGACAGTGGCCAATGCGAGGTTCTTCAGAGGGAATGAACAGAACAGGCAATCATCAAGTGATCCATTCCATGTGGCCCATTCCAAGCTTCTGGCAAACCGAGGCTATGGACACCATTCCTGCCCATCCTGGATAATAGCCATTAGTGGAGCTATCCTCCATGAATTTATCTAGTTCTTTTTTGAACCCTGTTATAGACTTGGCCTTCATAACATCCTCTGGCAAGGAGTTCCACAAGTTGACTGTGCGTTGTGTGAAAAACAACGGCTCCCAGCCTCACTTCTGAGCCGTCTGTTTGTAAAATAAAGGGTTTTGAGAAGTCTGGGAGGAACAGGATGGGTTCATGGGTGAGTTGATCTTTCAAGGTCCGGAAGGCTCTTGCACAATCCGCCAACCACCGGACATTCCATGGCCGGGAGTTCTTTGTGAGGTAGAAGAAGGGGGCGGCTATCGTGGCAAAGTCTGGCATGAACTCTCTGTAGTTTCCAGCCAAACCCAGGAACTTCCTTACCTTTCTTTTCGTTGTAGGGGTGGGGTAGTCCTTCAGGGACTGTACCTTGTCCACCAGGGGGTGGAGTTGGCCCGCCCCCACTGTGTATCCCAAGTAGGTCACTTCTTTCCACCCAAGGGGAAACTTGTTGGGGTTAGCTGTGAGTCCTGCTTCCTTCAGGGCCTGTAGGACCGCGGTGAGATGTAGGTGTTCCTCCCGACTTGTGCTGTAGACCACAATATCGTCAATATAAGCTGCCGCATACTGCCAGTGTGGCTGCAACAGTTGGTCCATCAATCACTGGAATGTAGCCACAGCCCCATGTAACCCAAAGGGCATGGTGATGAAATAATATAGACCGAGTAGCGTCGGGAAGGCTGTCTTCTCCAAGGAAGTCAGGGTCAGGGGTATTTGCCAGTACCCATTGGTCAAATCTAGTGTTGATAGAAACTTAGCACTACCCAGCTGTTCCAGCAGTTCATCCACCCATGGCATCGGGTAGGCATCAAAGCGGGAAATGGCATTGATCCCCCTAAAATCTATACAGAGCCTCATAGTCCCATCGGGCTTTGGGACCAGGAGTATGGGGCTTCTCCATTCACTCTGGGATTCTTCCACTACTCCAAGGCTAGCATCACCTCGAGTTCTTTTTGGACCACTTCCCACATTTTCTGGGGAAATGGGCGATGTTGGTTGCGGACTTTTTGTCCAGGAATGGTGTCTATGTGGTGGCTGGTAATACTTGTCCATCCTGGACAAGAAGATAAAACAGAGGTGGCCAGTACTGAGACAGCCTCTGGGTAGCAGGTCACATAATCAACTACCACTAGAATACACTGACACACCCTGTGAGCCGTAGTCCCGTAGCTGGGGTTTGTAGCAACTCCCTGCAGGGAGCTCACAGCCTCCGTCCTTCCCCGTCAGCAGCCTCCCCAGACTGAGCTGGGCTGCTACCTTTTATATGCTGCCTCCAGGCGAGCATGCCCAGCAGGGTCAGAGGGGCGGGGCTTCCTCAGCCTGCAAAGCATAGTTAACCCTTTTGGTGCTGGTGTGGTACCCAGTCATGTGTACCAAAAGAGTTTGAAGGCTTTCTGATGAGAATTGGTACATTTCATTATAAATCTGCTGTGTATGCCAAGAAAATGGGATAGTGGAAAGATTGCATGAGACTCTGAAGTAACATGTAGCTTACATATTAGAGGAACACTGAGATACACCCTTGCATTAAGTCCTGCTTTACATGATAGTCAGAGTATGCCTCATGAAAGTACAGAAGTAAACCCGTTCTATCGGCTCTTCAGCCAACCTAGTAGGATCAAATTGTTTATAATGACAGAAGAGGATCATCCCACTCCTTCACTGTCCTTGAAAACAACTGATGTGATTAGGAAATACATGAGTTTCAACAAGCATATCCATAAGAGACTCTAGGCATTCTATCCTGGACAGGCAGTGTATGTTAGATGGGGATCTGGAAGCATTTTGAATGCTTGTGGCATGATCTTCCGGGCTACAAGCTAAGGAGCATGCCAAATGCATTTGCCACAGGGAGAATGCACTGTTCACCAGCAAGATATACTGCTTATTGAAAGAGGACCAGACAGGGCAGAGGAGGCTCTTTCTGTGTATGATGGTGTCATGTGGCCAGCTGGGGAAGTTGTAGCACAGCAAGAGCACCCACATAGTGATCTGAATCAGAGGTACAGCCTACAGCCCCAAGGTCACTTGATGCCTCCAACTAGGCATTGCTGAACTTTTGGGGAGAAGGGAAGGAAAGTGTGTGTGTGTGTGTGTGTGTGTGTGTGTGTGTGTGTGTGTGTGTGTGTGTACCATTGGATGTGTGCTGCTATTCAGGACCCATTGATACATATCTGCTGTTCAGACTGTTATGTTTTGTTCAAACATAACTAGTTCATGGTTATTACATGTATGTCTTGTTCTGTCATTGTTGTTTTGTGTTTTTGGATTGTTATTCTGGGATGCATCAGATTATATACCTTAAAAACTTGTAATAAACAATTAGACTGAAATATTGTAAGTAGTTCATGCACCGCAATTTTAAAAGTAAACACCCTTCTCCTTCCACAACTGAATACTCTGGTGCTGTTGTAACATGCTTATAATTTGATCTGTATTGGGGATAACTTTGTACTTACTTCTTCTGCAGAGGTTTTAATATCTCTCATGGAACATTTAAGTATTATCCATCTTTTGACAATCACTAACTTTTAAACACATTAAATAGAAAGACATCCTTGGTTAGGGAGCCAGAGATATTCACTTTTCAAAACAAAAAAAATAAAAAGGAAGTCCTTTGAAGTTTAGCCATAAACCTGAATTTCAGGTCTTTCTAATAAATGTTTTTTGTATCCTCAACCATAGTTCCAGCTTAACAACTTTTCCCTCCCCTGGGAACACCACAGTATGTTTTCTCAAAACACCTTTAAAAGAACCAGTGAAATGCAAGGAGATGTTCTACTTACCACACTAAAATCAAGGTTTTTGTCAATCCAGTCTTGTCCTTCTCTGAATTCATCATGAAGCCCCATGATATAGAGAGTATCCAAAGCATCTACTATGGTAGCACCCATTTGCGAATTTCCTACAAGCAAAAAATAAGATTTCTATTAGAAGTGATTATTTTACTGGAAAAAAATGTCACAGACAAAAATAAACAGTCAAAGTAGTCTTAGATCTTGACAAGGCGATAGTACCAGAAAGAAATCTCACAGTCAGACAGAAATTAGGAGCAGCCTGAAGGCCCTGACGCTTAGGTGCATTGCTGAAGGCCACACATTTGGGTTTTGGGGGAAAAGAGACAGTGAAACTTGAAAAGACCATTCTTATCTGATTTCCTTATCAGAAGATGAACAACCACATTCTCAGGCAGCTACAAGGACTGTAAGGACATTCAACTTCGAATACCTATTAGGGGATTCTTGGACAGGACTGGGGAAAGAGTTTTACCTAAGAGATCTACTGTAATTTCAAGTATCTGCAGTAATTCTTTGCACACACTTAGCAGAGGAATTACACTGAATTTTGCAAACACTGACGTTAACTAATTGCATGTCTTACTTATTGAAGGTAACTGTCAATTACCATCACTGTGTCATATTCCAGACAAAAAAGTACATTAAGATGCAGTTAAGGTTCCAGATATGTATCAGTACTCTGTAGTGATGCTATGCAATAACTATACAATTATGATTAAAGCATTTTTGTGTTTCTTGTCCCAGATTAGATTAAGGTGATTTTTTAAAGACACGTTCAATCTTTTTTTACCCTCTCCTTTCTGGAATCACTTCAGGGGAGAGACAAGGTTTGGGTGTCTGTGATTGTGTGTATAAGCCCCACAGAGGGGAATCAAGGGTTAACATGCAATTCTGGGCCCAAAAGGTACCTGCTGGGCACGCTAACAATGGAAGCAGAGCTCAAAAGGGAGCCGCTCAGTTCAGTCACAGCTACTAGGGCATGGGATCAGTCCTACACTAGTAGCTTCTGCACAGAGGCTGCAGAAGATCCACAGCACCTGACCAGAGCCCATGTCTGAGCCACTGAAGGCCCCCGTGCAGACTGGGAACAGTGGACCATGACTGATGGAGAAGAGCTTCCAGATCACAGTTAGGGAGAACCCCCTTTTTTGAGTCCATAAGCAGACCCTGCTGGGACTTAAGATGGTAGAGGACAGGGCAGGAAGCAACCCATAAAGCAGGCTTTGTGGTGCCCATTCCCAGGCTGCCTATCTGACTGCCAATCACAGGGCCCTGGGTTGGAACTTGCTGCAGCAAGGAGGGCCTGGTGTAAGCAGGACCGGCTCCAGGGTTTTGGCCGCCCCAAGCAGGCACAAAAAAAAAAAAAAAAAAGCCGCGATCATGATCTGCAGCGGCAATTCGGCGGAAGGTCCTTCGCTTGGAGCGGGAGTGAGGGACCATCCGCCGAATTGCCGCCGAATAGCTGGACCTGCCGCCCCTCTCCAGAGTGGCCACCCCAAGCACCTGCTTGCCAAGCTGGTGCCTGGAGCCGGCCCTGGGTGTAAGTCTGTATCCTATGCTCACCCTTTTTTCAAGACTAAGATACATTTTGTACAAACTATGCCTTGTAAGCTATCATTTGAAAACCCATGATTTACTGATCAATCCTGTCCTTGTAAAATATGTGTGGCAACATTGTATGTAAAGTTAAAAGATTTTACTGTATAACATTACTGAGACATATTCCAAGTTTAGAAAAGCAGGCACAAACTGGTTCTTCGAAGACAAAAGGCAAACTGACACTTCAGACAGGTGTCAACAAAATCAGATAGACTATCACCTGGTTAAACAGCCATTCTTTGGCAGGAAAAAGGGTGTGAGCGAGAAATTTACATCTTGACAAAGAAGCAGCTGGAAGTTCCCATCTCCCCAGATTTTGTCTCCTGAACCCCAGCTGGAGATGATTCTCAAAGAAGAGAATAATGAGGAGCAGAGGCCCCAAATCATCTCTCATGGCATCTCTACTCGTGGCATCAACAACACCTGAAGGACAAGAAAATGACCACTGAACTGGGGGAGAGATCTTAGCTGAAAGTACTGCAGCCAATAAGATTGCTAAAGCATGTTGGGAGATAAAATTTTGCTTTGAATTCACTTAGCTTATTAAGTTAGGTTTTAGTTGTGTTTTACCTTTTTTTTTTTGGTAACCAATTCTGATTTTTATGCCTCATTACTTGGAATCACTTAAAATCTATCTTTCTGTAGTTAATAAACTTGTTTTATCTAAACCAGTGTGTTTGGGACACTTCATTTGCGATAACAGGATTTGTACATATCATTTTCTATTAATAAATGACAGATTTAATATGAGCTTATCCAGGAGAGGGCTGGGCAGTACAAGATGCACATTTCTGGGGGTACGTCTGGGACTGGAAGTTTGCTGGTGTTGCCCTGCAATGTAATTCACGAATGGCTGGCTATAGCACTCATACAGTATACCGGGGAGTGATTTACATGCTGGAGGCTGTGTGTGAGCGACCGGGAGTGGTTGCTCTCACAATGAAGCAGTGTCAGAGGCAGCCCAGGTTAGTGAACTGAGTAAATACAGGTGTCCACCAGTTCAGATTGTACTCTGGGGAATGTCACACCCGGGTTCCCCTACCACCAGCCACAGACCCTCACCCCTGGGAGACACAGCTGGACTCGGACATGAACCCCCCGACAATGTCTTAATTGCACATTTCTCAACTTCATATTTCTGGATTTCTTTCAAGCACATAACTCTGAATTTCCTGGGTTTGTGGTACTTGATTTTGGGATAATCACAATATCCCTGTAATTTTTTTCTACCCTAAATTACTGATACATAATTATAAACTTAACTCCGTTATTTTTTGTAGTGGAATAAAAATTAGATACAACAATCTTTAATAGCTTAATTACAACCCTACACCTCTGACTGCTAGAAACTGGCCCTGGATGACAGGGGGTGGTCCTGTTCTGTTCACTGCCTCTGAAGCATCTGGCACTGGCTACTGACAGAACACAGGATACTGGGCTAGATGGACTATTGGTCTGATCCACTATGGCCATGCTTGTGGTCTTATGTAAACTAATTTATTCAAATATAACTTATGCACAAGATTTAAATGAATTTTAATTATATGTAGAAAGTTTGAAATGTTACTTCTTTGTTAAAACCATTCAAGACAAAAAAGGCTGAAACAGTTGCTAAATATTTTAAAGGAACAGTTTTTAAATTAATTTTAATTGAAATTAATTAATGGATTTACTTGTAATTCTCAGAAAATTCATTCAGTATTCAAAGAATAAGTACTGTAAGTTCAGAAAGGATGTACTGTATTTTTCATACAAAATAAAGGTTGAATCCCTGCCAGAAGTGCAAAGTAGAATTCAGCCTTAACTATGATGTCACAACGAATGCCTCACTAATACTGTGATAGCTATTACAACCACATGCATTATATTTGGGGACGATTGGATTAACTTTATGAATGCTATATGTCACATTGTAGGCTAGGGATTGTGTTCTACTCCACAGGGTGCATTACCACAGCCCCTCCAGGATTTAAAAACAGTGATGGGTAATTACTGCTGTCCCTGGGACTCAAGAGAAGTACTTACCCCTGGGGTAAACTGCATATTTGGTTGTTGACCAAATAATTCAAGACTAGCACAATACATATATACTAGGGAGCAAAATTCAGGGTTATACAGGCAACCTTTACTCTGACATTTCCTAATGTATATGTTATTGACTATGAAACCTAAATAACGTTGTCCAAAAGTAGATGTTGTATATTGTACTTGCAACTATACTGCAGTTTTCCTTTCAATGCAACTTTGAAAGTTTACTTAAGTTTACTTTTATTAATTTATCTTTTCTCCTTCTTCCGCACAAGTAGGCTTCGGTTTCACCTCAATCTAGGCACTTCCTCCCAATTTTAGATGTTTGCAAACTAATCCCATGTTGTAAATCAATATCTCTTCCTTGAGGAGCACTGTGGGTTAAATATTTTTAAAAGGTTGAGGACAAAAATCAATATTTTGGAGCAATATCTCTGTTCTGTTGTACTTCCAGAGAGAGCAAAGTGAGTGGAAAACACAAGTTCCCTGCTAGGGATTCTCTTGACTAGGGGAGACCACAACAGGTGTAGCACTCCTACACTTCTCCCTCAGTAGTGTCTGACACACAGGAATGTTGGGGCTGGAGTTGAACATATAGGGGTCATGGAGCTGGAAGGTCATGAAGGGGCCCCCCAAATTATTCTAAAGTACACAAGTGCTCAGACAGAGAATCAGGAAGCAGTAACTGGTTGTCTCAGATTCTCTTCTCCTCTCCTGGATTGTTCTGCCTGGCCGTAGGGAAAGGGGAGCAGACCATCCTTTATTAGGTGCTCCCCTGGGCTCAGGCAGTCTCAGCTGAGCACCTATTCTGTTCTCCTTGGGTCTCCCACAGCCTAATAGGGAAACAGGTAATGGTGCAAGCAGAATTACTCTCCTCCCTTTCTTGTGATTCACCTCATGGCCAACAGGGAAGCAACAGCAGCTGCTCAGAGCACTCCAGGCTCACACTGCAACTGCTTCAGGGGCTTGCAGGGTAGGGTTGCAAACTTTCTAATTGGAGAAAACCAAACACCTTTACCCGCCCCCTGCCCCATCCATTCTCAGAGGCGCCTTCTCTGAGGCCCTGCCCCCAATCACTCCATTCCATGCACCCTCCCTTACTCGCTCTCCCCCACTCTAGCTCCCTCGCTCATTTTCACCTGGTTGGGGCAGAGGTTTGGGGTGCAGGAGGGGGTGAGGGCTCCGGCTGGGGGTGCAGAATCTGGGGTGGGGCCATGGATGAGGGGGCACTGGGCTGAGACAGGGGGTTGGGGTGTGGGAGGGGATACAGACTCTGGGCTGGGGTGCAGGCTCCAGGGTGGGGCAAGAAATAAGGGGTTCAGGGTGCGGAAGGAGGCTCTGGACTGGGGCAGGGAGTTGGGGTGCAGGAGGGGGTGAGGGCTCAAGTTGGGGGTGTTGGCTCTGGCGTGGGGCTGGGATGAGGGGTTTGGGATGCAGGAAGGGACTCTGGGCTGGGGCCGAGGGATTTGGAGTGTGGGAGGGGGCTCGGGGCAATGGATTGGGGTGCAGGAGGGGGTTCAGGGTGCAGGCTCTAAGTGGTGCTGACTTCAGGCAGCTCCCAGGACGTGGTGACATGTCCCTCTGGCTCCTAGAAAGAGGAGGGCAGCCAGAGGGCTCTATGTGCTGTCCCACCACCTGCAGGCACCGCCCCATAACTCCCATTGGTCATGGTTCCCACCCAATGGGAGCTGCAGAGCTGGCACTTGGGGTGGAGGCAGCGCACGGAGCCCCCATAGCCACCCCTCCGCCTAGGAGCAGGACATGCCAGCTGCTTCCCAGGAGCTGCAGGGAGCCTGCCAGCCCCGCCGCACCGCCAACTGGACTTTTAACGGCCCGGTCAGCAGTGCTGACTGGAGCCATCAGGGTCCCTTTTCAACGGGGTGTTCTGGTCGAAAACTGGACCCTGACAACCCTATTGCAGGGAAACCAGAGGGATATATCTAGGGAGGCAGTTGTACCTCCTCTATAGGAAGAGGGCTAATTCAAACAAAGTGATTGAAACAATACATTAACTCAAAAACACAGCACTATAACTGTGGAGCCACTAATGACTCTTTCAAAATTAGGCCTAATTATTAGGTCTTTAAAGTACCAACATTTGAACAGGATTATTTAATAAAACCTAATCTGCATAGTCTGAGAAAGTATAGGCTGGCTTTTCCAGAGATCCAAGCATAAAGTCTCTCTCTGACCCCTCTGAAAGAATAAACTTCAAACTCCTCTATTTACGGGAACAGGACCCCTAAAATGAAATAGGCACAGGATTAAA
The DNA here is from genome assembly GCF_013100865.1 of Trachemys scripta elegans. NCBI lineage: Eukaryota > Metazoa > Chordata > Testudines > Emydidae > Trachemys > Trachemys scripta. Next base: position 141,327,314 of record NC_048298.1, on the reverse strand, counting down.
GCCCCAATTAAAAAATTCACAACATGAAAACTGAAACAATTTTCCACCTCAATTTCCTTTTCCATCTCTAACAAGGCTTTGGCAATAAAACTGCCAATATTGAAAACACTTTTCTTATAAAATCTCTTAATGGTTCACAATGAACAAGATAATGTTTAAGAAAATGGATTGAAGAATGAATTTTAATTCCAATCTGCAAATAAGTGGCTCAAAATAAGTCAATGAAAATATGCAGTGTATATAAAACTGCCACATATGATTTCAGCAGAGCTATAAAATGCAACAAGTAAACACTTAAACCACAATGAGAAAATTAATTGCCTTCAACATTTTAGACCAATTTAAAAAAGCAGATCAAAAAAACAAAGGCTACTTACCTTACAGAAACTGGAGTTCTTTGAGATGTGTAGTCCCTATGTGTATTCTGCTCAAGGTATGCATGCACTCCACCTCACCTGACTGCATAAGATTTTTCAGTAGCAGTGTCTGTTGGTCTGTGCCTGCACCTCCTCATGCTCCAACCCAAGGGCAGACTGACTGCCTTTCCAGTTCTTTCTCTACCACCAACCATCTTAGGAAAGGATCCAAATCAGAGGGGAAGGAGGACACATAATAGAATACACATAGGTATCACACATCTCGAATAACTCATTACTATAAAACTTACTTTCTTCTTGAGTGACAGTCCCAATGTATATTCCACTCAAGGTGACTCTCAAGCAGTACCCAGTGAGGAGAAGGGTACAAGAAATTGTGCTGCACCACATACTGCAGAACTGCTGTGCCAAAGGATACATCTGCAGAAGAAGCTTGTACCATCTTGTAATGTCTGGTAAAGGTATGTGCTGACACCCATGTTCCTGCTCTACAGATCTTCAGAAGGGGAACATCTTGAAGAGAAGCCATTGAAGTACACACCTTGAGAGGGAGATGTCTAGTTCAAGCTCAAAGCTCAGCAGGATGCAATCTGAAACTCATTTAGAAAGTCTCTATTAGGGGACTGCTTCTCCTTTCACCGGTTCGGCAACAGAAACAAAGAAACCCAGGGATTTCCTGAAGGGTTTTGTCCTTTGCAACTAGAAAGCTAAGGCTTGATGGACATTCAGAGAATAGAGTCCTTGTCTTCTCTGGAGTAGTGAGGTTTTGGGTAGAAAATCGGTAGGCGTATGACCTGATTCAAGTGGAGTTAAGAGGGAACCTTTGGAATAAATTTGGGGTGTAACCTCAAAGAAATCTTATCCTTATGGAAGGCAGTGTAGGGAAGGTCTGTGATAAGGGTCCCAGGCTCACCTACACTTCTGATGGAGGTGACTGCAGTCAGGATAGACACCTTCAAAAACAGATGAAGAACACAGTAGGAGGTTAACAGTTTCAATGGAGGATTCATGAGCACTGACAATACTAGATGGAGGTCCCGAGTTGACATTAGTTCCAGTCCTGGAGTTAAGGTTCTGGAAAGGCCTTTCAGAAACATCACAGTTATATGGTGGGTGAAGACCAAACAGTTTTCCACTGGAAGATGAAAGGCATTAATCACAGCCAAATGCACACACAGTGAGCTAACAGACATAATGTCTTTAGACAAAGATGGTAGTCTGAAATGGTAGGAATTTTTTAGCCTCTGGAGGTATCTGACAATGTTGGCACCAGATAAAAAATCTTTTCCATTTTGCAGCACAACATTTTCTCACAGCACTTCTCCTACTGTTATTGAGGATGGATTGTACTGGCTCTGAACAAGACCTCTCTCTGGGCTCATCATCCATCCAAATACCAACCTATTAAATGGAAGGATGCTGGTTTGGAATGGGTGGTCTTGCCATTGTCCTGAGTTGGAGGGATTGGAAATGGCTGGATGCATATGCAGAGACATGAAGCCACCTAAAGGATGCTGGTGGACAAAAATTGCCTTGGCCACCAGAGCACTACTAGCATTACTGATACTTTGGCCTGCTTGATTTTCCTCAGGACTTGAGGTAAGAGCGGAATGGTTGGGAAAGCATTATTAGTGGCTCTGATCACTGTACTAAGAATGCATCCCTTTTGAAATTGTGTCCTCAAGCTGTTTCAGAGCAGTAGGCCAGGCATTTGAAAGAGGCTGAGTAGGGAAAGGACCACCAACTGTACTTCTTAATATGACGATCCGCGTGAGCAGCCAGTTGTCGAGGCAGAGAAATACTGGGGTGCCCTAGTGATGCTGTCATACCACCTGTGAGAGTATCTTGTTAATTAAGTCTAGACTTCAAAAGGCGTTATAATTTTATTTTATATTTAACTGTTTTCAAAACCTACTTGATATCACTTAAATCTCTGTACTTTGTTAAATAAACTTATGTTTGATTTCACTATAAACATACCTAAGTGCTCTGAGTTAAGCGGAGCAGTGATCTGAGATGGTACAAGTAAGCTGAGGTGAACTGATTTTTGGAAGCAGCGAATCCATGAATACTGTGAGTGTTCAGTGGACCTGAGACTGGACTCTCCAGGGAGACATTCACAGGGCTTGAGGATGGGAGTGCACCAACCACTAATTTGTAGGGTGACAGCAGAATCTGCAAGGCCGCAAAGGGAATGCTTGTGTTGCCCATGGCCGACAGAACTGGGGAGCTGACCCACAGCAGGCAGAGACAAGGCTTCCTCACACTAAGGGCAGGTGGTAGCAAGATGCCTCAGAACCCTGGGTATTCACAGGAAGTGTCAAACACCACCAAGGATACCACCTTTGTGAAAACCCTTGTGGCGTCAAGAGACTGAATGGAAGCACTCTGTACTGATAATGTTCTAGGCCCACCATAAAGTGCAGGAACCTCCTGTGCACTGGATGAATGTCTATGTGGAAACAGGCATCCTTCAAATAAAGAGCTACAAAATAGTCATCTTTGTTTAGGGTAATCATTCCAAATCTCGAACGGTGTACAAAATTAGTCAGTTGGAGATCAAAACGTGGTGTCCATCATCACTTCTTTCTGGGAATCAGGAAATATTTTGAATAAAAGCCTTTCCTCCTGTACTGATGAGGGATCAGTTCCAACTGAACAGGGAGTCTACCTTCAGCCTGAGAGTCCTCTCATGAGAAGGGTCCCTGAAGAGGGACAGGGAAGAGTTTTGTGGTAGGGACGGACAAAAATTCCATGTTATAGCTGGTGGTGACAATTTCCAGGATCCATCCATCCAAGGTGATATGATGCCACCCTGGGGAGAAATAGGCGATAGGGTCACCGAATGGAATGTGGGTGCCAGGTGACAAGGGGACTGGTTGAAAGGCTCTCTCAAAAGGATTTCTTGGCTGTGGAGAGAAAGACAAAGGGACATTCTGTCTGCTGCACTTCTTGGGAAGCTCATAGGCCTTTAGTGATCAAAGGGCTGAGGAGCAGGATGTTGCTTATATGGAGGTGGTTTGGAGTATTTTCTCTCAGCTGCTGGAGTGAATATACCTAGGGAGTGGAGGGTTGCATGAGAGTCCTCTCATGGAGGGATTCATCCATTCTGTGACTGAACAGGTTGTTGCCTTCAAAGGGGAAGTTCTCCACAGTAACTTGAACTGTCTCACAAATCCAGAGGATCGGAGCCCTGAAGCTTGTCTCATGACAACCAAAGTCACCATGGAAGCTGTGTCTGCTGTATCAACTGAAGCTTGGAGAGAGGATTTAGTTATCAGTTTACTTTTGAGAGGGGTATGGTTCTTCTCAATGAGGTGACCTCTGTATGATTTCCTGCTGTGATTCTCTGAACTCAGGAGGTCTCAAATACGGTTTCCAGGGATCCCAATAGAGCCAGTGTGAGGGACTGTATGGGTAAGGTCCCCATAAGGAAGGTTAACTGTGGTCCTGATCCAAGTAGTCTGGCCTGTAGGAACGAGAAGGAGCCCAGGAACCTTTGGAATCTCTGTTGGGGCTAATCTTCTGTCTCTTGACAATGCCAATGGTGTCGATTTAGGTTGGACAGTGAGTGTTGGCGCCGCTGAATCCATTTACTTGCTGTGCAATGGTACTGTCGGTATGCTCGGTGACTGCTCCCTTACTGGGGCTGGTCCTACTTCTGCAGTTGTAGGCAGTTTCGGAGCACTCTTGGCTCTCAGCATCCACAGGTCAAACCCCTGCTCCCTGTGAGCTCCTGACCACTCCCATACCGTGGCACAGAGTCTCACCAGATTTGGACAATATAAGGGAAGCAGTCCTCTTCTTAGATGAGGACTTGGGGGAGGATTTCCCTCACTTTTTATGAGAGTGCTTGCTCTTACCTTCCTTCTGTGTGCTCTGCCTGCAAAAATCCTTAGCTCTACTCTCTGATGATCCAGAGCCCAGGAGGACTGTGCTAAGATGAGCACTTCTCAGCATCTCCAGACAACGTACAAGAGGCTCTGTCGACCCAGGGCTGGACTGAGGTCTCATAAATTGTTCCATCAGGAATCTTCTAAGCTGGAACTTGAGACTCCCCTGCAGAACCACCATCCTTGCCTAAACCATTCCTTACAAGAAACACGAGGGTTAGCGGTGCTGGTGGTACTGCCTACCTTATAACTTTTAGCCTAGTGATAAGAGCACTCATCTAGGATGTAGGAGATCTTGGTTCAATTCCTCATTTACCTGTTGGAGAAAAAATATTTGAATAGGGATTTCTCGCCGCTCAGGGAGTGTGCACTAACCAGCGGGATATGGAGTAATATTCTCAATCTCTCCAAATGAAGCTGTTTCACTGTGTATAAATAAGTAAAGAGTCATTGGATCAGGGAAATGGGACCGGGTCTCCCACTTCCCAGGTGAATGCTCTAACCACTAGGCTAACAGGTACAAAGGAAGCACCACCACCTCTTCCCTTGGCTGGATATTGAATGGGACCTGATCTGGTATGTATGTTCTGAACACGCCTACCAGAGCTTGTTCCACATGCAAGACAAGCGGGCAAGCACATCTCTCCCAGGCTCATGGATCACACTGGGGCATAGATGTGAGATAAGCATCCGGATACCTAGAATGAGGCAGCAAGCCCAGCAACACAAACTTAGGTGCCTAGGGAATATTTACAGTGAAAATTTAAGTGCCAAATGAGTTAAATTTGGCACTTAAATTTTAAGTAGCTTAAACTGAGCTACTGTGTAATTTAGATTACTAAATTACACAGTAGCTCAGTGGATTTTTTGTGAATTACAGTGGCAACTATATCTGGGATTTCGCCATCTAAATCCCTTTGTGCATCTGGGCTGAGGTGACTATCCCAAGGTCACAGTCAGTCAGTGACAGCCTAAAATAGAACTCAGGTCTCTGGGCCCAGACTGGTACCCCAATCCATTGAGCATGCTGCTTTCCCTTCAGTTTACCTAACCTGATTTCTGATCACGAGCACAAAGTTCAACTGAAACTTGTATTTAAAATATTAATGTATTTTACGAATGTGAATTCAGAGGTTTCAGAAAAGGTGAGACTAGTTAGAATACAGGGATCAATACAGGGATAACTGAGTGAAATTTAATGACCTGTGATATATAGGAGGTCAGACTAGATGATCTAATGATCCCCATGAAATATATTGAAATCAATAACAACTGCAGGTGCTCAGCACTTCTGATAAATAAACTACTTATTTAGATGCTTAAATATGGTCTTAGAAGTCTAACTTTTGGCACATTTTTAAACAAATCTTAGCCAGAAGATACAGCAGATGGCAAAGGTATCCTTCATGTTGTTGTTATGGTCTACTATCAGGAACATATTAATGGTGAGCAGTTCCAGCCTCAAGTACTGTCTGGACCAGCGAAGAACCGTTCCTTGAAGAAGCTTCCTGACTTATAGACTCATAGACTTTAAGGTCAGAAGGGACCATTATGATGAGTAAAAAATGGTTACTCACTTCTTGTAACTTGTTCTTCGAGATGTGTTGTTTGTGTCCATTCCAATCAGGTGTGCGCGCGCATGTGCACAATGGTCGGAAGATTTTTCCCTTAGCAGCATCCATCGGGCTGGCCTGGGTGCCCCCTGGAGTCGTGCCTTCATGGCGCTCAATATAGAGCCCAGCCGACCCACCACCCCTTCAGTTCCTTCTTGCCGGCTACTTCAACAGAGGGGTAGGAGGGTGCGTATTGGAATGGACATGAACATCACATCTCGAAGAACAACAGTTATGAGAAGTGAGTAACTGTTTTTTCTTCTTCGAGTGCTTGTTCATGTCCATTCCAATCAGGTGATTCCCAAGCCAAGTTCAGGAGGTGGGGTCGGAGCTGTCCACTGATTGGAGTATTGCTCTTCCGAAGGCCGCATCGTCTCTGGCCTGCTGGGTAATCGCACAATGCATGGCAAAAGTGTGTACGGAGGACCATGTTGCCACTCTGCAGATTTCCTGGGTGGGAACCTGAGCCAGGAACGCTGTAAATGAAGCCTGTGCCCCGGTAGAGTGTGCAGTGATCGGAGGTGCAGGAACACCTCCCAGGTTGTAGCATTCACAGATACAGGACACGATCTATGACAAGATGCGTTGGGATGAAACTGGCTGGCCTTTCATCCTGTCCACCACTGCTAAGAACAACTGGACCGACTTTCTGAAAAGTTTCGTTCTCTTGATGTAAAAGGCCAGCGCCCTGCAGATATCTAGAGAGTGGAGTCTCTGCTCCCTGCCACTGGAATGAGGTTTAGGGTAGAAAACTGGGAGAAAGATGTCCTGGTTGATGTGAAACTGCGATACAACCTTCGGGAGGAAAGCAGGGTGAGGCCAGAGCTAAACCCTGTCTTTATAGAACATGGTGTAGGGAGGGTATGATGTCAAGGCCCTGAGCTTGGACACCCTCCTGACCAAGGTTATTGCTACCAGGAACGTGACCTTGTAAGAGAGGTAGAGCAGGGAGCATGTTGCTAAAGGCTCAAAAGGGGACCCCATGAGCCTAGAAAGGACCGAGTTGAGGTCCCAGGCAGGAACCGGTTGACGGACGTGAGGGTATAACCTGTCGAGCCCCTTTAGGAATCGGCCGACCATGGGGTTAGTGTGACGTTATTGACATAAACTGTGACCGTATAGATCATGGTTGCAACCAAGGTCATATAGTAGTACCAAATCTTGTACAAAGGAGCTTAAGTAAGGTGTCTAAGACAAGGTTATGATCTGCTGGTTATGATTATGCTATCTGTATGCATGTATCAATTTTGTAGTTGAATTATGAATATTGGCTATGTACTTGTATCTCAATGTGTTTAATTCTAAGTAGCATTAGTGAAGCATTTGGTCAGCTTCTTGAAAAAGGAATTTGCAGATTACATGCCCAATCAAGAAACACTTAACTGACAATGTATCTTGGGAGACTCCAATCCACATGAGAAGTCTTCCTGGGAACGTTCAAGGTAGCATGTGAGCAATGGCTGCTCTCCCTGTAAAAGAACTGAGTCATGCGTAGACATGTGACTTGCCCATGTGATGCCAAACTCCATCTTGCTGCTGTGATTTTCCACGGTAAGAACAAAGGGGTGTCCTTCCACATGGCAGAGGATATAAAAGGCCCTGGAAACCCCTCCATTTTGTCTTCAGTCCTGCTTCTTACCTTTGGAGGAACCTTGCTACACTGAAGCTCTGAATAAAGGATCGAATGACCCATCCAAGCTGTGGATGTACTCCAGAGACTTGATTTGAACCTGCAGTTTATTCCATCACTGCTACAAGCCTGAACCAAGAACTTTGCCATTACTGTATGTAATTGATTCCATTTAATCAATTTTAGCTATCATCTATATTTCTTTCTTTTTATAAATAAATCTTTAGATTTTAGATTCTAAAGGATTGGCAACAGTGTGGTTTGTGGGTAAGATCTGACTTGTATATTGACATGGGTCTGGGGCTTGGTCCTTTGGGACTGGAAGAACCTTTTTTCTTTTACTGGGGTATTGGTTTTCATAACCATTCATACCCATAACGAGTGGCACTGGTGGTGATACTGGGAAACTGAGTGTCTAAGGGAATTGCTTGTATGACGTATGGTTAGCCATTGGGGTGAGACCGAAGTCCTCTCTGTTTGACTGGTTTGGTGTGCCTTAATAGTAAAGGAAACCCAGCCTTGGGCTGTAACTTCCCTGCTCCAAGCAATTTGTCCTGAATTGATACTCTCAGTTGTGTCCCGCCAGCGGCAGCATCATTACAATTAGCAAATACGGAGCGGCCCTGCACGCCCGGGTAGAAGGCCAAGATGGTGGCTAAGTGCACCCTCCTGCTTCAGATGGAGGAGGTAGTCCAGAATGTGCGGCACTGAAGACAGCGTTGGGGGTGAATGGCGCTGTGCCCACCAGATTGAAAATCTCTTCCACTTGGCAAGGTACATGGCTCTCGTAGAGGGTTTCCTACTGCCAAGGAAGACCTGTCTAACCTGATCTGAACAGGAAAGCTCCAACAGATTTTTCCATGGAGCTTCCATGCCATAAGATGGAGCGACTGAAGGTTCAGGTGTTGGAGACTTCCTTGATCTTGTGTGAGAAGATCCGGGGACAGCAGCAAGGTAATCGGGGCTCCCACAGACATGTCTAGGAGGGATGTGTACCTGTGCTGACGGGGCCAGGCCGGTGCTATCAGTATGACCCGAGCTCGATCTCTGTGGATCTTGAGCAGCACCTTGTGAACAAGCGGTATTGGTAGAAAGGTGTACAGGAGAGAACCTCCCCAATGGAGGAGGAACACATCCGCGATGGAGCCCAAGCTGTGATTCTGGAAGGAGAAGAACTGCTGGCACTTCCTGTTGCGTCGCGTGGCAATGAGGTCTACCAGGGGAAACCCACATCTCTGGTGATTCAAATTGCGACATCGGGCAAAGGGACCACTCATGGCTGTAGCAGGACCTGCTGAAATGGTCCGCCAGCTCGTTCTGAACCCTGGGGAGGTATGATGCCTGCAGGTGAATTTAATGTTCTACAAAGAAGTCCCACAGCATGAGGACTTCTTGGCATAGGGGAAAGGAGTGTGCACACCCCCATTTGTTGATATAGAACATTGCTGTCGTATTGTCCATCATGACTGATACACATTGCCCAGTTAAGTAGGCGCACCGCTCTCAGCTCTCTGACATTGATGTGGAGATGCATATCTGCTTGCGACCAGAGGCCTTCAGTTCTGTGGTCTTCCAAATGAGCTCCCCAGCCCAAGTCTGATGCATCTGTCATCAATGACAGAGACAGCTGTGGGGCAGCAAAGGAGATCCCTGAGAACACCTGCTGAGCGTTGATCCACCACTGGAGGGAGTCGAGGACCGGGTGAGGCTGGGTCACGATCCTGTCCAAGCGGTCCCGTGCTGGGTGATACACTGACGCAAGCCGCGACTGGAGAGGTTGAAGCCTGAGTCTGGCGTTCTGCACCACATAGGTACAGACCGCCATGTGCCTGAGAAGTTTCAGGCAGTTTCTAGCTGTAGTGGTGGGGAACTGCATGACGCCTCGGATTATGTCGTTGAGGGCCTGAAACCTTGCCTGTGGCCGGTATGCCTTGGCTTAGGTCGAGTCCAGTACTGCCCCTATGAATTCTATCCTCTGGACAGGAGACAGAGTCAATTTTGCTTTGGTTAGGAGTAGACCCACCTCTTGAAGGTGGCTCTGATAAATGTGACCTGAGATTCCACTTGGGTCCTGGAGCGGCCTTTGATCAGCCAGTTGTTGAGGTACGGGAACACCGGTACTTGGTTCCTCCGCAAGAACGCGGTGGTGACTGCCATGCACTTGGTGAATACTTGAGGTGCTGCTGACAGGCCAAATGGGAGGACAGTAAATTGGCAGTGGGTACCATTGACAACAAATCTGAGATACTTCCTGTGGGGCTGAGTGATTGCAATGTGAAAGTACGTGTCCTTCAAGTCGAGAGTGGCATACCAATCTGCTGGATCTAGTGAGGGGATGATGGAGGCCAAGGAGACCATGCAGAACTTGAGTTTCTTTACGAACTTGTTGAGTTCTCGCAGGTCCAGGATAGGCCTGAGGCCACCTTTGGCTTTCGATATTAGGAAATACCGGGTATAGAAGCCTGTACTCCAGAGGAACCTCCTCCACTGCCCATAGCAATAGGAGCAATTGCACCTCCTGGTTGAGTAGATGCTTATGAGATGGGTCCCTGAAGAGGGATGGGGAAGGGAGGTGGAAGGGTGGGAGGATACAGAATTGGATGGAGTATCCCCTCTCTACCGTGCGGAGCATCCAGCAGTCTGAAATGATATGGGACCATGCACAGTAGAAAGGGGATAGTCGGGAGGAAGAGGTAAGACAGAGTACATCCAGTCTCTGATTTGGTGCGCCGCCCTCGACCGCACCTTCTAAGGGCTGGTTTAGGGCCAGAGGGCGGCTTGGGCTGGCCAGAGCCTTGGCCTGAGGATTGGTGTTGCCTCCTCCTGCCATTCCTGTTCTTCCTCCAAGAACCATCCTGTCGATTCTGCTTATGGAATCTCTGAGGAGGCTGCAGGCAGAAGTGTCTCAGAAGTGTGGCGGGAGTGTGCAGGCCCAATGACTTGAGGGTGGCTCGTGAGTCTTTCAGGCTGTGCAGCCTCTTGTCTGTCTTTTCAGAAAAAAGAGTCTCACCCTCAAATGGGAGGTCCTGAATAGTTTGCTGGACCTTGTAAGGGAGCCCCGAGACTTGTAGCCAGGAGCTGCTCCTCATGGCTACCCCAGTCACCATAACTCTAGTGGCAGCATCTGCAGCATCCAATACGGCCTGGAGGGAAGCGCGGGAGACTAGCTTCCCCTCCTCCACCAAAGCCAAGAACTCGGTTCGGGAGTCCAAATGGAGGAGCTCCATAAATTTGGCCATCACCGCACTGGTGTTGTACAAGTACCTGCTGACGATGGCCTGTTGGTTCGAGATACGGAGCTGCAGACCCCCTGCAGGATAGACCTTTCTCCAAACAAGGTCTAGATGCTTAGCCTCCCTGTTTTTTGGGGGAGGGCCCTTGGAAGTCCTGTATCTCACACTGGTTAGCAGCGTCCACAACAAGAGAGTCAGGGGGTGGGTGGGGATATAAATGTTCGAACCCTCTGGAGGACACGAAATAATGCCTCTCATTCCACTTGGCAGTGGGCGGCAAGGAAGCTGGGGTCTGCCTCAGAGTCTTGGTGGTGTTAATAAGTGGTTTTAATAAGTGGAAGGGCAATACGGGAAGGTCCTGACGGTGCGAGGATGTCCACCATGGGATCAGCCTCCTCGACTACCTCCTCAACCTTAATGCTCAGATCCTGAGCGGCCCTGCGCAGCAACTGCTGCAGCACCCTGTTGTCCTCAAGCATTGTACCCACCAATGCTTCATCCGGTGACAAAGAGGAGGAAGCGTTTATGAGCGGATGCTCCCTGCCATCCGCCCCCAGGGGGGTCCCAAGTCTCTCAGTGCAGTGTTGGTGCTAGTGGTGCGCCAGATCGTGCAGGAGCTGCAGATGCTGGAACAAGTGTTAGCGCCACCATGAGTACAACAGGAGGAACCATCAATGGAGCCAGTGCCAATCCGCTCGCAGGTGCCGATGAAGGTGAAGGGTCCGTCGCCAACATCGGTGCCGGGGCCATCAGTGCCTGCATCGTAGTTGACAACAGTGCCGGCGTGGAAGATGGGTGCGAGGATGCTGCCAAGGGCAGTGCTGAGGTCGGTGCTGGAATAGGTGACAGTGCCGCTGTCAGAAGCATTGGCATATGGGCAGGCGCCAAGGCCAGATGCATAGCCGATGGCGGGACAAAGGTGGCTGAGGCCACATAAGATGTCGCGGAGCTGTGACCTTGGGTTCCTCCCTGTCCTTGGTGAAAGGCCCAGGGGGTCCAGAAGGGCCACTGAGGTGGGTTCTGCCACTGCGGAGGCCACACCTGGGGCTCCCTCCTATCTCTCCCGGACCTCGATCTGCAGCTCCTGCTTCTCCTGGAGTGATAGGAGTCGGACTCTGACTCCGAAGTCTCCGAGACTGAAGACCAAGCCTGGAGCCGAGCCTTGTTGCCTTGAGTGTCGAGAGCTCGGGGAGCGGGTAAGCTCTCTGTCCAAGTGAGCTGGCGCCGACGGACATGGAGAGGGGGAGTGCCTCGACATCATAGCCAGCTTCCCTATTGACTGCACCGGAGTGGCGGGGTGGGTCTGTCAGCTCTGGAGGTTCTTCCCTCCTTGGGAGCGAGAACGGTGCCATAAGATGCCTGAGGTCCCGAGCAGCTCGGTAAGCTTCCGGCGTCCAAGGGAGCTGTAGCTGCTGTGTAGGGACCGGCGACCGAGGGGGAGCTGGACTCAATTGCCTCACTTTGGCAGGAGTCAACATGGCCCCAGCAGGAGATCCGGAGCTGTGGCCCACCTGGGGTCTCACGTCTCTGGATTTAGCTGGAGGAGAGCAGCTGTCCGGCTTCTTTTTCTTCTGAGGCTCCAGCGAGTGAGATTGGTGCCTGCTTTCAGCCAGGGCTCGTGCGGTGCCATGTCAGTGCCAAGCGTCTCGGGATGAGTCCTTTCTTGGCGCCGAGCTTGACAATGGTGCTGGGGCACTCCACGTCAAGGATGAAGCATTAGGAGCCGGATCCCCTGAGCCCAGGTCGGAGTGAGGGTGTAGGGCTGCCTCCATGAGGATCACCTTAAGCCGCTATTCCCTTTAAGAGTTCTAGGGTGGAACTTGTGGCAGATCTTACAGCGATCCTTTTGGTGGCTCTCCCCTAGGCAACGTAAACACGACGAGAGTGGATCGCTCTTAAGCATGTGCTTCACGCAGGCCACACAATTTTTAAACCCAGGGGACTGCGGCATACCAAGGCTCCAAGGAGGCGGGATGGGCGGGGAACCCCCAACAACTCTACTAAGAACTCAAATATTAAGAAGACACTAAGGTAACTATATACAATGACTACAGAACGCGCTTGCTAAGCAAGGACTAAGGGAAGTTCCAGCCAATCGTCACTGGCGGTAAGAAGGAACTGAAGGGGTGGCGTGTTGGCAGGACTCTATATTGAGTGTCATGAAGGCACAACTCCAGGAAGCGCCCAGACCGGCCCGACGGATGCTGCTAAGGGAAAATCTTCTGGCCATTGTGCTCGTGCGCGTGCACACACCTGATTGGAATGGACATGAACAAGCACTCGAAGAAGAACTTACTTTCCTACCAATGTCCAAAAATTCTGAAGCCAAGAAGTCCAGTTTTCTATGAACCAGAAGTTAAACTGAGGATAGTAGAACTTTCTACAGTCACTAATCTGGACCTCACTTGATTATTGTGCAAAGTGGGATGCATTCCAGAGGCAAAAAAAATCACTGAATACTGCTTCAGCTACAGAGATAGAAGACATACCCTCAAAATGATCTGGAAACCCAGGACACACCATACCTACACCATTTCAGAAGAAAGGTACATTCCACCATAGTTAGCCTTTAACTCAGCACTACAAGAGGTGCCAGACCAAATAACCCAAGTATGCATACTGCCAATCAAACCTGCTACCCCCACTGATTGCTCAGTTCACTCAGAAAAATTGCCACTTTTATACCTGCTATCAAGAAGTCAAATTATTAAGCAATGGAATAGCTCTGGGAAGACTGAGCACATCCAAAACTAGCCTCTCCTATCAGGCATGGATGGGTCTTGGAGGATGGACTAATCACACCAGTTATGTGTGAAATACCATCTGCTCCCTAATCAATCCTTCAGCTAATCAAATGCTTGAGTGCGAAGACCAGATTCTCACCACGCTGCAAATGTTTGACCAGCAGAATGTGAGATATCATAGACCTTGCACTCCGGCCTGTGGGTCCCCAGGCACTGCTCACAGCACAGCTGCCACCCAGCAGCTCACCTGAACCAGTGGAAAAGGGGACCAGCAAAAGGTCTAGATTGCAAAGGGCCCTGCCCACAAAGCTCCTGATTGGGGGAGATGTCCAGCCATACAATTGGCTGGGACGCTCTACTTAAACCAGAAAGAGGCACAGCCAGCTGTCTAAGCAACTAGGTGAATCATTGGTTGGCTGCTACTGTGGACACTGCCTATTTGCCTGACTCCTGAACCCTGTCTCCCAGCCTGTTCCTGTCCTTATCCCAGACCACCATCTGTTCCAGGTTCCAGTTTTCCTGCCTTGTTCCAAGTCCCTGCTCCTACGCCATACTCCAACGCTGACTCAGGCTTAGACCCCTGGCTTGACTCCTGACTCTGTTTCTGGTTCTGACTTTTGGCTTGGCACCTGACTCTGGCTCTGGCTTTGACCCTTGGCTTGACTCTTGACTCTCACCCGAGCTGTGGTCCCAGGCTACTGACTAACCCTTAGGTCTGACCAGCCATGCCCCAGTCCCTACACAGCCTGCCTTGCAGAGAGATGTGCAGGTGCGGCGCAGACAAGGAACAGTGCGATAACATTGTGATGCTGCCAAACAGGCTGCCAGCTCAAACAGGGCAGCAGGCTAATTCACTCACATGCTAATAGAAACCAAAGAAATGTTAAAAGGTCATAGTGTGTTCAAGCCAATTCACTTGTTAGACTAGAACAAAAGGGGATGTTATCACATTACATGTACATGGCATATGCCTGATAATTACATTTGCCCTAAATGCTTGAAAATTAGTGAAATGCTAGTATTATTGTCTTTGTTCATCTGAAATGTGTTGATTTACATTATACTTATTTAGTCCTAGATCAAAAGGTGTATTAGCATTAGGTTGAGAATTTATTTAACATGTAAAACTGCAAGAAAACTAACAAAGGCACGTTTCTGACTATCTCAGTGGTTCTCAAACTTTTGTACTGGTGACCTGTTTCACATAGCAAGCCTCTGAGTGTGACCCCCCTCATAAATTAAAAAAAAACACTTTTTTGTGTATTTAACACCATTATAAATGCTGGAGGCAAAGCAGGGTTTGGGATAGAGGCTGACAGCTCGCGACCCCCCCATGTAACAACCTCGCAACACCCTGAGGGGTCCCAACCCCCAGTTTGAGAAACCCTAGACTATCTCTTTATTCCTGTAAACTAATGAAAGATTGTCTGGGAGGATGAAATTAAATGCATTAATGGGATGGAAGCCTCAGAACTGTAAATGAAGAAACATGTTAACTTCAAACACTGGTCTTTGCATTCAACAATGGAAAATCCACAAGCTTTGTCTGCCTTCAGTCAACAAAGCAAGAGTCCATGCTGTGTTGAAAACACTTGATAGACTGTTTTCAACTATAAGAAGGAAGCCTGGGAGTGATTCTGCATTTCTGCAGTGATGAATTCTGATGGGGAATTCTGATGAGCAAATGTACAGAGGTCCCTAAACTCATCTTGGGTAACTCTGAGACTTATGGAAACTAGCAGACTTTACATCTCTGCTACCAATTAGACTTACAAACTCCGACTCACCTGTTATATATTTTACCTGCTTTAACCTATCAATAACTCATTTATTCTTCTTAGCTAATAAATCTTTAGTTTAATTTAGTAAAGAAATTGGCTGTCAGTGTTGTTTTTGGTGTGAGATCCAGAACATGCATTGACATAGGGTGGCCGACACTTTGGGATTAGAAGAACTTAATGTGAGGTGATTTTTGGTTTTAATAACCTTTTATTACCAAGTCCCATTTGTGTGAGTGGCAAGATGCACCAGAGAGCCTAAGGGGACTATCTGTGGCTCCATGGTAAGGCTAATATAGTAATCCAGGCGTGCATGCTTGTTATTGGTTTGGTAAAATCTAACTGCAGAACACGTCACCAGTTTGAGATGTCTGTCCTGTTTTCTACCAGTCTGCCCTAACTTTGGCACTCTCAGTTGCCAGCCACATATCGGACAGCATGACAAACGTGTCTAGCAGTTGTGGCCTAGACAGAGACAGCACTGATGATGACTTTGATGAATAAATATTTTTGGTCATGTCAAGTCTAACTTCCCTAGGATTACCAAAGATCAGTGTCCTTTTTTTAAAATGGTAAGCAATGCATCCCTGTATTAAAGTATAATTTTTTAAAAGTTCATGTTTAAACAAGCATCTATCTACATAATTTGTCATGTTTGGTATCATGTTTCTGGGAGAAAGGGCTTTCAAATACAGCCAGCTCAAGCCATTTCAAACACTGTATTATCAAAATTTTCACCAGAGGACCTGGAGCTGGAAGCCTGGGAGTGGGGTGGGGAAGCGAGTTCCCCCTGCTCCACTGCAGAGAGTGACACCCTTGACATTTTGATTCTGTAGATTTTTACAAATCAAATAACACCTCCCTTACCTTTCTATCACTAACTTATCCCCAGAATGAAATTTTACTACATTATGTTCTCGGACTAAAAAGCATGGACTGTATTCAACATGGCTGCTCTGCAGATTTCTATTTAAGGAGTATGTCTCGAGAATGCCACTGAAGCTGCCTTTGACAGAGGAAAACGTGCTGTAGTTCCCCGAGGAAAAGAGAGAACTTTCAATTCATAAGCCTCTTTAATATATGTGTTGTATGCAGTGCAGTTGTAGCCATGTTGGTCCCAGGATATTAGAGTCAAGGTGAGTAAGGTAATAGCTTTTACTGGACCAGCTTCTGTTAGTGAAAGAGACAAACTTTTGAGATTACACAGAATGTTTCTTCAGGTCTGAGCTCTATAAGCTCGTAAGCTTGTCTCGCTCACCAACAGAAGTTGGTCCAATAAAAACTATTACCTCACCCACCTTGTCTCTTTAATACATAGTACTGTATACAAACACTTTGCAGATGGGTTAGACTAACAGCTCTACCCTTTTTCCTAACTTCATAAACGATAAACAAGTTAGGATACAGGACTAAGAATTTTAGACAATCTAAATAAAAGGCTAACTCATTCTAACATCCAGTGTATGTAATCTAGTCTCACCAACCTGAGTATGAAGTTTTGTTTTGGGGGGTTCTTTTTTGGGGGGAGCAGGGGGGGGCAGTAAACTTATAGACTGATTTATATGAAAATGAGAAACCATTTTAGGTAAGAACCTTGGGTATGTACAGAGTAATACTTTATCTTTATGAGCACAGGAAATGGCAGGTCAGCCATTAACACTTGTAAACAGATTTATAGGTTTAGCTGAAGTGATGGCTATTAAAAAGAGTGTGTTAATGGATAAACAGAACAACATACAACTCCCCATAGGTTCAAACGGATGTTTCATTAACTGTGCAAGCACTATCTTCAAATCCTAAGACTGTAAAAGATTTCTGACTGCAGGGTATAGATTAAGCCCTTTTAAAAACCTCTTAATTTCATTATGAGTAAAAACCAATTTACTATCCACAGACACATGGTGTGCTAATATCACAGAAATATGAACCTTTATGAATGACAAAGAGAGACCCACTCTTTTAAGATATAATGAATACTCTAATGCATAAGTAATATAGATCCATCTCATTCATGGAAACACACAATAAAATATTTTCCATTTATAACTAATGTTTTTGAGTTGACACTTTCTTTGGATTTATCAGTACATTTTGCACCTTTAAAGAACAAGACTGCTCAAGCAATCCCAGAGTCCTATCTCCTATGCTGTGAGGTGAAGAGACTGAAGGTCTTGGTGATATATCATCCCTTGTTGTTGCGATAACAAGTCCGGCATTAACAGTAGGAGTTCATACAACCCTTTGGACAAATGGATTAAAGCCAATTACTACTGCTGCCTGACCCAAGCCAGCACTATCAAAACCACTCTGGCTTGCCTTGTTTTATTTTATCACTCTCTGAATGAGGGAAAATGAAGGGGATGCATTTATGAGACCATGACCTCAATTTCTCAGAAATGCATCTGATAGAGTCCTTGTCCCTGCCTGTTCTCAAGCAAAATCTGACACTTCCTGTTGCTGCTGGTTACAAAAAGATCTATTACTGACTTTCCCCAGAAACTGAAGAACTGTGCTACTAGTTCCTTCTTCAGAGACATT
This sequence comes from Trachemys scripta elegans, assembly GCF_013100865.1. Taxonomy (NCBI): domain Eukaryota; kingdom Metazoa; phylum Chordata; order Testudines; family Emydidae; genus Trachemys; species Trachemys scripta. The sequence goes on along the minus strand of NC_048298.1, from coordinate 141,309,508 downwards.
TGTGCATCTGAGAGGTTTACCTGATCGGTTGACTGCCGGATGGTTTGGTTTCCCCTAATACACAAATTGCTATTGGGTGAACAGCATATTTTATACACCATTCCCAGAGACGCACCTCTGCAAAATAGCAGGGAATGTGCTATCCCTTGTTTGTTCAGATAATACAAGACTGTCATTGTCTGTTACCACCTGAACCACTCTGTGTCTGATCTGAGGCAGAAATGATTTTGGAGCCCGTTTGATTGCTCTCAGGTCTAACGGTGCAAGGAAGTTTCGCGCCCTAGGCGAAACTTCCACCTTGCGCCCCCTCCCCGCCAGCCCTGAGGCAGCTCCCTGCCCCCCCTTCCGCCCTGAGGCGCCCCCCTCACCCCCGCGGCAGCTCCGCCCCCCTGCCCTGAAGCTCCCCCCCCGGGGAGCCGAGCGGCAGCTCCCCACCCCAGCTCACCTTTTCTCCACCTCTTCCCCAAGCACGCCCCCCCCCCTCTAATTCTCCTCCCCTCCCAGGCTTGCAGTGCCAAACTGCTGATTGGTGCTGCAAGCCTGGGAGGCAGGAGAAGTGGAGCGGCGACCGCGCACTCGGGGAGGGGGTGTAGGAACGCTGTAAAAAAAATTGGGGGCACCGCTATTTGTTGCCCCCAAATCTTGGCGCCCTAGGCAACCGCCTAGTTTGCCAAATGGTAGTACTGGCCCTGATAAAGTGTACGGGGTTCATTGACATGGTTAATGCCACAAGACCCACCACTGATCAAACAGAATATCATCTGCTCTGGAGAGTACAGAAGCAGAAGTATGGATTAATTTACTTTTATAAACCTTTTTTCTGGATGAAAGACCTTGGCTACAGTTAAGTCAAATATGATCCCTCTAAAAGGGAATTTTCTGTGCTGGACTTAGAGGAGTGATTTTTCCCCATTTATGCATAACTCCCAACTGACAAAAATCTATTTCTTTTACATCTACCAGGCTCTTTTCCCTCAATGGTACTTCTGTGAACCAATCATCTAGGTAAGCATATACAAATATCTGATTTCCTTAAATATGCTGCTACTACAGAGAGACATTTGTAAACATTCTCAGTGCCATGGTCAGACCAAAAGGAAGGACCCTGTACTGTAAATAAACTTCTCCTACCATAAAACATAGGTATTTTTGATAATATAGCCTTACAGAAATATGGAAATACATGTCTTTTAAATCCAGAGCTGCAAACCAATGCTGAAGTGAAAGAGAAGGTATTACAGAATCTAGAGACAACATGTGGTAACTGAACCTTTTTTATAAGTATCAGAGGGGTAGCCGTGTTAGTCTGAATCTGTAAAAAGCAACAGAGGGTCCTGTGGCACCTTTGAGACTAACAGAAGTACTGGGACCATAAGCTTTCGTGGGTAAGAACCTCACTTCTTGCATCTGAAGAAGTGAGGTTCTTACCCACGAAAGCTTATGCTCCCAGTACTTCTGTTAGTCTCAAAGGTGCCACAGGACCCTCTGTTCCTTTTTTATAAATAAGTTTAATTTTCTGAGAGCCAACATGGAGGAAGGCCGCCATCTTTTTTTGGAATTAGGAAATAATATGAATAAAAAAACCCTCCTCCGTATTTGTGAGGCACCTCCTATATTGCCCCGACGCTAAAAGAGAGAAAATCTCTCTCAGCAGGTTGTGTGAACCAGATCCTTGACCTAGACGGGGAGGGAGTGGTTGGGAGGAGGAAGGGACTTGAACTGTATTGAATAACTGCATGAAATAATCTCTAGAATCCACCTGTCCTAGCCATCTGTAATAGATTGCCATTGATGACAAAAATGGGACAGGTGGCCTCAAATGGAAGAGCAGAAGTATCTCGCAGGAAAGGTTTGTAACTCACTGTCCTTATGTCAAATCTGCAGTCTTGAATGAAGTGCAGAAGCCAAAATCACAGACTACCCCTTATTACAAGGTTTAAATTATCTCTTCTTTCACTGCTGCTGTTATTGAAAGTGATGCTGAGGCTGATAATTCCTTCTCCAGTAGGAGTACAGAGCCAACAGTACTGTCTCTGGTATCTAAATAGTGGAACAGATGATCATCTTTTAGTTGTCTGAAAAACACCCGAAGATCTATCCATGGATCTCTAATGCTTCATTTTCTCCAAAACTTCAACCATCTTCATAATAAATAGGTCATCTCCCTTAAAGGGAAGATCTTCAATTCTAATTCTTCTCTCAAGGAGAAGACCCACCAATTTTAGCCAAGCATGATGCCTGAATGTCCGCATGGTGCCAAACTGGTGAAGTTCTATTACCATACAAAGGAAATTCTTGAAAGTCTAGAGGAGAGGGCCAATGAGACGATCTGAACTAAGGCAGAGATTGCCTATTCGGCCAGAACCCCACACTCGGATATAGCTGAAAATATTTTTGGGCATAAAAATCCTGAATGAATTACTAGAGATCGCTTGTCAAATCTTTTCTCCGGTTCCGATCGTGGATCAGGTCCCATTCTCAGTTCTGAGGGAACTGGTGATACCAACAGTCTAGGCTAAATAAAAGAGTTCAGAAAACCTTTTTTAAGGGATCCTGACAGAATCTTAAGTGGCAGAGGTACTGGAGCAATCCAAATTTCTTCAACCCTCCTTCTCTTTCCTGAAGGGCTATCTATTAGATTCAGCGCCAATAAAAAATCCTATTCTTGTTCTACTGTCACAGAAGGATTTATTACAAACTCTGATGGAGACAGAGACAGTCGATGAATTTGTGCCTTGTCGACTATCCGTTCATAGAATCATAGATTTGCTAAATAGTCCTGAACCACTTATTTCTCTACAGAGGGCTGGTCACCTCCTCCCCATGCTGTGCTGCCCAGTGCAGTAGTCTGGGAGCTGACCTTGTTCATGAAGACAGAGGCAAAAAAAACATTGAGCACATTAGCTTTTTCCACATCCTCTGTCCCCCATTCAGTAAGGGGCTCACACTTTCCTTGACCTTCTTCTTGTTGCTAACATACCTGAAGAAACCCTTCTTGTTATCCTTCACATCCCTTGCTAGCTGCAACTCCAAGTGTGATTTGGCCTTCCCTCTTTCACTTCTGCATGCCTGAGCAATGTTGCAGTCTCTGGATTTCTGCTAGCCTTATCCTTCTTCTTAATCTCTAGGAGAGGTTCTTAACTCTTTCCAGCTCATCCAGATCCAAAAAAGATATCAGATCCAAAGAACACTTTCTGGTTCTATCACAAGAGTCTTGCACAAGCCTGGTTCCTTAAAGACCACCAGATTAGATGGGTCTTTCTCTCATGGACTGGCTCTTGAAGAAAAAGCTGACCCCAATGCGGACTGAGCATTTATGCTCACCATAACGATCACATCCCTATATCATGGATTGGCTCTGGAGACAGGCCAACATCACAGTAGGTTAAATAATTCTGCTCTTTGGATTTTTCCACTGTCTTCTGGATCCCGTGGTCTTCAGCACCGAAAAAGGGGACTTAACTTTTTCACTCCACTCACTCAGAGTGAATGCCAGTCTCTGAGGTTTATCCAGGATCTGGGATCACTGGCAAAGCTTCCTGGAGTAAAGCTCCCTGAAGCCAATTCTGTCTCTCCTGCTCCTCCTACTCTCACTTCATAAACACTGAGCAAATCAAGCATTTTGATGGCGAGTGTCCCTCGCCCAAGTATACCAAGCATCTAGCATGTACATTGGATGCTGAAAACACAGATGGGCATGACACACATATCTTAATGCCCAGGTAATTGGTCTTTGGCTCTGCCATCTTGGCAGCAAAGAACTTAAATTCTTCAAAAATTAACACCAACAATACTCAGGGCTTGTCTACACATATTATGCTGCAGCGACGCAGCTGCGTCACTGTAGCGCTTCGTGAAGATGCTACCTACTACGCCGATGGAAAAGTTTCTCCCATTGGCTTAGGTACGCCACTTCCCCAAGAGACAGTAGCTATGTTAATGGGAGAAGCCCTCCTGTCGACACAGCACTGTCTACACAGGGAGTTAGGAGGGTATAACTACATCAAAAATCTACCCCAGGCAACATATTTATACCAACATAGGTCTGCAGTGAGACCAAGCCTAACTAACTAAACTAACTATTTACAACCCAAACAAACTGGGCTTTGAAAGATATGGATACGAGACAATCCTGGAGCAGTTTCTAATCCATTCAGCTGGTGGTGATTAGAAAGAACTGAGGGGCTGGAGTATTATGCCACTTTTATACTCTCAGTGTTCACTCAGTAGAGGGGTAAGGGATACATGTGAGTGCTTCAATGGGCACTGCTAGCTACAGTTCTACAATTCACTCTGCACTGGTCAGAGTCTCCCATGAGTGGGAATATGCAAAGGACACTCGAAGAAGAAATCTTAGTTCACTCATGCTCAGTAGATACTTGTTAAAGGTTGGCTGCTAAATTCTGATGATTCCATCTGCATGGGCATGCTCCAGCCCCACAAAGCTTATAGTGCGACTGGACTGTGCATGGGCCATCCCCACAGAGCAACCAAGCGTGGTCCATCCCAGAGCTGCAGGACATTCCTGTAATTCAGTGGTTTTCAACCTGTGGTTCGTGGAAGCCTGGGGATCCAGTCTAAGGAGTCTGCAAAAGGTTGTCATTACTGTAGAACAGTGATTTTCCACCTGTGGTCTTCAGACCCCTGGGAGTACGCAGACTATTCTTAAGATTTCCAGAGAGGTTCGCACCTCCATTCAAAATGTTTTAGGGGTCCATACAAAAAAAAGTTGAAAACCACTGCTATAATTGCTGCTGGGGTCTGCTGTGGCACCAGAACTGAGAGCTGTGAGACTGTGTCACCTGTTCTCATTTCTCTCCCACCTGGCAACAGTGAGAACATGGAGGAAGCAGGCTGACTTAGTATTCACAAGGTTGAGGAAAGTGGGGAGACGTGGGGAAAGGGGGATACAGGAAGCCACAAGGGAGGTAGCTGGAAGGGTGTGGAAGCAGAGAGCGACAAGATCTGTGGGTGGGGTTTCGATAGGAGCAGAGAGAGGGATCTGGGGATATATAGGCACAAATGTGGGATGAGGATAAGAGAAGGGAACAGGAGGTGGGGATAGGAGGAGATGGGGACAGAGACAGGCTTGAGAGTACAGGAACAAAAGAACCTATTACCACTATAGGACACTCCCCTACAGAACCTGGAATTGAACCCAGGAGTCCTGACTCTCTTTGTTTTTCTGCTGTCGGCAAACAGGAAAAGGTGTGGGATATGGATTTAGTAAATGGGATGAAAGAGTGATCTTTGGAAGATATGGAAGGAGAGGGAGAGAGTAGAAGGTAGAGATAATGTGAGCTGTGGCGTGGGAAGAGTGAATTGAGGGAAGGCACAAGGAGATGAAGAGGAAAAAGAAAACATATAGATGGGGGAGCTGAGAGCCATGAGAAATGAATAATCAGGATAAGAAATCAGTTATGCACAACAAGCAGTTAAACGAGATCTTCAGTGACTCAGTTCCGGAGTGGATAAATCCAGCAGAGAAAAGCTGTGGAGGAAGGAGTCAATCTGAAAATAATCATTCAGTAACATGCAGAGTCAAATAGGAGCAATCAGTCAAGCTGGCACAGGCAGGGGAGGCATCAGGCAGCAAGAGAGCAGAGTCTTACCAGGATCTGAGTGACGTCAGCAGCATAGTCAGAAAAGATGTGTACCTTCTGAATTCTAGTCTATATAAGTTTTTTTACACCATGCTCATCGTTGCTCATCTGAAGAGCAACAATGTCCCAGAACTGTTCTATTAAGCGCTGTTCTTCCAGACAGGAAAACATATAGGTAGCTATCCATATTACAGCATATATTAAGCCCTACTCCTTTACCAGCTAGAAATGAGGAATTGTATCATAAAACAGGCACCTTTCTCAACTTCCATAAATTGCTCCATCTGTGAATTATCACAGTCTTGGAGTCCTTCCTAATACGTGTGGCATTCTGCTTTACAGATTGGTGAATTAAACCAACTTCAATGGTTCTGCCTGTCTACTTTACATTTTACTAAACAGTCCAGAGTTGATAAGGCAAGCACAATTTCATTTCGTCTTTTGCATCCTCAATTTTTAACGAGTATGCCATGCAAATAACTGTCCAGGACTTTAAAATCAGGAAAAGTAAATACTAAACTTAGTGCCACAGTTTCCAAATAGGGAATTGAACTAATATTTCTATCCAGAAAAAAAACCTGCGGGGCAAATAAGAAAAGGACAGGGGATAACAGGGAGAGAGAAAATTCTTCCTGAGGAAAAATAAAGTGGACACCTGGTGCCTTCTTCAAACCCTGACCATGTAGAGCCACAGTACTTAAATGGGTATCAAGAAACACAACAATTAAAATCAGAGCATATTGTTTTCAATATTTGCAGCTCATTCAACCAGTCTGCATGCTTTTTCACACATTATTATTCTGCTATGGGAAGTTGTAAGAGCTCTCTCTCTCTCTGTAACACAAAGACATATGTCACCTGTACGATGTAGGCACACAGACTGTTAGTAAAGCTGGTGAGGTTCATCACACTGCAAGATGCAGGAATTTTAATGATCAAGTTCCAGTACTGTATAGACTGGAAAGACGCTGACAAAAGGCAGGGAACTACATGTTCAAAACTACACGTAAAGGTATGAAAGGCACACCACAGTGTTCAAGACCAATGGTCACTAGGTTAGCTATGCATTTCCCAACTTTATTGACATCATTGAAACTACATACAGGTGTGTGAATACGCACACATACGTAGTTTCACCCAAAGCATGGAGATACCTGTTACCTGCTTACAAAAATGAGTATGTGTACACTTCATTATTGTTCCACATTCGTGGTCATAAAGTAGTATCAGAAAAGCACAGAATAAATATTGCCATTGTCTCTTGGAAGGTAAACAGTTTAATATTAAATAATGTTAAGATGAAGAGAGGAGAAGGAAAAGTGACCAGAAAGAAGTAGAAGGAGGAACTGAGACACAGAAATAAAAAGGGGAGGGAAGGTTTTTTTGTTGGTGGTGGTTTGGTTGTTTGTTTTTTAAATAATTAAATAGCATAACCCTAAACGCATATAAATTAAGCCTTTAATTCCCTTGAGTGGTTATAAGTTCTTGAGCTTTGTCAACATATCCCTACAGTGAAACTACAGCATTAGATACACTAGGTAATATGGTCTTTTTACCAGATGTTGTCCAAGAGACACATATTTTATATAAAATGGAATTAAAGAAATGTATTATCAAAAGTGTAGGGAGCATAAACTGTTGTTAATATACAGGTACCCGCAAGATCAAAGTTTCCTTGACTGCTCCTTCAATCGTATGGTCCCAGCAGTCCCAGAAGGTGCAGTTTGTTTCTAAGGACAGGTCATAAGGCCTCAAGTGGGAGGCCACTGCAAAATCCATCTTGGGGTGCTTCAGTCAAAAGTCATTAAAGGCCAAATCTAAACTTATTTTTGTAGAGGTTTCTGGGGAGAGGAACAAAGACAAGTGCAGAGTCCTGCTCTTAGGACAGAAGAATCCCATGCACTGCAACAGGCTGGGGACCAACTGGCTAAGTAGCAGTTCTGCAGAAAAGGACCTGCAAAGTACAGTGGACGAGAAACTGGATATGAGTCAACTGAGTGCCCTTGTGGCCAACAAGGCTAATGGCATATTGGGCTGCATTAGTAGGAGCATTATCAGCAGATTGAGGGAAGTGATTATTCCCCTCTATTCGGCATTGGTGAAGACACATCTGGAGTATTGCATCCAGTTTTGGGCCCCCCACTACAGAAAGGATGTGGACAAATTGGAGAGAGTCTAGCGGAGGGCAACAAAAATGATTAAGGACCTGGGGCACATGACTTACGAGGAGAAGCTGAGGGAACTGGGGTTATTTAGTCTGCAAAAGAGAGACTGAGGGGGGATCTGATAGCAGCCTTCAACTACCTGAAGGGGGTTCCAAAGAAGATGGAACTCGGCTGTTCTCAGTGGTGGCAGATGACAGAACAAGGAGTAATGGCCTCAAGTTGCAGTGGGGGAGGTCTAGGTTGGATATTAGGAAAATCTATTTCACCAGAAGGGTAGTGAAGCACTGGAATGGGTTACCTAGGGAGGTGGTGGAATCTCCATCCTTAGAGGTTTTTAAGACCTGGCTTGACAAAGCCCTGGCTGGGATGGGGTTGGTCCTGCTTTGAGCAGGGGATTGGATTAGATGACCTCCTGAGGTCTCTTCCAACCCTAATCTTCTATGAATCGATGAACAGCCCCACTGCGATTACAACAGACAATCTTCACTTTCTGAATAGCAGAACTGAGGCCAAAGAGGGCCAAACTGCCCATCTTACAAAAAACAGGAAGGCCTGCCTCATACTCAGGGGCTTTCAAATGAGTAACTCCCCTTCAGGGACTGAGCCATAGGAAACACTAAATAGCTTCACTTTTCAGAGGGTATCTGTGACCCTAACACACACTGTTGTCATGATATATACCTAAAAGGTGTCAAGTAATATTATATTGGGAAACTACTAACTTACTGATCAGTAATATTTTTGTGTGATGTATGGATGGTAAACCCACCAAGGACTTTATATATAGGTGCTGGAAATATACTCTTCAAATCTATTTGGCAAGCAGTGCCTACATCATGGCTGCTCCAGGCAAAGGAATTTGGTTCTGCCTGCTTGAATGTGTCTCCGATGTAAATTAAGCAAGTTGCGCCCAAAGACAAAGAAAAACACATTTACATGCAAGGTAAAAAAAGCCATCAGGGGAACAAGAGGGGAAAGATGACCACTTAACAATCTCAATGGGGGATGGAGACTGCACCCTGGAAGCAGGGCTAATGAACTTAGGGAAGATATAAGCAGATAAGAAAGCTACTTTGGCACCTACATCATAGGAGACAAAGGAACCAAGCACTTTGAGATCTGTGAGGGGTCCTTCCAGAGCATCTAGTCAGCCATGCTGGAAGAGAGACTTGGTAAGAAACTCTTCTTTGAACAAGAGATGCTAGTTTGTGAAACCAGGTTTTAGTCTTAGGCTACGTCCTCACTACAGGGGGGAGAGGGGGTCGATTTAAGATACGCAAATTCAGCTACGCGAATAGCGTAGCTGAATTCGACGTATCGGAGCCGACTTACCCCGCTGTGAGGACGGCGGCAAATCGATCTCCGCGGCTCCCCTGTCGACGGCGCTTACTCCTACCTCCGCTGGTGGAGTACAAGCGTTGATTTGGGGATTGATTGTCGCGTCCCGATGAGATGCAATAATTCGATCCCCAAGAGATCGATTTCTACCCGCCGATTCAGGCGGGTAGTGTAGACCTGCCCTTAGAAGCATATTTTACCTTTGTTTGCTTGTAATTCTTATATCTTAATTCTGTAGAGTTGGTATCACTTAAAACTATGAGTTTCTGTTCAATACATCTGTTTTACTTTTACTATAAACCAATTCAGAGTTTTGATTAAAATAGAGTGTTTGTTAACACAATTTAACAAAATAAGCTGCTGGGTACTGTCCCTTTAAGGGAGCAAGGAATCTAGGAGAATGTACAGTGATACAGGCTATGTTTGCAGATAGACATATTGAATGAACTCAGAACCTGAAGTTCATTGATTGTTACTTGCTTGGCAAGACTTGAGCTGGCAGATCCCTGAAGAGTTTGTTGACCAGGCAGATGAGCTGGTGTGTCAGGAAGTGTCACACAGCTTAGCAGCCACAGCAGCAAAAGCTCTCCCTTACTAAGGCTGAGAGCGGTAACATGGTGACTCTCAGTTCTGGGAACCCCAGCAGGTTTGCATAATCATAACAAGATTTACACACAGCTTGCTATTTTGACTAAGGTTTACATTTTATACCCTGGTGTAGTTTTTAGTGATTCCCAAGTGAAAAGGCTAGGAACAGTCAAAGACAGGTTACAGTTTCAGTATTTTCCGTTTATTTCAGGGAGGAAATAGAACAAAGGCAAGTATAGTGTAAAAATCAGTGAACAACAGAAAAGGCAGGAGGAGCAAAAAAACAGATGCTAAGCTCACCAAGAGGCAGTTAGAAGAGCAGTATGCACAGCAAGGTCTATCAGCAGCTGATCAGAAGAAATCAGAGCTAGTGCCAATGCTGCACTCTCATGTCATGAGACAGGATAGGGCACCTGCTCAAAACTGGGGGCCAGAAAGGTCCCCTTTTCTACTACAGGGTATGCTGAAGCCAAGTAGTCAGTTTCCCAGACAATTCTGCAGAGGATACTAGGGCAGGAGAGACAAACAGAGCAGAGCTCGAGCAACAGAAGCTTGTCGCGCAGAACAAATGCAGATGCTCGAACAGAAGAAGTGGATCAGGTCACATCCAGGGGACCCAGGAGGAAGGACATACTTGTGTGCCTGATCAGGGGCTGGCAGACAACCAGATATAGGTATAATGGACCGCATCATTCTGCCTGTAGCCTGAGTCGTGGATGCTACATACAAGCTGTTCTGGAATTCAGACTGTGGAAATGTGGGAAGTGTTTTTTCTTGATTAATTGTTCTCTCTAAAGCTGTAATAGGTTTGAGCCCAAGAGCTCAGGTACAAGCCCACCACGGCTCAACTCAGCAGCCGAAGGGGCAAACCCTCACTGGGGAAATGAGTCAGTGTGGATTGTGTCTGTAGTGCAGCAGAAATGTGCTGTGGCCAGGATCTGCTAGGAGTGGTGGGATCCTGACACAGCTAGGAAATACATTACTGAGAGCAAAGACTGCTGAGGAAAGCTGTGTCCCAGAACTCCACTAAGAGCAGGGAAACCAAGGTACAGCTGGAAGATGCTGAGGCCTAAAAACTGCTGGGGGCAATGAATCTCTGCTACAGCTAGGAAACAGCTGTGGGCCAACACTCCACTGGGCGCAGGGAAAAATTATTGACTGCAGAGAGACACTGGTGCAGCTAAGAGTAGCTGTGGGCCAGAACTCTACTGGGAGCAGGGCAGACTCTGGGTGGCAAGAGATCTGGTTTCACACCTTCGGGGGTGACAGAACCTTTTACTGGCATGGTTGACCCAGATGGATGTGAAGCAACCGCCGGGGTGTGTGTGACACAGAGGCTCATTGATGGTTCACCACTCTGTCAGCAACTCTTGTTGGGCCTGACATACTCACTACACCTCATACTCTAATGTCATATTTATTTAAAACATGACACGTAATATATCATTTGAAATCTAACAACACACTGGTCATTAATAGCAGTGTGAAATGTTTGTAACAATGCTGTAGGTGAAATTATGGATATTCTCTATATTATGTCTTGGAGACTGTAAAAAGACAAAGCAAAACACAGTTGAATTGTCAAGAGTGTTTTGATACAGTAAAGAGAATCTTGTCTGAAAAGCCTGCTCTGGCTAATCCAGATTTTGACAAAAAGGTTCGCATTCTGTACAGATGCATCTGACATTCGTTTAGATGCTGATCTAATGCAGTCAGAGGAAAGAAATAAGAAACACCTTATCACTTTCTTAGGCAAGAAACTGATACCCACTGAACAAAATTAATTTGTCATAGAAAAAGAATGTTATGCCTAAGGGTCGGCAATCAGGCAAAGAAAAGCGCATTTACATGCAAAGTAAAAAAAAAAAAGCCATCAGGGGAGCAAGTGGGGAAAGATGGCCACTTAATCTTGATGATGGATAGAGACTTCACCTCAAGGAAGCCTTCCTGCCCCTGGAAGCAGACTCAATGGACTTAGGGAAGATATAAACAGAGAGAAAATCCCATTTTGTCATCCTACACCTGAGGAGATGAAGGAACCAAGCACTTTGAGATCTGTGAAGGGTCCTGGCCAGAGCGTCTGGTCAGCCACGCTGGAAGAGACTTAGTAAGAAACTCTTCTTTGAGCAAGAGATGCCAATCTGTTAAACCAGGTTTTAGTTGTAGAAACGTATTTTTACTTTTGTTTGCTTGTACCCTTGCTAACTTTATTCCTTACAGATGGTGTCACTTAAAACTATACCTTTTTGTATAATAAATCTGTTTTACTTTCACTATAAACCAATTCAGTATTTTGATTAAAATAGAGTGTTTGTTAATCCCAGTTACGATAATAAACTGTTGGGTACTATCTCTTTAAGGGAGCAGCGAACATATTAACTTTTGTGAGTGTACAGTGATAGGCATTCTTCATTCAAGATAGGCATCTCTGAGAAACTTGGGAGCTAGAGTTCCCTGATTGTTACCTGCTCTGGAAGATTTGGGCTGGAAGAGCCCTGAAGCCTTTGCTGGCAATGTAGACAAACGGGGGTGTCAGAGAACTGTCACATAACTTAGGAGAAGCAAAGGGGGCAACAATGTGACTCACAGTTCTGGGAACTCCAGCAAGTTGCCACAGTATCTTCCTAGGATTTTGTGAGAAGGAAGGAGAAATGGGAAGTGTATCAGGAGTTTTCCTGGTAGAAGATTTTAATTTGTAATTGCCTATGCAAGCTGTACTAACCTTTGAAATATTTTAGAAATTAACTGTTTAATTAATTAGACTTATGTGCACGTCAGTATTTAGTGTTAGAGATGACAATAAACAGCTTCATATTATGAATATGCAAAAGCTATGAGAGAAAGAAGTGGCCTAACAAGTAGTGAAGACAAAGTCCACTAACAAGTCCTTGCTTTTGCACTGAAAATGAATGTTACAGCTCTTACCAGCCATGTCATCAACAATATGACAAACCCATTTGACTCTGAATCACATCTAGAGGTGCCTATCAACATATCTACTAAACTGCATGTAAAAGCAGATGTACAAGAGTCTCTACAGAAAATAGCAGATGTTGGCAAAGAACAAATGGAGAAATTTATGAGAGGTGCATTTGATTCTGATGGGACATGTAGTACCTGGCATCAAAACATTTGCTGACACGGCCAAGTAGACCAAATATAAGTCTGACAAGGGAGGGACAATCACAGCAGCTACCAGCCCAGAAATTGTTTTCCATGGAGCCCTGTACTTAGCAAGATGCAGAGATGATGTTTCAATAACAACTGTTCTTATGCACAGATCCTATTGGGTGACTATGTCCCTCATGCTGATGTAACAATGAGAACAGACAAAGCTGAATTAGGACATCAGCTGGAAGCTCAAGCTGAAAGAATCAATGAGCTAAGAGCATGCAACAAAGAAACCAGCATACATCAGAGATGCCATGTGTGTCACACAAGTGATGGTTGGAGACAAATTCCACACATTCAGTTAATTGGCTGCTGAGTAATTGAGACTGGTCCTAAAAGATTTGACAAAGCTAATTCTGTAACTGAAGTATTTGTCAGATAGGACAACGGTAACTCCATGAAAACTACAGAAACACAGCGCTGGACAAGATCTAAGGTTGGATGCAAGAAATACAAGGTGATTGGTGTCTCCATAGAAAAAGTTTCTAAACTTAGCACCGAAAAAGCAATCATTTGTAAAATTCCTCTGTGAATATATGGTTCAAAATGCACCTGACTGTGTAGCATACCTAACACAAATACTCCTTGTTCCTGAAGGCTTTTCCAATGGTGAAGAAGCAAAGTCCATCATCAGTAGAGGTGTTGAAGAAACCCAAGACTTGTTCAGTACTCAAGAGGAAGTGGACATAAAAAACAGTTACTAATCTTTCCGTAACTGTTGTTATTTGAGATGTGTCCATTCCACTATAGGTGTTTGTGCACTCCAGTGCACAGATGTCAGAGAGATTTTCCCTTAGCGATACCTGTCAGGGCAGCACAAGTTCCCTCAGCTGCCTCGCACACCATGTGCAGGCATAATAGGCCGACCCAACCCTAACCCCGCTCAGTTCCTTTCTACCACAAAGACTCCAATAGAGAGGCGAAGGAGGGTGGGTCATGCAATGGACAAGTGCAACACATCTCAAAGAACAACAGTTACAGAAAGGTTAGTACCATTTTTTCTTCTTTGAGTGATTGCATATGTCCATTCCACAAGCAGTCCCAACTGGAAGTGGGTTCGGAGTCTATTTGATCAGAGACCAGAAGACCACCTGCGCAAATTTAGCATCATCTCTACATTGCTGAGAGATAGCACAGTGAGAGGCAAAGGTGTGACACGATTAGCGGGCTGCTATTCTGCAGATGTCTAATATGGACGACTTGTGTTGATTGATAAATAACTTGCTCAAGTGATCTGCCAGTGTATTCTGAACCTCCAGGAGGCAGGCTGCTTTGAGAAATACAGATTTGTTGATGCAGAAGTCCCAGAGTAATATTGCTTCCTGACAGAGTAGTGAAGACTGGGCTCGCTCCCGCTTGTTTACATGAAACATGGCAGTCGTATTGTTGGTCAGCACCAATACTCCCCTTCTCCTGATGCCAGGAAGGAATGCCATTCAAGCTAATCGGATAGCCTGCAGCTCCCTGATCTTTACATGCAGACTGAGATCTTGGGCGACCAGCGACCTTGCATCTGCAGCGGTTCTAGGTGAGTACCTCAAACCAGGTCCGAGGCATCCATGACTAAGGCAAGAGATTGTTGAAGACAGGTGAAAAGAACTCTCTTGCAGACACTGGGTCTGTCCACCAATCTAGGAAGGATAACATGTGACTTGGTACACACGCTAACATGTCTAACTAACATGGCACCTTTTTGGAGAATACACCTCTGCCAAGCACCCCTGAAGGAGTCTGAGATGCATTCTGGTGTACTGGACCACATAAGTGCACGATGCCATGCACCCCAGCAGTTTCTCACCATGGCAAGAGGATAAGCCTTTAAGTCCAGAATTTGCATGAAACCTTGCTTGAAGTAGTAAGGCCCTAGCCACTGTCAACTGCAGGACCATTCCAATTGTATTTTCTGCACCAGAGACAGGACTGATTTGTCTGAGTCGATCAGCAGTCAGAGTGCATCTAAAGTGGATCAGATTTTGCCTATGCTGAACACCCATGTGACCTGAATCCATCTCTTATCAGACAAAAGAAAAGGCATCTGAAGAAGTGGGCTGTAGTCCACGAAAGCTTATGCTCTAATAAATTTGTTAATCTCTAAGGTGCCACAAGTACTCCTGTTCTTTTTGCGGATACAGACTAACACGGCTGCTACTCTGAAATCTTATCAGAGAGATGTCCAGGTAAGGGAATCCCTGGACCTTTGTCCTCCGGAGTAAAACCACTACCACAGCCATGCACTTTGTAAAAACACATGGAGCAGACATCAGACCAAAGCAGAGCACTGTGAACTGGTAATGGAACCGTTGACAGTGAATCTCAGAAATTTTCTGTGGCTATGATGAATTGCCAAATGAAAGCAGGCATACTTTAAATGAGAGCAGCATGCCAGTCCCCCCAGCTCCAGGGAAGGAATAATGGAAGTAGAGTGACCATCCAGAATTTCCATTTTTGGGGGAACTTGTTTAACTGTCTTAGATCTAAAATAGGCCTGAGACCCTGTTTTGCTTTCAGTATCAGGAAGTATCAGGAGTAAAACCCTTTCCCCTGAACAAAGGATGGATCTCCTGTATAGCTCCCACAAGGAGTACCAACTGTATTTCTTGCAGTAACACTTTCTCATGAGAGGGGTCCCTGAAGACAAACAAGGAAGGAGGATGCAGGGGAGCTAAGGGGGTGGTAGAAATAAATTGGAGTGTATATCCCACTTCCACCATGGTTAGAACCCACCGATCTATTGTGATGTGGGCCCAAAGCACAATGGAAGGGGGACAGGGTGGTCTCAAAAAATTGGAAAAGAAACAAATGGAACTCTTGGAACTGATAGTCTGCTCTCTACCTATTCATCAAAATGAGCTCTTGGAAGATGCAGCCTGTCTTGATGAAAAGGCGACTGCCAAAGCAGGGGATGTGGGTGGGTGTCTTTTGTAACCTCTCCTCCTGGTCTTTGACTGGTCTTGGGCTCAAGGGGCAAACCCCTCAAAACACTGGGACTGGTGACGGATGGAATGGTTTCCACTTCCCTGCTGGGATGTAAATGCCCAAGGATTTCCGGGCCGCTCTAGAGTATTTGAGACTATGCCGAGTCTCATCCATCTTTTCTGAGAAGAGTGGTTGCCCTTTAAAAGGTAGTTCCTGGCTTGTCTGTTGTACATAACCAGGACAAGTACCTCATCGTGATAGCAGAGGTTATGCATCAGAGGTCTTGCCAAATTAAGAAAGAGCGATGGACAAGCTGCAATTTCTGCAGCAAGGAAGATAGTACAAGTGTGGTATGATCAGAGCAAGAAAGAGGAGACCAACAAACAACTGAATTGCTTGCACCTCAATCTAGCCATCAAAAAGGACAAGTCACTGGTCAAACTCCCACCATATGAGGACAATTCTGAAGCATGTCAAAAGAACATCTTGGCCAAAAAAGATTTCAATGTCTTTGCATATAAGTAAACCAGCCATTGGATCACCATTACGACATGGATGGGGAAATGTGGATGATTAACTACTTCCTGCATTCTTCAAGGGCCCACTAGCATCTCAGCTTCCTCAAGACCTTATTTGTGCCTGTAACAGTAGGGTTGGCTGCACAATCAACTGTGTCTCTAGTCCGAACTCTCTTTCTTGCACGGAACTGTGTATATGACAAGGAAATGAAGATTATGATAACCCACAAATTCTCAACAGAGATCAAAATAATGAACAAGTTGATGACAAAAAATATCACCAGTGCTATTACACATCAAAGATACCTGTAAAACTTTATTATTAGATTTTGTTTTACCATTTAGATTGTTGTTTTAAGGCTTGCAGGTCACAAAGAAATCCAAATTTGTGTCTTGAAATAATATATAGAGTCATTAAACAGAAACCAATGTAAATATTTCAAACATTTAACATGTCCGTGGTGTCATTGTCTATTCCCATTTCTATGGGAATGGCACCACTTAACAACTCCACATCATACCTCACCTGGAAGTAGACATAATAAGCTTTCAATTGATGTATGATGTGCATGTGTGTAGACAGGATACATTTAATCAACCAAATTGGTGATGTCTGTCACTATTCTACTAACATGATCCAATGGCTAAAAATAAGGTTTAAATTTTAACAATGAGAGTGATTAACCACTGGAACAATTTATCAAGGATCGTGGTGGATTCTCTAACCATTTTCAAATCAAGACTGAATGTTTGTCTAAAAAAATCTGCTTTAGTAATTATTCTGGGGAAGTTCTATGGCCTGTGTCATAGAGGAATTCAGACTAGATGATCACAACAGTCCATTCTGGCCTTGGAATCTATGAATCTATTAATGTAAGATGGGACAATGGAGTGCTTATAAAGTGATGAAGTAGGAACTATGCATGTTGAACTTTACTTACTGTGCTGCAATGCTTATTACAATTTGAGGAAATGCAAAGATTTCAATCATTCTTCGACTGTAACTACAGTAGTTTCCCCTTATGAAAGCTGTATTACAGCAGTTAAAATGAAAAAGAAAAAGTTGCATCCCATATCCTAGCCCTCCTGCACTCAGCTGGAGTCACTGAAAACAGAGTCATGCTCTAATCAAAGAGCATCTCTACCGCTGTGAGGCAAACCCTGGTTTTCCTGTATATTTCTAAAACATGACATTATTTTTCCCGTAGGGTAGCAGAAGGCATAGGTGTTACACTCAAATTAGGACATCAAAAATTATGTTACTGGAGAAAAATAGCATGTAGTTAATTTAAAATATTAATCCTGTGGAAATCACTGGTGATCAAAAATCTCTCTCAATGGATTTCTCCCATTATGTATTTCACAGAAGAAAATGTTGCACATGCAGCTATTTTATACTTGTTGCCTTCAGTAAAGTTTAATGGCAAATCTCATTGTTTTAAGAAGAAAAAAACTTGGAAATACAGGAGCTCTAGGTTCACTTATATGACACGGGTTTGTAATTTGCACCATGGAGTTCTTTTGTGCTTTTCTTTATCAGTAGGCATTTATAGAATTATTGCTCTCTTTTATTTGCCACAAAGAAACTTGAATGATGGATGGGCTGATTTTATATGCATAGCTCAGCTAAAATACCACTGCTCATCATATGCAGCATTTCATAAAAGGAATACAGAAAGAGACAAATAATATTATTTACATAAACAGCTGCCTCAACCACTCCTTCCCTTCCCTTACTTACCCTATGCATGCACACACAGAGATTGTGTCTTCACTGACAAAAAAGGGTGTGTGGGGGGGGAGGTAAAGTAACTAACACACCAGTTATCTCACTGTAAAATCCAAGACAAAACATTTGTAGTTTTTACTACAAGGTAGGCTGGTGAGGTCAGCAATATAGCCCCATTCATGGCTGACCTCACCTAGTTTATCTCATGGTAAAATTACAGTTCCTCACTTCCACTATTTTAACAGCGGGAACACAAACTGTGTTAGTTACTGCTGAGTAAAAAAACAACTTTTTTTTTAAATCAGTGAAGACAAAGCCACACTCAACAGTATGTCAGTGATCCTTCCTTCTATCTTCCAAGCTACCTACTTTTATTGTTTGGCCTCTCTTCAACAGTGCTTTCTGCATATTTTATAGTTCAAACTTGACATATCAACTTTTGCTGTGTAGTTGAGGATAGTAGAAACCAGGAAAAAGTTTTGCAATGAAGGTAGAAATGGAGGAATATTATAACCGAGAAGTATTGCATAGTTGTTCAGCTGAGTGATGCTGCACCAGCTTACATGGTTCTGTCTGATCTGTTAAGAGAACTAAAATGATTTTATTTCTAATATCAGCACAATGATAGGTGAATAGAATAATCCAGATGACTATGGTACATTTTTCTCCAATAATTTTACACTTGTACATATAGTTAATTTCCTTTATTATATACATATAATGCACCAACTCTGGCTTTCCAGGGCTCACACTGGAAAAAGAAACAGCATTACTCATCCAAGCTCCACCCACAACAAAAATCTATATGAAACAGATATAAAAATGAGAGACCTTTCTACTGGGCTCAGCTTATCCTCAGAGTGATCTGACACCCTCAGGGCTTTGAAGGTATGTTTGCTCCCCACTCCCACCCCTGCTTTGTGGGGCTCAGCCTGCTGTTGCTTCTGCTCTCTCTGACTGCTCTCAGGCAGATAAGCAGAATGAAATGTTAGCTCTGTGTTGCCTAGCAACAAACACTGATATGTGGCAGCAGCCGGAGCCAGTTCCCACATTTTAAGGCAGCAGCAAGCAGTTGGCTCAAGATAGCTGCCTGGTCTGTCTCTCTCACTCTCTCACACACACACACACAGATGAGTAGCAGCTAAGCAGTGAAACAGGTCCAGAAACAAAAACAAAATGATGGTTTGCCAAGCTCACCAAGCCAACCCAATTTGAGACCTGGCCTCCTCCATTTGATATCTTACTTGTTAGTCCAATATATCTGCAACCGCTACAAAAAGAGCATCATCCATTAGGAAAGATCTTTATCACGTTTTTTAAATCTACAAGAAACTGATATCTATCAGACCAGATTTTCTTAACACAACATATCCCTTGCCAAATACTGTGCACAAGCAAAGCTTGAAACTGCACAGCAAAATGGTTATGCACTGTTATGTTTTTAATGTCATAACATTCTGTATCATTAAAATACATCACTTCTGCAGACAAATTAATCTTCCTTTATTAAAACACTGTGTAACTGATACATTATGACACTCAAACCTAACAGCACACTCTCTGACCTTCATTCTGTGTACAGAACTGAAAAATCAGAAGACAAAGTGATGAGGTTTTAGAATTGTCAAGGCTCTTTAATTTCAGGAAATGCCAAACAATATAGGTGTGCATATCAATTATTTTATTCACAATGCTTCCTGTTGTGCAGAAGACTGTAGTCTAAGCTGTCCAAGGTAATAAAGTCACACTCAACACAGCCTGTTACATAAAATAGTCTATAAAAGCAAAAGTTGGAGACAAATAAACTAGTACAAACTAGATTATTTAAATTAAAAGAACTGGGATATGGCTTCAAAACTCCAGCTAAAGTCATGTGCTACCATAACAATGAGCTGAAAGTTACTAGAAATGTTTATAATAAAAATCACTGAAATGTGGCCGGATTGGTTAATTTTAATGGGGTGAGGCTGCCACCTCTTCTTGGACACTGTTTATGTGGGGGTCAACTAAATGGGAGGAGGGGGATGAGTGGACTGTTAGGAGCAAGTTTTAGCAATTCATGGCTGCCACCCTCAGTCTCCTGCGATCACAGAATCCATCAAGACACTGCTGGGCCTTCATTGTTCTGATCCTGAAAGATGTCCTGAAGCAGAGTGGGCCGAAGAGGGGGAACCAGATGACATCACCACCTCCCCTGACTTTGGCTAAATCCTAAACACTACTTGGGATGTGAACCTTAGGGTTGGTCTACACTAGCAACTTACATCAGTATAACTACGGCAATCAGGGGTGTGGAAGATCCACCCCACTGAGCAACACAAGTCTACCAACCTAACTCCAGTGTAGACAGCACTATGTTGATAAGAGGGCTTCTCCCATCAACACAGCTACCACCTCTTGTGGAGGTGGATTACCTATGCTGACTGGAGAAGCCCTCCTGTCTAAGGCGCTACAGCAGTGCAGCTGCATCGACACAGCTGCACCACTGTTCCCTTTTAAGTGCAGACAAGCTCTTAGATTCCCATTGTGACACCTTCTCCCTCATATGTCATTTTCCTTCCCAACCTTATTTTTCTTACCTATCTCTCATCTTTCTGACTTAGCAGCCAAAGTTACTCCATCTTTTCAACAGTGCTGTTACCCTGTTGACCAGAGAGACAGCTAAAAAGAACATATAACTACCCAACACTGATAAAAGTTTGCCAATTCTTAGAGCGGCTGATAAGACCAAGTGCTGGATCTGTGTTTCTCCAGCAGTGAGGCTGCAAGTGAAAAATCAAAACCAGAGAAACTAAGTTTTCTGTCTTTGCTGTTCCTTTCTCTGCCCTTTGTATGTGTTTGTCTTGTTTTGTCTTAAAGGAAAAACAATTAACTCTAACAATAGCAATAATAACAGCTACGGACCTTTTTAACCTTTTTAAACCTTTTTTCTTTTCTCCCAAAAAGGACAATTAATACTACCTTTAATACCAACTAAAAACTGTCACACAAGAGTTTCTCCCTATACAGGCCTCTAGACAGCTAAAAGGAAAGGGAATAAAGGATATTGTTAAAATGGAAACTTAATACTTTGCATATTAGTGGTGGTTGTTACAATGGAAGTAATCAGTGATAAGGTGACATGAAACCTAATTGTTAAACACTGCAATAGTGAAAGAGGGTTTTAGTAACATCTTATCCCTTGTTGGGCCCAAGACATGCTCTTATCAACACATCTGTCAAACCATTTTTTGATGAAGCTCAATAATTTTATGGCTAAAGAATCTTCACAGATTTTCAACACTATATCAACCAACAAATAGGAAATAGCAGCAAATCAGTATCTTCACAGCTCTACCAATTTGGACTGGATTTTTTTTTAGTCACCACTATAAAAAAGCCACAAGCCTAGATCATAAAAAAGCCTTATTTATTATTTAATATACTATATGCATATATTTCTTAAAAGGTCCAAGAAGTACCAACCCTTTGCTCCTTTTTTAAACTCTGATTTATCCATAAAAGCACTATTGCACAATTGCTTTCCCTCAGATATTAAACTGATAAGAACAGATTAATTTTTTTCTTAAAGTTAATGTTTAAAATTAAATATACACATGTTAAGAGGGAAGGTTCTGTACATCTGGGGTCAGGCTTGAGTTATGAGGGATTACAGGTATTGCTTACAAGGATCACGAGATACATACATATCACATAACCAGCATAGACCCAGATTGGGGTGCAGGAGTTTTTAAAGCGTCAGTGGATAAGTGGGCTCGGGTACGCCACCCATGTAATGTATTAAGAGTCCAAGTCAGTATCAGTGTAGCAAATCAGTACATGGGTGGGCTGTATCCCTTGGTTCGTTAGGGAAGGAAGTGGGTTATTTCCCTGGTCGGCGATCTCGATTACTCAAAGTGGTATTGACAGTGTCCCGTGATGTGTTCCGTATAGATGTCTCTGGACCACCTGATGGTGTTGGATACCATGAGCTGTCTCATGAACCAGGCATAGTATTGACTGACTCTGCAGGCTCTCAGTACTGGCTCGTTGTGGGGGCTCCCACAATCAGGGCGTGTATCTGGACCTTGTAGCCCTGGGCTCTCAGGGTGTCGGCCAGCAGGGTGTACATCAACGCCTTCCGTGCTCGGGCCTCATGGAAGGCCGGTGACCTCTTTTCAAATGGCACCATGACATCTACCATGAGGACCTTCTTCTTTTCTGCATCCATCACGACGATGCTGGGTCGCAGTCAGCTGTCTGTCCTGGGGATGGCAGAGTCGACAGTGGTCTTCCCCAGGGACGGCGGGATGGCTTTCAGCAGCCGGTTCTGGATGGCATTGTGGCAGTGCCGCCAGGGTCCAGAGTGCTGTTTGCATCCACGCAGGACGTGGGGCACGGTCTCATTGGCGTAGCTGCACTTCCTGCAGCGCTTGTCCCGGTTGCCGTGGCAGATGGCTCTGTTGAGGGGAATGCAGTTGAGCTGGGCCCAGTGGATGAAATGCCAGTCCGCGAACCTGGTGAAGCTGCCCCTGGGGAGGAAGTGGTTGCTGGCATTCCACTTGCTGGACACCTCGAACACCTTGCCCTGGTCCGGTTTCTGCTTGAGGTTCTCGGCATAGTGGCAGCGGATGGCATCTTTCAGGGTCCTTTCCAGCATCGTTCTGGCAGTCGGGGTGATGACGGTATGGTCCGGGGTCTTTATGCACGGCATCAGTATTCCCAGCTCCTGGCCCTCCTCGCACCACTTCCAGCAGCACCGGTCCTCTTTTCTAGGCATCTTGAGGCGTTGCAGGCGCGGGACCAGAGAGAGGACAGGTCTCCCTCCCTCTCCCAAATTCAGCCTTCAGGGAGCCGCTGAGATAAGTGGCAACTTCCTGCTTGGAGGGGGCCCTGGTGATGCGTTTCCTGACCACGTCCCGTACGGCTTCCTGCTCGATGCTCCTCACCATCGGGTCTGGGCACATCAGGAGGCGGAAGGCATGGGTCATCATGCCATGTCGCACAGGTCGCCCATCCGAGGTACGTGGGCGCCGCGCTGGCTGTAGAAAATGTAGAAGATGTCAGTGCTGGCCCTCTGGGGAAGGTAGAGCCATTTCCTCACCAGCTGCCTGATGGTGCTATCGGCCTTGTTCAGGGGCACCTTGGCTACGGCTGATCCCCTGAGGGCAAAGGAGATGCGGGAGATCAGGAAGGTATTGAGGGTGTTGATCTTTTGCAGGGGGGCGAGCAGGGAGGAGTCAATTTGGGCTGCATCTCGCAGGATCTCCGTGATGGTGTCTTCAGGGGTCTGTCAGATGCGAACTCCTGTGGGTGTGCCCAGGGTGTTGGTATACCTCTCCCTCCCTCTCCACTTCCCTGGATCAGGAACCATGACGCCTGGACTAGAGCCCTGGCACCGCCATCAACGTGGAGGGATGCGCACTTTTTGGGGTTGAAGCAGAGGCTCATCCACTCGGTGGCTCAGCAGGTGACATTGAGCATTTCCTGGAGGCTTTCCGAGCTGTCGGCGACCAGGGCCAGATCATCGGTGTAGGTCAGAATGCTGATTTTCTTGCCGTGCAAGTCGAAGCCGGTCGGGCCACTGGAGATGGCTCGGATGAGCGGTTCCATGGCCAGGTTGAAGATGATGGGGCTGAGGGGGCAGCCTTGTTTCACGCCGCAGCAGATGGGGATGGCATCCGTCTTTCCGTCTGTGGCGTGGATGGTGGTGGTGCAGTCATTGTAGAGGTCCGGAGGATCTGGATGAAGGTTTCTGGCATTTGTTGAAGATGGCAGCAAGCACCAAGCAGCCGGGGTCTCGCTTCTTCAGCAGGTGGTAGTGGATGCCATCTTTTCCAGGGGCAGTGTTTTTGGTCCTCATCAGCCTTGCCAGCACCTCCTGCTGGGAAAAATCTCGCTTCAGGTCCTCCGTGAGGTTGATTCGGGGTAGCGGGAAAAGGCACTCTGGGCGTCGCATGTCGGTTAGGGTTAGGGCCCTTGAAGTAGGAGTAGAGCCTCTCGGGCTGAATGGCACAGTAGGAAGAGATCCCGTCGAGGATCTCCCTCATGGCTTTCGGGCGATTCGTCCTGTATAGTTTCTGAATATGGGATGCGGCTGCAAGATCGTAGCGGCGGCCAGCATCCCCTCTCCTGCCTTCTCTGGCAGTGTCGTTACGGCTCGGCGTGGGGAATCTGCGAGTGGTCCATGCAGCCTCCTGGGGTTCCCTCCTTCTGGCTGTGATTTCCGCAGACAGTTCTGCGGTCAGTCTGTCCATCAGGGTTTCAAAGTTCTCAAAATTGTCAGCCTTTGCCAGCTCCTCCGTCCAGGCGGATTGCCACGGCATGGCAACCCTCGCTCGCGGCCGTCACTCCTCCTGCTGCGTTGTCTCCACAGGTTCAGGTGCTGCATGGATGGTCAGCGGCCTTGTTGTCCCTCGGACTGGGGAGCGGTGTTCAGGTGGATCTTGCGGGGAGGGTGTCCTGGTGTGGTGCGGGGGGCAGCTCTCAGTGTCTCCGAGGCTGCTCTGGATCTTCTGGGAGAGAGTGGGTTCTGGAAGCACTGGTGCTGGGCTTTGCGGGGGGCACAGTTGTGTCTGGAAACGCTGGGGATGGTTCTGGTTCTCCTGCAGGCGGTATCCGGCTGGGGGGGTCCTCGGTGGGGCATGGGATTTTTGGCAGTCGGAGTCTTGCTGGGCAACCTTGGAGGAGGTGTTGGGTCGGGAGTGGGGTCCGGCCATGGGATCTGGGGGCTGTGGGAGGCTCCTCCTTCGGCTGGATCTTGCCCGGCGGCCTGGGGCGCAGTGCTAGTTGCTCCTATGGCAGGGCGGCATGAGGTTACCTGTGGGGGAGCGTTGCCCCGTCTTGTATCCATGTTGTGCCGGATGGTTTCTATGAGGTCACTGAGGCATCTGGTGAAGTTGCTGACTTGCGACATGGTGGTGATCCCCCTCACGGCAGAGTCCAGCGTGGGGATTCTGGAGACGGGGCTGGTTCTTTTGGTGGCATCGTCTTGTTGGTTAGTCCTCAAGGCAGGGTCACACGTCCCTTGGTTGGTGGTTGGTCCCCCCTTATTTGCTGTGGCTTTGGGGAGGCTGGCTGGGGTGCTGAATCCGGAGCGTCGGGGGGGTCAGGGTTGGAACCCGCAGGGTGTCAGTGGGATTGACCTTTGCGGTCATGAGGGGTCCTTTGCATGTGGTTTGATGGTATTTACATTTCTTTTGAGTCGCGAAGGGTAGATTGCAGTGGCTACACCGGAAGGTGATCCGTTTGTTGTGGGCCTTCCGAACGTGTTTGCTGAGGGCCCCAAGGGTCTGGGCTCCATGGAAGGGGAAGCAGAAGGGGCAGAGGAGGAGGCCTGTAGGGATCGGGTACTGGAGGTAGATGCAATCGTCTTCCCCTGCCTCACCTTCTGTGGGGCAGACCTCTCTGGTGCCTGCAGACTCGCCGGGTGATTCCTCTCGGTCTGGCAGAGAAGCTTGAGGAGGTGAAGTTGCTCCTGGGGAGGTGCTAGATTCATTGGCCACGATATCTCTTTGCTTGGAAGGACAGCGTGTGACATCAAGATCCTGGGCTGCAGAGTGTGTTCCCCTTGGAGCAGCCTTCCTCTGGGCAGCAGGGTGGTAAGTAGTTTCGGGGTCCCAGGTTGAGGAGGTGGTTCCTTCGGGAGCATCCCTCTCTGGAGCAGCAGGGCAGCAATCAGTATCCTGGTCCTGGGTCATCACGGGGGGCTCCTCTGGTAGCAGCCTTCTCAGGAGCAGCAGGGCAGCGCTCAGCATCCTGGTCCTGGGCAGTGGGAGAAGTTCTCCGGGGGTCCTCCTCCTGAAGAGCTGGCGAGATGTTGTTGCTACTGGATGTGAGGTCCTGAAGAGCCGTCCTTGTGGTGCTAGGTCTCCCTGCAGAGGTATCCCCAGGGGTTTTCTTCAGCCAGGTGCTGATTTTTTCATCCTTGTTGGTGGTCTGTGTCTTCTGTGAGGAACCAAGGGTGGTCTTCGAGATGGGCTTCCGCTGAGCTTTCTGAGAAGTAGAGGATGCAGGAGCAGCAGCAGCTGCCGAGAGCGCAGCTGGGGGTGTCTCAGAAGCAAAGAGAGGGTTTTCTTCCAAAGTAGCAGCAGTGGAGTATATCTTCAAAGCAGCATCGATTTTCTCAAAAATGTCAACAGGAAAATCCATCTTCAGAGCAGGTGTTGCAGATGTCGTCAAAAGAAATTAAACTGATAAGAACAGATACTATACGTGATCTTAGTCAAACACTGACTACCTAGCTCACACTTTTAGCAGACTCTGCTTTATGATTTAAAATTACTGGAAGTCATACACCTTTTCAAAATAAATATTAGCCACAGTTTCAGGGAGAACACAGTATCCCTGCTTGGATTTATACAAATCCATTCTGTAAATTGGTGCAGTCCACACTACCTCTCCCTACTCAAATGAAAATGTATAGACAACGCCTTGGGAAGTGAAGGGGGAGGGGCGAGAGGGAGTGCACACGTTAGAGGAACAGCTAGTTTGCCATCTAGATTTATCACCTTCATTTGAGTGTAATTTGTAACCTGGTTTCTGGCAGATTCAGACATCCAGAGGAAGGACCTGCCATTTCTTTGGCTCACTCCACAAGTCACCAATGGATTTAAAGTGAATTACAACACAGGGCACAATGCTATGCAAAGGGATGATCTGGTTTTTAATTACACACAGATTTTTACCCTTCCTAATTTTTCATGAGATAGTAGCCACAAAGAGACGGGAAAATCTTCAATTTGTACAGCTGGTTCTGCTTAATTAATTAGATCACTTAATGAAAGCATCTTAAATTAGTTTCCCTGACAAGGGGATGGCACTAATGCAGGGAGAACAGGGGTTTAAAAAGCCAGCTTCTAAGCAACCAGAGGAGCAAGAGAACAAGAGCAGCAAATGGGAGTTTTGCCAGGGAATTTAGAGAGGTAGCGTGAGAGCCAGATACACTTAATAAACATTCTCTAAACTTGAGCTGTTCCACATATTCATAAATGATCTAGAAAAGGGGGTAACCAGTAATGGTGGCAAAGTATGCAGACGATACAAAACTACTCAAGATAGTTAAGTCCAAATCTGACTGTGAAGAGTTACAAATTAATGGAGATGTCCTATCTCCTAGAACTGGAAGGGACCTTGAAAGGTTATCGAGTCCAGCCCCCTGCCTTCACTAGCAGGACCAAGTACTGATTTTGCCCTAGATCCCTAAGTGGCCCCCTCAAGGATTGAACTCACAACCTGAGTTTAGCAGGCCAATGCTCAAACCACAAATGGATCTCACACAACTGGGTGACTGGACAACAAAATGGCAGATGAAATTCAATGTTGATAAATGCAAAGTAATGCACATTGGAAAACATAATCCCAACTATACATACAAAAAAGGTGATCAGGAACATACAAAAAGGTGGCATCTAAATTAGCTATTACCAGTCAAGGAAGAGACCTTGGAGTCCCTTTGGATAGTTCTCTGAAAACATCCACTCAATGTGCAGCAGCAGTCAAAAAAGCTAACAGAATATTAGGAATCAATAGGAAAGGGATAGATAATAAGACGGTACATTTTATAATCCCACTATATAAATCCCTGGTATGCCCACACCTTGAATACTGTTTACAGTTCTGCTCATCCCATCTGAAAAAAGATATATTAAAACTGGAAAAAGGTACAGAGAAGGGCTACAAAAATGATTAGGGTTATTGAACAGCTTCTATTGGAGGAGAGATTGAAAAGACTGGGATTGTTCATCTTGGAAAAGAGACAACTAAGGAGGATATAACAGGTCTATAAAATCATGAATATTGTGGAGGAAGTGAATAGGGGAGTGTTATTTACCCCTTCACATGACACAAGAACCAGGGGTTACCCAATGAAATTAACAGACAGCAGGTTTAAAACAAACATAAGGAAGTACTTCTTCACACAATGCATAGTCAACCTGTGGAACTCATTGCCAGGGGACATTGTGAAGGCCAAAAGTATAACTGGGTTCAAAAAAAGAATTAGATAAATTCATGGAGGATAGGTCGATCAATGGCTATTAGCCAAGATTGTCAGGGACTAAACCCCATGCTCTGGGTATCCATAAGCATTTGACTGCCAGGAGCTGGGATTGGATGACAGGGGATGGGTCACTCAGTAAATTGCCCTGTTCTGTTCATTCCCTCTGAAGCCTCTAGCACCAGCGACTGCCAGAACACAGGCTACTGGGCTCGATGGACCATTGGTCTAATCCAGTATGGCCATTCTTATGTTTTTATGTATTTTCTCTACCTGAATAGACTCATACACTGTAATCAAACCAACTCTTCATCTTATTTTTGATAAGCTAAACAGAGTGAGCTCTTTTAGTGTTGTGACACTGACAGGCCAGTTCAGGTCAGAGCAATAGATCAATTCACTTGTGTGTGACTATCAAAGAAATGTTAAGTGTACTAATTCACTCGAATGTTAATTTAGCTCAGAGGAAATATAAATGATATTGTCTTCACTTATCTATAGGCATTACATTACGTATATCCCTGAACTTAATTAGCCCTAGATCAAAAGTGTGTGTTAGCACTAAGATGATAATTTACTTGATTTGTAAACTGCCTTAAAACGAATAAAATGTTACTTGTATTGTTTTTTCTTATCTATTCCTATTATAATATAATGGCAGGCAATTGCATTAT
This sequence comes from Trachemys scripta elegans, assembly GCF_013100865.1. NCBI lineage: Eukaryota > Metazoa > Chordata > Testudines > Emydidae > Trachemys > Trachemys scripta. The sequence continues at coordinate 141,280,830 of NC_048298.1, read as the reverse complement.
GCATATCACTGTAACTAAATTACTTGTGAATGCAAAGGAAGCAGAATACTAACTTCAAAGCAAGGATCATTGTCTTCAACAATGGAAATTCACAGATTCAGTCTGCAATTGCTACTCAACAAAACCCACGTGGGTGAGGACATTGTTCAGGTTGTCTTCTCTGAGCAGGATCTATAAATAGTGGTTTAAGGGAATGATCTTGCATCTCTGAACTGTTTGGACACTCATATGGGAATACTCCAGGTGCAAGACAGAGATCCCTAAAGTGATTCTGGATAACCCTGAGAAATTTACGAAAAACTAGCAGACTACTATATCTGTGCTATCATTTTGGACTTACAAACTTTGACTCACGTGTTAATGTATTTTATCTGCTTTAACCTATCAATAACTCTGACCCTTTGGGGTGGGGAGTAACATAATGTGATGTGATATTTGGTATAGTGACCAGTGTCACAAAGTCCAGTTTGTCTGGGTGGCAAGGAAGGCAGGAGAGCCTAAGGGGATCATTTGTGACTCCATGGTAAGACTAAGGCTATGTGTACACTACAGACCTTACAGCTGCAGTGCTGTAAGGTCTCCCATGTAGTTGCTCTCCCATCAGCATAAATAAACTACCCCCAACGAGCAGAGGTAGCTATCCTGACATTTCCCACCAACGTAGTACTGTCCACACCGGCGCTTCTGTCAGTGTAACTTATGTCATTCAGGGGTGTGTTTTTTCATACCTCAGTGGTGAAAGAACAAGTTAAGGACTATTTAGAAAAGCTGGACATGCATGAGTCAGTAGCGTAGCTAGCGGGGTGCAGGGGAAGCAGCCTTTCCGAAAGCGGCCGGAGGAACGGGGCGGGGGGGAGGGTGGCATGACACTAAACTGGGAGGAGTGGTAGATACTCTAGAGGGTAGGGATAGGATACAGAGGGACCTAAACAAATTAGAGGATTGGGCCAAAAGAAATCTGATGAGGTTCAACAAGGACAAGTGCAGAGTCCTGCACCGCTACAGGCTGGGGACTGACTGGCTAAGCAGCAGTTATGCAGAAAAGGACCTGGGGACTTGGGATGAGAAGCTGGATATGAGTCAGCAGTGTGCCTTTGTTACCAAGAAGGCTAATAGCATATTGGGCTGCATTAGTAGGAGCACTGCCAGCAGATTGAGGGAAATGATTATTCCCCTCTATTTGGCACTGGTGAGGCCACAACTGGAATATTGTGTCCAGTTTTGGTCCCCCAACTACAGAACGGATGTGGACAAATTGGAGAGAGTCCAGCAGAGGGCAACAAAAATTATTAGGGGGTTGGGGCACATGACTTACGAGGAGAGGCTGAGGGAACTGGGCTTGTTTAGTCTGCAGAAGAGAAGAGTGAGGGGGGATTTGATAGCAGCCTTCAACTACCTGAAGGGGGATTCCAAAGAGGATGGAGCTCGGCTGTTCTCAGTGGTGGCAGATGACAGAACAAGGAGCAATGGTCTCAAGTTGCAGTGGGGGAGGTCTAGACTGGATATTAGGAAACACTGTTTCACTAGGAGGGTGGTGAAGCACTGGAATGGGATGCCTAGGGAGGTGGTGGAATCTCCATCCTTAGAGGTTTTTAAGGCCCGGCTTGACAAAGCCCTGGCTGGGATGATTTAGTCGGTGTTGGTCCTGGGGTTGGACTAGAGGACCTCATGAGGTCTCTTCCAACCCTAATCTTCTATGATTCTATGAAAAGTTTTACCGACAAAAGTGTTACTGTAGACATAGCCTAATATAGTGATCCAGGAATGCCACCAGTTTGGAGTGTCTGTCCTTTTTTTGGACAGTCTGACCTGAGATTGGCACTCTCAGTTCTGAGCCATTCTAGACAGCATGACAAGGATATTTCTACACAGCCCATGGCAATGAGCCTTCCAGGCCAGATTGATAGACTTGGGTTTCAGGGGCTCACGCTGGTGGTCAAAGAGCTGTGCTGACAGCATTTTGAAGTTGTGGCTTGTGCTCTGAATCACACCCTCCACCCTACACTTCAGAGCCTGAAGTCCAGCCCAAGCCACAACATCTATATAGCTATTTTTAGCATGATAGCATGAGCCCAAGTCCATTGACCCATTCTGGGAGGCTTGCTACTGCGAGCTGTAGAAACATAACCTAAGTCTCTCACTCTCAAGCAACAAGTTGATATCTTTTTTTGATGAGATTACAAGGGAATAGGGTCATTGAAAGAGATTTATGTAAGGCATTTGACTTCATACGGCACAACATTTTGATTAAAAAATGAGAATGATATAAAATTAACATGGCACATGTTAAATGGATTAAAAGCTGGCTAACATGTAGGTCTAAAAAAATTATTGTACACAGGGAATCATCATCGAACGGGTGTGTTTCTTGTGAGGTTCTGCAGGGATCAGTTCTTAGCCCTATACTATTTAACATCTTTATTAAACAAACAATGTGCATTTTAATTTGACTAAATGTAAACATACACATCTAGGAACAAACAATGTAGACCATACTTACAGGATGGGGGACTCTATTGTGGGAAGCAGTGGCTCTGAAAAAGATTTGGGGTTTGTGTTGGATAATCCACTGAACATGAGCTCCCATGGCAATACTGTGACCAAAAAGGTTAATGCAATCCCTGGGTGCATAAACAGGGGCATCTCAACGCAGAGTAGAGAGATCATTTTACCTCTATATTTGGCATTGGTGCAACCGCTGCTGGAATACTGTGTCTAGTTCTGGTGCCCATAATTCAAGAAGGACGTTGATAAATTGGAAAGGGTTCAGAGAAGAGCCGTGAGAATGATTAAAGGATTAGAAAATATCCCTTATAATGATAGATTCAATGTGCTCAACCTATTTAGTTTAACAAAGAGAAGGTTAAGGGGTGACTTGGTTATAGTCTATGGGTACATACCTGGGGACCAAATATTTAGTAATGGGTTCTTCAAACTAGCAGAGAAAGGTATAACATGATCCAATGGCTGAAAGTAGAAGCTAGACAAATTCATAGAAACATTGAACCAAAGGGTTATAGAAGGGACTACAAGGGTCATCTAGTCTAACCCCCTGCCAAGACACAGGATTTGTTGTGTCTAAACCACCCAAGACAGACGGCTATCCAGCCTTTTTTTTTATAGACCTCCAGTGAAGGAGATTCCACGACTTCCCTAGGGAGTTTGTTCCACTGTTCTACTGTTCTAAATCTGCTCTGCTGTAGTTTGAACCCATTGCCTCTTGTCCTGCCCTCTGTGGCAAAAGAGAAAATTTTTCTCCATCTTTTCAATGGCAGCCTTTCATGTATTTGAAGACCACTATCATGTACTTCCTTAATCTCCTTTTTTCCAAATTCAGACTGGAAATAGGGAGTCAGTTTTAACAGTGAGAGTAATTAATCATTGGAACAACTTACCAAGGTTTGTGGTGGATTCTCCATCACTGACCATTTTAAAATAAAGATTGGATGTTTTTCTCAAAGATATACTTTAGGGAGTATTTGGGGGGAATTCTAAGGGCTATGCATATACAAGGTCAGACTAGATTATCACAATTCATGGGATCATAGATTCCAAGGCCAGAATGGACAATTGTGATAATTTAGTTTGACTTCCAGTATAACATGGGCCGTAAAAATTCCCCAAAATAATTCTACCTCCCCATTTTCAATATAGCTTCTGTTTTTGACAAAGACACTCATATCCTGGCATGCTCCTCAGACTTTCTTCCTGAACTCTCAGAGCTCTCCTATTTCTCCTTTTATCTCACTCACTACTCCTGCATTACCTTTTTTATGTGTTCCTCCCACACTTTCCTTCCATTCTCAGCTTTTTCCATGATGCAATCCTTTTCTCCCTGGGTTACCTCATTCCATTCCATTGGTTCAGCTACCAACTCTAACCCAGTGACTCCCTAAATCTACTTCTCCACCGCTGATCTTTTACTCTATCTCCAATCTTGCATCTTTGGCTTTCCAAAATCTCCTCTTGGACACCTCTCAGTCACTTAAGGAGCATCCTTCTAGATCATCCTATCTTTTCACCCAAACCATCTCCTCTTTTTCCTTCCTTATCATCACTGATAACTCCACTTTCCTTTCCATAACTCAGGCTTCTAACACTGTCATCATCTTAGATTCCAGGCTCTCATCCTTGCCACAGCCAGGTTCATGGTAAACCTTGTTACTTCCTCGTTATCTAAAATCCACCCTTTCCACTCTGACCTTGTGTTCTGCAACTCCTTCATCTCTGACTTCCCCACATCTTCCTTTTCCCTGCGCCAGGCTATCCAAAATATCATTGCTAAAAGCCATCTTCCTCTTGATGCTCCTACTCCAACAACATCACTCCTTTCCTTGAATTCCTTCACTGCTTTCTCTCTCCTGCATCAAAATCAAACTCCTCATTCTTACCTTCAAGCCTTTTAAAAACTTCATACCTGCTTAAACCCATATTCTTGTGCTCTGAACTCTACTCTTTTTTCATTCAACTCCTAAGTTTAGAGTTGCTCCTAAATTCCTGCATTTTCCTCCTTCAGACTCACTTACTGCATAAATTGATCTTCTTACAAATAGTTTTTCTATGTGTATTGCATTTAAATTTTGAGAGTTTAACTTCAAGCATGCGGAGAAGGCATGCTGTATTTCTACACCTTTCACAATGAGTAACACATATGGCACTTCATAAATATCATTACCACATTATTACGACTGGTATGCACATCAAAATAATACTGTTCATAAGCCCAACTCAGCAATATAACTGTAGTAATAAAATACGTTTTAAAAGCACTTGTCACAAAAAAATCCCATTAAATAGTTTCTACATGGATAAGAATGGTCATTAAAATGATGCATTAATAGCTTTCTCTGATTCACAGTATTTTACAATATTTACAGTACAGTGTACTATACTAAGAAAGTCCATATGGAATTTCTAAAAAAGCGTTATGAGAAGGAAGGAGAGGACAGAAGCACTAAAGTAACAGAAAGTATAACTTACCAAATATGTTGGTGGAATGTCCTTTCCTGGCAATGGGTTTGAGTTCATTATGCCCCCATCCATATTGCCTGTAATTTTCCCAGGCATGTTTCATCATCTGAGGAAGGGAAATATTAGATTCAGTTAATATGGATTACTCAGACGATGCAGTTTTATAATCTAGTTCCTTATCTGAATATTTCTATGCCTCAAGCTCACCACAACATATTAATGATTATCCTGACTCTATTTCTATCAGTTACAATTGGCAGACTCAGACGAACAGTCTTTGAATCAAAAACATCTCAAGAGTATCTAAAATACTCCAGTAAAGAGAAGTGATGCATTGTACATGCTACAGCAGTGTCAAAGGACATAAAACTGTGCTTTTTTAACCAGGAGTTATTGAGAGCACAAATAGTAACTTAAGTCAATTCAATTTCAGTGGGAGCTATTAGGTGCTCAGCCTTTCTGAAATTCAGGCTGCTGATTTCAGCGCCTATATTTGGACTCAGGAGCCTAAGCACAACATTCATTTTTAAAAATCTTGGCCTAAATCTAACTTGCCTAAGCAATAATACGACAAGAATCTACAAATATCGGAAGGGTGTATACTTCTAGGAGAGCAAGGAGGAATTATTTAGGGCTTGCCAACAGAGCAAGTTACTATGTGGCAAAGCAGGGCACACCTTGCCTACAGCACACCAGTTTGCCACGCAAAATGAGGGGAGGTTGCCACAAGTTCCAAAAGCTGGCTTCCCAGCAGGAAAACACTTGAGAAACACTGCTAGAAAATATTCTGTAGGGGACCACCCTGCATTGACCCATGGGAAGTGGATTAGATGATCTAATACTGTTGGACTTATCCATCTTTAGCTCCATGATACATATATTAAAAAACAGATGAATAATACACCAAAGGTGAAGAGAGAAGAGCTCCAGAAGGCCTGCCATTTCATTACAGTTCACAAATTTGTGTTAGACATTCTGGTAATTATTTGTAGAGCGCTAATAGACCACAATGCTGCACAGTAGGTGAACTGTGCCAAACAAACAGCAGACCCATTACCTAATAATAAAAATAATACTTAGCATTTATTTATACAGCACTTTACACATTCCAACTGACATAAATACACAACAGCCAATTAATAATCATAACATTTATATAAAGTAAGTTGGTAAGTAACACTATCCCTTTTTAAAGACAAGGAAACACAAAGAGTGAGTCAATGTGTAAATTTTTCTAACAACCCCTTTTAAAAGCATCAAGAAGCAACATACAAATGAACTCAGTTTTCTACACTCATGCATAAAATTGGTTTTATCTACTTAAGGTGGAACACACATCCTTTTTATTGTGTCCCTCTCTCTCTGTGGGTTTGTAATTCCTTCTTTAAATATTACTTGCTCTACCATTTAACAAAGAGTGAGCTTTGTTTTCACATGGGTTGGGAATTTCTAAAGTGTCTAAGTAACTCAGGAATTATTTAACAGACATTTTCAAAAATCTCACCCATAATATATAGCAATAAACACTCTTATTAATTATTTATATTGTGGTAGCACATAGGGGCTCCAGTCATGGATTGGGGCCCTCTGTATTGAGCATCAAGTATGTCTGTTTCCTTTACTTTCCTGGGAGGGTGGGTAGTGGAGTAACCAGAGGAACACACATCTCGAAGAACCACAGTTACTGCACAAGGTGAGTAACTCTTTCTTCCTCTTCAAGTAGCACCCCTGTAGATCAGGGGTGGGCAAACTTTTTGTACGGCGGGCCATGAATGTTCACAAAATTGGGGTTGGGGTACAGGAGGGGGTGAGGGTTCTGGCTGGAGGTGTGGGCTCTGGGTTGGGGCTGGGAATAAGGGATTTGGGGTGTAAGAGGATGCTCCAGGCTGGGACCAAGGGGTCCTCCTGAACCAGCCCTGAAAGCAGCGGCGGTGTAATCTTGTGTGCTCAGTCATGAATATGCAAGTTGTTATATGACTGTCATAAATATAAAGGGAAGGGTAACAACCTTTATGTATGCAGTAAAATCAAATCCCTCCTGGCCAGAGGTACAGAATCGCTTACCTGTAAGGGGTTAATCAGTTCAATTAATCAAGTTGGCACCTGACCAGAAGGACCAATGAGGAAAGAAGATACTTTCAAATCAGGGAGGGGGAGAGGGGGAAGGTTTTGTTTGTGCTCTTTGTTTTTGTTCCCTCTCGGAACAAAGAAGAGACCAAGGAGGTAACCCAGCTCCTACTGAAATTATACATCTAAAATTACAAAAATTGTAAGTAATAGCAAGGAAATGTGTTACATTATCTTTTGTTTTAGCTTGTGAATTTTCACTATGCTAAGAGGGAGGTTTATTCCTGTTTTGTAACTTTGAAGTTGAGCCTAGAGGGGAATCCTCTGTGTTTTAAATCTTTTTATTACACTGTAAAATTACCTTCCATCCTGATTTTACAGAGGTGCTTGGGGGGATATTTTGGGGGAGGGAGGATAGGATTCCAAGTGGCCCCTCCCTGAATGTCTGTTTAAATCACTGGGTGGTGGCAGCAATACTATCCAAGGACAAGGAAAGGAATTTGTGCCTGGGGGAAGTTTTTAACCTAAGCTAGTGGAATATAAGCTTAGGGGATCTTTCATGCGGGTTCCCACATCTGTACTCCAGAGTTCAGAGTGGGGAGGGAACCCTGACAATGACCCAGGAGCTACAAACAGTTCCTTATTTCCTTGAATTGTCTCGACCAGATTTGACAGAGTAACAAATCTCTCTGTGGGAAGGAAGGCCCTGGCTGCCAACAAATCCAAATATGCCCCTATGACCTGTACTCTCTGTACAGGGGCTAATTTGGATTTATTTATGTTTAGCTAGAGACCCAACTTAAAATACTACAGTTACCAACAGACTGAAACTATGGGTCAGAACTGAGACTATGTAATTTATTTCAAATCCTAGTCAACATTCTAACTGCTACATATTGCAATGATTAATGTCTGTCTAGTTTGAAATGTAGATCTGATCATATATTTAAAATAGCTCTAGTCCCATCCTACACTGTTGCTTGCTCACGGTGATGATATCCATGGAAACATTTTGTTCCTCGTCCTCCTTCAAGACAGTAGAGAGGAGCCTAATGAACTCCTTTCAGCTGCAAGATCTGGAGTATCCTTTGCAGCATATAGGTGAAATTACTTGTTTTGTTTTGACTAAGATCAGTGTAGAAACTCCATACTCTGTTATTGAAGTGCTAATAGAACTATGAGAACACCTTTTCCACCAAGAAATGTGTTGCTCATATCTATTCCAGTTAGGTGTGTGCGCACGTCGTGTGCACAACTGTGGGAAAACTTTTCCCTAGCAGCTACCCGTCAGGCCGGCTGTGGAGCCCCTTGGAGTGGCGCCGGGTATGGCGCTCTATATATGACCCAGCCGGCCTGACCCCCATTCAGTTCGTTCTTGCCGGCTACTCCAACAGAGGGGAAGGTGGGAAGAATGGACTAGATATGAGCAACACATCTCGAAGAACAAGAGTTATAAAAAGAGTGAGTAACCATTTTCTCTTCTTCGAGTGCTTGCTCATATCAATTCCAGTTAGCTGACTTCCAAGCCTTACCTCAGAGGTGGGGTCAGAGTCAAGGTATTGCTAACCAAAGTACCGTTCTGCCAAAGACCACATCATCCCTAGATTGGTGTAGTGCGACATGAAAGTATGCACTGAAGACCATGTTGCAGCTCTGCAGATCTCCTGGAGAGGTACATGGGCCAGCAAGGCTGTCGACAAGGCCTGTGCCCTTGTGGAGTGAGCAGTGATAATAGGCAGAGGAACCTTCACCAAGTCATAACAAGCGCAGATACACACCGTAATCCAGGAGAAGATCCGCTGGGAAGAGACTGGCAAACCTTTCATCCACTCCACTATTGCAATGAACAACTGGGTTGTCTTGCGGAATGGCTTCGTACGGTCGATATAAAAAGCAAGTGCCCTCCTGACATCCAGCAAATGCAGCTGTTGTTTGCTAGGGCTGTTGTGTGGTTTTGGATAAAAGACTGGCAGGAAGATGTCCTGGCTAACATGGAAACGGGACACCACCTTGGGAAGGAAAGCCAGATGAGGTCTAAATTGCACCGTGTCTTTATGAAAGATAGTGTACGGAGGCTCAGAGGTGAGGGTCCGCAGTTCAGACATGCGTCGTGCTGATGTGATAGCCACCAGAAAGGCAATCTTCCAAGAGATGTAGAGGAGTGAACAAGACGCTAACGGCTCGAAGGGAGGGCCCATGAAGCGGGAGAGGACTAGGTTGAGATCCCAGGCTGGAATAGGGGGCTTCATCGGGGGATGTATCTTTTCCAGACCTTTCAGGAAACAAACCCACAATGGGGTGCATGAACACCGAACGCTTGAAATCGCCCAAGTAAAACGCCGAGATGGCCGCGAGATGGACTTTGAGAGAACCAAATGCCAGAGGCTGGTCTTTCAGGTACAGAAGATAGCCCAAGACACCAGGGATGGGAGCCTGGAGTGGAAGTACCTGCCTTTGGGCGCACCAGCTAGAGAACCTCTACCACTTCGCCCTGTATGTGGCTCATGTAGACGGCTTGCGGCTCTCCAGAAGCACCTGTCTCACCGGGTCGGAACAGGCGAGCTCTGCCTGGTTCAGCCACAGATTCTCCAGGCCATGAGGTGGAGAGACTGAAGGTCTGGGTGAAGGACTTGACCGTGGTTCTGTGAAATGAGGTCAGGGTGACAGGTAGCCATATCGGTGACTGGACCGATAAGTCCACGAGGGTGGGGTACCAGCACTGGCGAGGTCAAGCTGCGACCACCAGTATGATGTCTGCCTTGTCCCTGCGGACTTTGAGAAGCACTTTGTGGATGAGCGGGAAGGTGTATAGCAGCTGACCTGACCATGGAATCATGAACGCATCTGCGATCAAGCCTGGACTGTGGCTACTGAAGGAGCCAAAGGTTGGGCACTTCCTGTTGTCCAATGTGGCAATCAGGTTGATTCGGGGAGACCCCCAGCTGCGGAAGATGGAGTGGATGATGTCCGGGTGAATCGACCACTCATGCATGAGGAAACGTCTGCTAAAGCTGTCCGCCAGCACGTTCTGAACACCCGGCACGTATGAGACCTGGAGAAGGATGGAGTGGGCTAGACAAAATTCCCACAGTAGAAGGACTTAATGACAGAGAGGAAACAATCAGGCTCCGCCTTGCCTGTTTATATAAAACATGGCCATGTTATTGTCCATCAATACCGCTACGTTGCGGCCCTGAAAGCGGGACAGAAAAGCTTGGCAGGCGAGGCGGATCACCCTGAGTTCGTTGATTTTGATATGTAGAGCCAGTTCCTCTACCTGCCATAAGCCCTGTGTTGTCAGGCTTCCGAGATGCGCTCCCCAGCCAACACGGACACATCTGTTACCAAAGTCAAAGTGGGTTGGGGAGGGTGGAAAGGAACCCGGGCGCCTACCATGCGGGGTTCCAGCACCACCATAGGGAATCGAGGGTGTGTCTTGGAATGGTCCGCACCATGTCCAGGCTGTCGTGGCCCGGGCTATACACAGACGCAAGCCATGCTTGCAAGGGTCTGAGTCGTAACCTGGCATGTTGAACCACGTAAGTGCAGAATGCCATATGGCCTAGCAGTCTGAGACACTGCCTCACCATGGTGGTGGGGAAGCTGCAAAGGGTGCTGATTATCTGCGAAAGGGCCAGGTGACGCATCTCTGGCAGGAACGCTCTCACTTGATTTGCATCCAGAACTGCTCCGATGAACTCTATTCTTTGAGTTGGTGTGAGTACAGATTTGCTGACGTTGAGAATGATACCTAAACATTCGAATGTGTCTCTGACCATTTGCACCTGCGATTCCACCTGCTGACGGGAGCGGCCCCAAAGGAGCCAGTCATCCAGGTAAGGGTAGACATGCACGTGGTGGCAGCGGAGAAAAGCTGCTACAACCGCCATGCGTTTGGTGAAGATGTGAGGAGCTGTGCACAGCCCGAATGGAAGGGCTGTGAACTGATAATGCACCTTGTTCAGCACAAAGCGAAGGAACCATCTGTGAGCCAGGGTGATAGATATGTGAAAATAAGCATCCTTCATATCGAGGGTGGCGTACCAGTTTCCCGGGTCTAGGGAAGGGATGATTGTGCTCAGGGAGACCATGCGGAATTTCAAGTTGACTATGAACTTGTTGAGCTCCCACAGATCCAGGATGGGCCTGAGGCCCCCTTTCACTCTGGGGACGTAGAGCAGTGCCGCGATCGAGGACCATGTCGAAGCGGGGACCGGTGCTGTGAGCAGGATTGGGAGCGGTGTCACGAGCGGGAATGGTGCTGTGTTGGGGAGCAGTGCTGCGAGGTAGAGCGGTGCCGGGATGGGGCGCAGTGCCACGATGCAGAGCAGTACCGCTGCATAGAGCGGTGCCAGTTCTTCAAGCGACGCCTGGAGAGTGCAGGCTGAGGCAGTGCCGAAATGTGAAAATAAGCGTCCTTCATATCGAGGGCAGCATACCAGTCTCCTGGGTCTAGGGAATGGATGATTGTGCTCAGGGAGACCATGTGGAACTTTGAGCCGACTATAAACTTGTTGAGCTCCCGCAGATCCAGGATGGGCCTGAGGCCCCCCTTCACTTTGGGGACGAGAAAGTATCGGGAGTAGAAACCCTTGCCTTTCAGCTCCTAGAGGGACCTCCTCCACCGCTCCTAACGTGAGGAGAGTCTGGACCTCATAGACTAGAAGTTGCTCGTGAGAAGGGTCCCTGAAGGAGGATGAGCAAAGGGGATGGGAAGGCGGGGAGGAGCAGAAGTGGATAGAATATCCTGCCTCTACCATGTGGAACACCCACCAGTCCCACGTAATAAGAGACCATGCACAGTAGAAGCGGGATAGACGGTTCAGGAAAGGAGGATGAATGGCCGGGTTGTGGACTGGTAATCTGTCCTCATGCACACCTTCAAAAGGGGCACTTAGGGCCCGAAAGGGGTTTGGGATGCCCCTGGCCCTGCCCAGAGGGAGGGCACGACGACTTGCAAAGACTATATCTGTTTCTCCTATGGGAGAAGTCCTGTCTGAGCCTACGGGGGAAAAACTGCTGCTGGGTGGTCTGTGGTTTAAAGGGCTTCCTTTGGGTCGCCGGAGTGTGCATACAGAAGGACTTAATTGTGTTCTGGGAGTCCTTTAGGCTGTGCAGTCTGGAATTTGTTTGGTCAGCAAATAGGCCCTGGCCATCAAAGGGAAGGTCCTGTATTGTTTGCTGAACCTCTGGGGGAAGACCAGAGGATTGGAGCCAGGCATTGCAATCCCGGATGCCAGAGTACGCGCCGCCAAGTCCGCAGCATCCAGGAAGTCTTGGAGGGAAGTCCGAGGAACAGCTCTGCCCTCCTCAGCAATGGCCCCCAACTCCGCTTGTGACTCAGAGGGGAGAAGCTCTTTAAATTTTAAGATTGAGGACCACGAGTTATAGCTGTATCTGCTCAGGATTGCAAGTTGATTAGCGATCCTGAGAGAGAGACCCTCCATGGAATAAACTTTCCTTCCAAACAAATCAAGCCATTTGGCGTCTCCTGATTTGGATGCAGGGGCCTGCCTCTCTTTTTCATTCACCGCCTCCACCACAAGAGCGCATGGGGGAGGGTAGGTGAAGAGATACTCATATCCCTTAGTGGGAACAAAGTATTTGCGCTCAGCCCCTTTGGCCATAGGGGGAATGGAGGCAGGTGTTTGCCAAATAGTCCTGGTGTTGGACTGAATAGTCTTTATAACTGGTAAGGCCACCCTAGAGGGCCCCTCTGATGCCAGAATGTCCACCACAGGGCCTCATCTTTGACCACTTCCTACACCTGGAGATTCATATTCAGGGCCACCCGTCACAGGAGTTCCTGCAGGGCCCTGTAGTCCATGGGTGGTGGCCCAGATGTAGAAGTGGCCGCCACCGCCTTGTCAGGGGATGACAAGGAAGAAGCCACTGGCAGGACCGGTTCTGTGGCAGCCTCTTGATCCTCAGGGAAAGAGTCCTCATGTGCACCGGCTGCAGCCTCCACAGGTGGATGTGGGACTGGGTCCAGGTTTTGTGGTGGGTCCTGGGGTGGGCGACTGAGGGTTGCCTCGGGGAGGCGAGATCCTGAATGGGAAAACGGAGGGACACCAGGAGGGGTACCCTGGGCCTTATGGTACACCCAAGGGGTCCAGAATTGCCACTGGGACTGCCACTGGGATGCCAAAGTGTCCTGCATTAGGCTCCCCGGCCCTGATCTGGGTGCCTCACATGCCCCCGATGCCCTGCTTGATCTGAGGGAGGACGATCTCGAGCGGGACGGCCAAGGGTGAGTGGTGCGGGACTGCATCAGGGAGGCATCCTCCTCCGACGGATGGGATGGATGCCGTGAAGGGTAGCAGGGTCTCAACGTCGATCGGTACTGCAGTGCAGGGTGATGCCGCTGCGGGGAGCGATGGTGGGATGTGGAGCAGTTCTGCGAAGTAGAGTGGTGCCATGAAATGGAGCCTCACCGAGGCGGGAAGCAGTGCCAGGATGAAGAGCGTTGCCGTGATGTAGAGTAGTGCCGCAATCGAGGACAGTGTCGAAGCAGGGACCGGTACCGTGAGCGGGAACAGTGCTGTGTTGGGGAGCGGTGCTGCAAGGTAGAGGTAGAGGTAGAGCAGTGCCGGGATGGGGCGCAGTACTGCAATGTAGAGCAGTACCACTGCATAGAGCGGTGCCAGTCCTTCGAGCGATGCCCGGAGGGTGAAGGCTGAGGCCGGTGCTGAGAGCGGTGCCGTGAAGTCACAGAGCGGGACCTGGACCTCGAGCGGTACCATGACCTATCCACCGACAAACACCTCAAGCAGGAGCAGCGCCAAGGGTTGGGCTGCGAGACCAGTGCCATAAGTCGGACCGGCGCCGCGAGTCGGACCGGCGCAGGGCATAGGTGCGATGCCAGGACTCAGAGCGGCACCAGGACTCCGAATGGCGCAGAGATCCTGGTTGGGGGGCAGACGGTCCAAATAATGGCCGGCTTGCCTCTGGACGGTGCCATGCCTTGAGGGAGGGGAGGCCTCAAAGATGGAGACTTGGGCACCGTCATCTCAATGAGCCCCCTTCGAAGGTGTCCAGAGTGGAAGGCATCATGACCTCCCCCACATGCAGCCACGGTGAGTCCAGGAGTGTGGGGCTTCCTGGGGAGACAGAGGCCCGCGACGATTGTGCCTGGATCGAGGGTCTGTCGGCGATAGGCCCGTTCCCTGCACCGTCCCCTTCCAAGGGTGCAGAGTCTGTGGCAGGTCACTGTGGGGGACTTCCCCTTGGCCTATTTCTTACGAGCAACCGGTGAGTGAGAGCGGTGCCAGGGAGAATGCTTCTGCGGCCCGGGGGACCGGTGGCCCCTGTGTTGGTGTGCCAAGTCCTTTCTCGGTACCGCAGACGGCACCGCAGGAGGAGCGCTCTGTACTGAGGCGCTCAGAGCCGGGTCCTGCTGTGGGCGGAGGGCTGACTCCATAAGGAGTTGCTTTAGGTGAATGTCCCTCTCTTTCCTGGTGTGAGGCTTGAAAGCCTTGCAGATCTTGCACTTGTCCAACTGATGGGCTTCTTCCAGACACTGGAGGCAGGAGTCATGGATGTCGCCCGTGGGCATAGGCTTAGCGCAGGAACTACGGGGTTTGAAGCCCTGGAACTGCATGCCCGAGGCCCTGCGGGGTGTGTGTTGGAGGGGAAGCCCCCCCAGCCGCTAAAGACTACAATTAACAATTAAGTGAGAACTATTAACTAACAATGGGTAACTATATACAAAGATTAGCAGAAGAGCTAGGGATAAATGGGACACTTGCAAGCAAGAGATCACTGTTCCAACAACCATCACTGGCGGTAAGAAGGAAGTGAAGGGGAGTCGGGCCCTCAGGGTCGTATATAGAGCGCCATATCAGTGCAACTCCAGGGGGCTTCACAGCCAGACCAACGGCTAGTTGCTAGGGAAAAGTTAAATAGTAAAAGTCTTAAAAATATCTTTGAAAATAGACATACCTTTAAATATACAGAAAATCTTTTGAAGATTAGATTAGCAAACTCCAGATTGTGCTAATACAATTTATATTAAAGCAAGGACAAAACTAAATAGAACTACGTGAAAGTCAAAATTTGCCAAAATAAATAAAATAAAAAAAAGACAAACGCTGGCATAACAGGACATAGGAGAACAAACAGAATACAACAAAATGCCTTTAGACAATCACAACAGCAACAATATTTTATTTTAACTTATTTGAGAGATTGAGACTCAACCACTTTTTTTGGTCAGACCAACAATTTTGAAATCTTAAGTGCTCATGAACAAGTGATCAGAAAAGTGTTTCTCACACTAAATGGGACCATGAAGTGCTAGAATATTCCTTACTGTTCAAAAACATTGAACTTCATCTATTTGGTTGTTTCCCTTATGTTACTGCCTCTAATTTAATTCAATAACTGAAGACCTGAATCTAAAGCCCAGTGAAGACAATGCAAGTCTCTAAATTTATTTCAATGGTTTTTGGAGCAAGTCCCAATATTGTAGCTCGTCTAAAATTACCTGCACAGAACACATCACTAATGTGAAATGAAAAGTCTACATAATTCAAAACATTCCTCCTCCTCTAAAGTGGTATGCAACCATTCACCATCCATTGTTCAAAAGTTTCTGTACTACTTTAACATCCCATTTGTATCATACAGTAATTACATAACTTCTTCCCAAAGGTGGATTTATAGAGTATATTACTGCTCATCCCCAAAAGCAGGCAAAGGTTTTAAAAACAGATACGTCTTTCCAAAGAGCTTAAAGTCTCCCTCTGAACATGAAATAGGGACTAAGTAAAGCCATTATACAGTATGCAAGAGAGAGAGTGGTATGAACAATGCTCAGGAGTCATGTTTCCTGAAGAGGTAAGTTTTGTTCAATCAATATCTTGTTGTGGTTCCATTTATGGATATGAAGGATTTCTAAAAAAGGGGAGAGTCTGAAGAGACATAACAAAGAAGAATAAAATGAAATTGTTGTCCTACTTTCCTATGTGAAAGTGTCTTAGTGATAGATACAAGAAGGGGAAGAACAAAAATTCAAGGCAGTTTCTAAAAATCAAACGAGACCACAATCTCCATTTTAAGTATAATGAGCAAACAGAGTGGTACAAAAACAGTGGTTACGACTTCTGGGCTGGAATTTATCTATGGTGAGCAGCAAGGGAACAATTAGGAAATATATATAACTCATAGCACAGCAACAGTCAAAGTGCAGCTCGTGACTGCTCACATCTTTAATATGAAGGTACAACATATGCCAATTCTACTCTTAGGATACAATGCTCTATCTTAAACCAAGAAGCCAGGCACTGGGCTATACCTGAGCCGTTAAAAACACTGTCCTGGGAGTATCCCTTTTAGCATACCAGACCCCCAAGGGGTCAGACTTTTCCACAAGTGTAGGCCAACATAGCCACAGTGCCTCTGAGACTGTCCCTTCGGCTCCAGCACCACCTGTTTCTCAACGTTAGCTCTGAAAGGCAAGTCTGCCTGAGCTAGACTTGTGACTTTCTACTCCCTTCAGACACCGATACATATCAGTAAGCACTTTCAGCAACATCAGGCAGCTTGTTCAACCCAGGTTCAGTTTTAATAGTCAACTGGAATAGAGCATCAGGAAGTACTTAGGTTATCAAAGAGTTGTTACTGGCAGAAGCAGGGCTCTACCAACCCCTCCTTCAGCAGAATCCATCTTGACTCACTCTCTCTGTTCCTTTGACTCTGAGTCCCAAATGACAGCTGTGTGTCTGAGAGCCCTGACACATTCAATCCATTGTTCTTCAGCTAGTCTTTTTTGCTCTGCTTTCTGGCAGAGAGGTGGGTGAAAGTAACTTGCTTTAAAAGTTAATCTTTAGTCATTGAGGTTTCTGTTGTCTCTGTAGAGTCTTTCATTAATGGTTGATTCCAGCCACCTCCTTTTGGCAAACTCATACCACACCAGACAGCTGTGACCCAAACACCTCAGCTCCCTTTCTCTGTTCCAGGAGAAGCATTTTAATCGTTCTGCATCCAGGGGGTAACACCACCAACTCAAATGGGTCAACTGAGACCCATACTGTTAATAAAATATTACAGAAAATTCCCACTTTTATCACAAGCCTGATTCTGATTAAGTTTTGCAAGGCCTCAGGATTGATACAAACTACTGCCACTCAAAATCTGCTACCAAAACAATAACTAACCTTTTTTCCTCTGACAAGGACATTTTAAAATCACCTTTACTACCACCTAAAATACGGAGAGATGAGGACATTTCTTTTAAAAGACTGTATACCGCTAAAAGAGACAAGGGAAATAGTACAAGTTTCACCAAATGCTTTAACTTTTTTTTTTAATTCATGAGACAAGGGTGAGGGAATATCTTTTATTGGACCAACTTCTGTTGGAGACACACAAGCTTTCAAGCTTAGGCAGAGCTTGAAGAAGAGACCTGTGTAAGCTCGAAAGCTTGTCTCTCTCACAAACAGAAGTTGGTCCAATAAAACATATTACCTAACCCACCTTGTCTCTCTAATATCCTGGAACCAACACAGTTACAACAGTGCATACAACATTTTTTATTCAAGTTTAATAAAAGGTTAACTATTGACTGTTGTTTACAAGTCTGTGCAAACCCAGACCATGCTTAACTCAGATAGTTCTCTGAAAACATCCACTCAATGTGCAGCGGCAGTCAAAAAAGCGAATAGAATGTTGGGAATCACTAGAAAACAGATATATAATAAGACAGAAAATATCATATTGCCTCTATATAAATCCATGTTACGCCCATATCTTGAATACTGTGTGCAGATGTGGTCGCCCCATCTCAAAAAAGATATATTGGGGAAATGGAAAAAGTACAGAGAAGGCCAACAAAGATTATTAGGGGTAAGGAACAGCTTCCATATGAAGAGGGATTAATAAGACTGGGACTTTTCATCTTAGAAAAGAGACAACTAGAGAGGGATATGATAGAGGTCTATAAAATCATGACTGGTATGGAGAAAGTAGATAAGGAAGTGTTATTTACTCCTTCTCATAACACAAGAACTAGGCGTCAACAAATGAAATTAAGAGGCAGCAGGTTTAAAACAAACATAGGCAGCGAGTTATATGGGCCCATGATGCCCATGCTCCACCAATATTCAGGAATGTGGGCAAGGCTCCACCAATGTTGGGGCTTATATTTTCAGAGCTGTCCCGTCCATAGGGCAGACCAGGGCAACCGGTGGGGCGGGGAGTAGCGGGACGGGCTGGGGCCGGGTCGCTTGCTGCTGCTGGTGCCAGGTCCCCTGCTAGCCCTCCAGGCCGCCCTGGTCCCTGCGTCCCTCTGAAGCACGGGGCCCCCCAAAGCACGGGGCCCAGGGCGGTTGCCCCCACTCCATCCTATGGATGGGACAGCTCTGCTTGGACCCATTATGGGCACCACCAAAAATTATACAATCCTGGCGCCCGTGAATTCACTGTCAACTTGTGGAACTCTTTGCCAGAAGATGTTGTGAAGGTCAGGACTATAACAGGATTCAAAAAAGAACTAGATAAGTTCATGGAGGATAGGTCCATCAATGGTTATTAGCCAGGATGGGCAGGGATGCAAAACCATGCTCTGAAGTGTCCCTAGCCTCTATTGCCAGAAGCTGGGAATGGGCAACGGAGAATGCATCACTCGCTGATTACCTGTTCTGTTTATTCCTTCTGAAGCAACAGGCATTGGCCACTATTGGAAAACAGGATACTGGCTAATATGGACATTCTTATGGTTTTATGTAATGTTGTAACAATAAACAAGCATTTTAAAAACACCTTAACTCCTGCAGCTTGAGACAGGGACGGGAGAGCCTTCCCAAAAGTAATGGGGACCCCAGCCTCTGCAACCCTTGCCCGTGCCCCTCCTCTTCCCCCCGAAGCCCTGCCCTCCCTTCCCCCTGAGGTCCTGCCCTGCCCCTTTCCCACCAGGCCCCTCCTCTTCCCCCCAAGGCCACCTCTTCCCCCAAGGTGTGGGGACATGGGGGGAAGAGGAGGGGAAGGCAGCGGAATCCACCATGGTGAAAAGTGGGAGGGCCATGGCCCCCTGGGACCCTCCTGTTTTGGCACCACTGACTTGAGATACAAATTTACCAACAGAGCAGATATCCCTTGTCTTAATGGAAACACCTTAAAATTTGTTAGTCTGCTGCAAGTAAGCCACCTTGTATGTCAATAACAGCATTAACATTTACACTAATAACTTTGAGATGCAATATAATCAGAAATGAAGTCTATTACACCCTCTGGCATAAAGAATTTGCTTAATGAACATTATGCATATATTCTAAGGGGTTGCTATGGGAGACACAGAAGAGAGTTTAGCAAAAGGTGTGCAAATAAGCCTAACACTTTGTGGCATTTCTGCTATCTTAAAAAATACACCATTGCTCTCCAATAATGGGCTCAACTGGTAAATTTACACTGTACCTTAGTTCTCGATTGCATTAAACTATACAAATCTATCCATCTCTATCTGTTTTAGGGTTTTATGTTGCCAGCCCTTGCCTTAGTAGCGAAGTATCCTCCACATAAAATATACACCAGTAGCAAAGTCCCTAGAGGACTTCATAGAATCTCTGGCTCTTCTCTATTTTGGGGGCGAAAATTTTACTTTGGGTTGTTGTTGTTTTCTTTGTAGGTTGATTTACGGGGGGGGGGGGGGGGGGGGGTGGTTGGAACTTACCCAGAAAACCTGTTTTCCAAAGATGGTGTGTAAAGTACATAACCATTTTGTTTTGTATAAATCACATGCAGTGAGTTTTACACATTGTAAATGCTTAATAGAGCCTCAGACCAGAAGGGATCCTTGTGATCACCTAATCTTTATAACACAAAGCCATAGGACTTCTCTGAATTAATTTCTGTTTGAACTAGAGCATGCCTTTTAGAACAATATCCAGTCTTGATTTAAAAATTGCCATGATGGACAATCCACTACATCATTAAATAAATTGTTTTAATGGTTAATTATTGTTAAAAATCTGTGTCTTATTTCCAGTATTAACTAGCTTCAATGTCCAGCCACTGGATCTTTTTATAACTTTCCCTGCTAGACTGAAGAACCCATTTTATTCACCACGTAGGTACTTATAAACTGTGATCAAGTCTCCCCTTAACTTTCAGTTGTATTGTTCAGAAATAAGTTATTTCATTTCATCAGCTTCTGTGTGTTAAACTTTGAGCCCCTGACATTGATGGGTTTAGTAATATGTTACAAGTGCTAGAGCATATGCTCAATCTCCAGACAACCTAAGAGGGCTTGAGCTTTCTATAATTACAATTACTGACAATCTGAACAAGTCATTTCATTTAAAAAATGCTCTCAGATAGACAGACTCACTATCCTCTTCAGATGCAGGTTCTCTCAGTTACCAATCAAAGCAAACTGTCTAGCAGCTTATTTACCATACTGTGGAAAAACAAGTTTTTTTTTCCTTTTTCTGTACGAACAGAAATCCCAATGATCACTCAAGGTCAAAAGTTTCCCATAGTTGTGGATGACAGATTGCCAAGTATAAAGTTAGTATTTTGTTCACTAAGTGACGTCATTTATCTACTATGAAAGTTACCTTTTAAACTGTCAGCTTACATAGTCTCCCTTAGTGAGCTCATTCCTAGTGAGAGTAGGGGCCCAAATATTGCCCAGAGCCAACCCTAATTTCCATGTACTACACAAGATGCTAATCATACTTTTAACTTTCACACTTGAAAATTATATATACCTATAAAAATTAAAGCTTATCACATGCAATGCTGTATCTTGATTTAAAAAAAAACAATCTGCTTTGTATACTGGACACCTAATCTCTGCTGACTTCATCTCTACAGTAAACTGGCCACACTGAACTCCAGGAGGCTACATGTAGCTTGTGGCCATGTTTAGCATGTTGGCTATCCCATATTTGTTTCCGGAGAATTAAGAATCTTTTGAAAAGACAGTTACCTTTTCATAACTGGTGTTCTTTGAGATGTGTTGCTTATGTCTATTCCACAATAGGTGTGTGTGCTCGCCACATGCACTGGCGCCAGAAGTTTTTCCCCTAGCAGTACCCATAGGGGAGCACCCCTAGCGAACGCTGGAGTGGCGCCTCTATGGCGCAGTATAAGGGGCACTGCACGCTCCCCCCACCCGCAGTTCCTTCTTTCCAGACAACTCCGACAGAGGGAAAGAAGGGCGGGATGTGGAATAGACATGAGCAACACATCTCGAAGAACACCAGTTACGGAAAATGTAACCGTCTTTTCTTCTGCAAGTGATTGCTCTTGTGTAATCCACAATAGGTAATTCCAAGCTATATCTGTTGGAGGTGGGTAGGAGTTCACAGACTCTCGGGACGGAGTACAGCCCTGCCAAACCCGACGTCTTCCCTGGTCTGGGAGACGATCACATAATGCGAGGTGAACGTGTGAACTGAAGACCATGTGGCAGCCCTGCAAAAGTCCTGAATGGGGACATGGGCTAAAAAGGCAGAAGACGAGGCCTGTGCCCTAGTCGAGTGTGCCCTTACAATCGACGGCGGAGGGATTCCCGCCAGGTCATAACAGGAATGGATACACGAGGTGATCCAGTTGGAGAGCCGCTGAGTGGAGATCGTCCGACCCCTCATGAGTTCGGCCAAGATGATGACTCCACGGTGTCTGAGGTAGGCCGCCACCACAGACATGCACTTTGTGAATACCCTGGGGGCAGTGGACAGGCCAAATGGGAGGACCATAAATTGGTAGTGCTCCTGCCCAACTGTGAAACGGAGCCCCTGTGTCCCTCGAATATATGGATGTGGATGTACGCGTCCTGCAGGTCGAGGGCAGCATACCAGTCCCCAGGATCCAGGGAGGGGATGATGGAGGCCAGAGAGACCATATGAAACTTGAGCTTTACCATGTACTGGTTCAGGCCTCACAGGTCCAGGATGGGCCTGAGCCCCCCTTTGGCCTTCGAGATAAGGAAATAGCAGGAGTAGTACCCCTTATGTTTGAACTCCGCTGGCACCTCTTCCACTGCTCCTAAGCCAAGGAGCCGCCCCACCTCCTGCTGGAGCAGGGCCTCGTGAGAGGGGTCCCCCAGGAGGGGCGGGGGCAGAGGATGGTTGGGCGGGATAGAAGTAAACTGGAGGGTGTAGCCCCGGGAGACGGTGTTGAGGACCCAACAGTCCGAAGTCAGCCGCGACCACTCTGGGAGAAAAGCACACAACCAGTTGGAAAAGGGAATCTTTATTACAGGTGGATCCCTGGTATGAACTGGTAGGTCACCCTTGATCGTCCCGTCAAAACTGACGTTTCCCCCCCTATTCACCCTTGGAGGACCCAGGCCGGGGGGGCAGACCAGGACTGCCTCTGCGGGCGTTTCTTATAGTCACGTGACTATTTATAAGGGGGCTCGTATATAGAGTGGGATGGGAGCCTGCTGAGGCTTAAACTTGATCCTGGACAGAGCCGGGATGTAGAGGCCAGGTGTCTTAAGCGTACTGCGGGAATCTTTCAGGCCTTGCAATTTCACGTCCGTCTGTTCTGCAAACAGGGCTTTGCCATCCAACGGGAGGTGCTGTAAGGAGTTCTGCACCTCACTGGACAGCCCAGACAGCAGGAGCCACAACACCCTCCTCATGGACACCACAGAGGCCATAGACCTTGCAGCCGTATCCATAGCATCCGACGCTGCCTGCAGGGTTGCCCTGGCAGCCGCTGTACCCTCCTCCTCCAGAGCTTTGAACTCCTTCTTGTCACGCTCCTGGAGGGAGTCCTCGAATTTGGGTAGAGAGCCCCACAAATTGAACTCATACTGACCCAGGAGAGCCTGATGGTTCGCCACCCTTAACTGGAAACTCAAGGACGAATAAACCTTTCTCCCAAATAAGTCCAGCCTCCTTGAGTCTTTATTTTTCGGAGTAGGGGCTGGATGGCCCTGCCACTCCCTGTAGTTGACCGACTCGACCACCAGGGAGTTGGTGGCTGGGTTGGTGTACAGGTATTCATGCCTCATTCCGTTCTGCCCTCTTGAGAGATGGGGGGCAAGGAAGCCGGGGTCTGGCACAAGGCGTTTGAAATTTTTGCCACCCCCTTCATGGAGTGGGAGGGCCACCCTGCCCGGTACCAAGGCTGATAGGACGTTGAAGACGGAGTTCGAGGGTTCCTCCACCTCCTCGGCCTGAAGGTTGAGGCTCGATGCTACCCTTTTCAATAGTTCCTGGTGGGCTTTAGAGTACTCCTGCAGAACAGAGGGAGAAGGGGCTGTAATCGCCTCATCGGGGGAGGATGAGGATGCGGGTGCGGTACTCTGCGTACCCACCAGTACCGGAGATCCCACCACTTGGTCGCCCTCCGGGCGTGGACCCAAAGATGCACACCCCACCGACTCCTTTCTGGGAGGCTGGGAAAGGGAGGCAGACGGTCCTTCCGAGGCTCCGGCCACCGAGCGAGCCCCCACCGGGGGCTGCGTCGGAAGCCACTGGGACCATTGGTACCACGGTGCCTGACAAGGAGTCCAGTGCCACTGTTCAGCCTGACTAGCCTGTCCTATCGACTAACAACTACAAAGGGAGGCCGGGCTGGCGTACAACCTGCCACTGTCCCTGGACCGGGAGGAGCGGTGGCATCGGGAACAGTGCTGACCACAAGACCGTGATCTCAACATGGAGGAATGATACCACAGGTAGCAGCTGCTCTGCAATTGGCTCCGGAGCGAGACGAAGAATGGGAACGGTGTTAACGCCTGTATCGCGACGGGCTCTGATAGCCTCTCGGAGACAAGGACCTCTGGTGCCGTCTGTCTCGGTCTCAACAGGGCCGTCTGCGGTCCCTTGAGGCCGAGCGGTGCCTGGAACCCCTGTCAGTCGGAACCCAGCCAAACAACCTGATGGGGGTCGACGGTGACCAGCGTGGACTATGCACAGGACGGTCACTGAGCGGCGTCGGGAACATTCCCTTGACCGCGAATGGTACCAACCAGGCAGTGACTGCGAGGATCGAAGCGGTGGCTTGCCTCTGGACCAGGGAGCCAATGGTGGCAGTGCCCCTGGTACCAGCGGAGACATAACATCCCGGGCCGCTTGCAGGGCCTCCAGCATGGAGGTCATCCGGACATCCGGGAAAGCCTGCATCGAATGGGCCGGGCTTCTCCGCTCAACCTGAGTCAGAGACCTGGAGGCCGACGGGGACCAAGAACTGCCCAAAGTCAGTCTAGTCTGTCCCCGGTCTTGTTCTGCTGCCTTGGCAGAGAAGACCTCTTCTTAGCCTTCTTGGCATGCCCCGTGGATGGGGAGAAGTGCCGACTGGTGGAAGGCAGCAAAGGGTCACCACTTACCGACACCGTGGTACCCGAGCCATTCTGATGGAGTCGGGGTCAACGCCGACTCCATCAGAATGGCTCAGAGTCGAATGTCCCTTTCCTTCTTGGTCTGAGGCTTGAAAGATCTGCAAATCTTGCGGCGATCGCTGAGACGGGTTTCCCCCAGATAGTGTAAACAGTCCACGTAGGGGTCACTCACTGGCATTGGCTGCCTATAAGTGTCGCATGACTTAAAACCCGGGGCACGGGGCATGCCCCGACCCAGGCGCACTAAACTAAAGTGACACTAATCTAAATTACTTTAACTACAGGTACTAACTATGAATGAACAAGAGTTCAAGAGGAAAGCTGCAGACAAGCTGGAAGAGAGCAGTTCCGATGCACCTTCGCTGGCAGCAAGAAGAAACTGAGGGTGGGGGAAGCGCACAGCGCCCTTATACTGCTCCATAGAGATGCCACACCAGGGGTCGCTAGGGGCGCTCCCCTATGGGTACTGCTAGGGGAAAAGCTTCCGGCACCAGTGCACGTGGTGAGTACACACACCTATTGTGGAATAGACATGAGCAATCACTCAAAGAAGAAAGTGTGCAAATTTAAAATGATTCCTTCTCCTGTGCTGTCTCTATACATATATGTCTATATTCTTTTTTACATTTAAAAACTGAGAAAAAGGAAAATTACTGAACTGTGAGCTCAACACCTCGTTTTAAATGAGGACAAAGACCAAAGAAGCAAGTTACAGAATATATACAGAGTAGCATAAAATACTAACAAAACACTAGTAATAATATATAGGGTTTTTTCTTTATAAAAGCCAGTGTCCTAAAATTTAAAACAAAGATGAGCAACATTTCAGTACCTACATGGAGAACAGAATTTTGATAATACAGGTCACTTCAGTCTAGCACACAAAGATCTAGCAAGAGCCAATGGATGGAAGACAAATTCTGACTAGAAGTAAATTGCACATGTTAACAGTGAAAATAATTAACCATTGGAACAATTTACCAAGGGTTATGGGAGATTCTCTGTCACTAGAAATTTTTAAATCAATATTATGCTAAAAGATAAACAAACAAATTAATTCAGGGAATTCATATGGCCTGTATTACATAGGAGGGCAGATTAGATTATTACAATGGTCACTTCCGGCTTTATAATCTATGAATCTATGATTGGGAGGAAAAAATTTAAACAGAAAAATGTAAGCAACAACTGGGAATTGTTTAAGATTATCGTACTAGACTCCGAAACCCCACAATTCCACTATTACAAATTGATGCTGATTTGATTTAAAAAATCACCATGGTTAAGAAAGTGAAACCAGCAATGAAACATGTACAAAAAATGGGGAAAAGGGAAAGTTGATAGCAATGACTGTGAATACGAGGCTATGAAATATAGACAACTAATAAGAAAAACTAAAGATATCAGTGAAATATCTATAGCAGCTAGAGTTAACAATAAAAAGGAAGTATTAAACTATATCAGGGACAAAAGAAATCCCAGTACAGTAACTCCCCACTTAACGTCCTCTCGCTTAACATCATTTCGATCTTACGTCCCTGCTCAATTACAGAACATGCTCCATTTAAAGTTGTGCAATGCTTCGCTATAACGTCGTTTGGCTGCCCACTTTGTCCACAGGTGGCAGCCCCCCCATCAGCTCCCCTACACCCCCCACCCCCAGCACCTCTCACCTGCCGGCAGACCCTGCAGATCAGTGCCTTTCCCCTCCTCCCCCTGCCTCCTGCCACAGCAATCAGCTAGCTTGCGGCGTTCAGAAGGGAGGGGATGTGACGTTGCAGTCTATATGATTTTATAAAAAATTGATAATGAGTGAATATAATGTAACTGGAATATGCTTCATGCAAAAGGTCTCTTGTAAGGTATCATTACAAAGCTTATAATCTACTGAGTGTGATCATCCTATTTGTTTAAATGTACCATTCTTGTATCTGAAACTAGAAATATGAAATATAACTCTGAGGGGCTATTGTAATTATGCAAAGTGTGGGCTATTAATGGTGGTTTGGAATCTTAATGGCTCCCATCAACCAGGACAATTGACTGGATGGTCTGTTTGCAGGCAAGCCTTCCTGTGAGTCAGGCTGAGAGGAATGAAGGCTTGGGGGGGTCTTACAATGACATGTGATCATGTCACATGAACTGGAATCCATCTTTAACCTGGTGCTTTTCGGGGGGGGAGAGGGGGGACGGTGGAAACCCA
This sequence comes from Trachemys scripta elegans, assembly GCF_013100865.1. Classification (NCBI taxonomy): domain Eukaryota; kingdom Metazoa; phylum Chordata; order Testudines; family Emydidae; genus Trachemys; species Trachemys scripta. The sequence goes on along the minus strand of NC_048298.1, from coordinate 141,254,293 downwards.
GAGGGACAAAGGATTCCTGCCTTATGCAAAAGATATATAAATGGGTGGAACAGAACAGAAGAGAGGAGCCATCATGAAGAATCCCCTAACTACCACCTGAGCTGGAACAAGAGCTGTACCAGGGGAAAGAATTGTGCCCAGGCCTGGAAGGTGTCCAGTTTGAGGAAAAAACTTACTGAAGCATCTCTGAGGGTGAGATTATCTATATTCAGTTTCATTAGACATAGATTTGCACATTTTATTTTGCTTGATGACTTACTTTGTTCTGTCTGGTACTACTTGGAACCATTTAAATCCTATTTAATAAAATCACATTTTACTTTCTGTATTTAATAAAATCACTTTTTACTTATTGATTAACTCAGAGTATGTATTAATGCCTGGGGGAGCAAACAACTGTACATATCTCTCTATCAGTACTATAGAGGGTGAACAATTTATGAGTTTACCCTGTATAAGCTTTATAAATTTATGAGTTTACCCTGTATAAGCTTTTATGTATAAAGCTTATACAGGGTAAAACGGATTTATTTGGGTTTAGACCCCATTGGGAGTTGGGCATCTGAGTGCTAAAGACAAGCACACTTCTGTGAGCTGTTTTCAGGAAAATCTGCAGCTTTGGGGCAAGTAATTCAGACCCTGGGTCTTTGTTGGAGCAGACAGGAGTGTCTGGCTCAGCAAGACAGGGTGCTGGAGTCCTGAGCTGGCAGGGAAAACAGGAGCAGAGGTAGTCTTGGTACATCAGGTGGCAGCTCCCAGGGGGTTTCTGTGATCCAACCCTTCACGGGGGGAGGAGCGAGGACTCGGCGCGCAGGGTCCCCCTCCCTCCCCTGCCTCCCGAATGCCGCAAACCAACTGATTGCTGCAGGTAGGAGGCAGGGGAGGGAGAGGGGAGTCTGCACACCGAGTCCTTGCTCCTCCCTCCTGCCCCCTGAATGTTGCAAGCCAGCTGATTACCACGGGCAGGAGGGAGGGGGGAGGAGCGAGGATGCGGCGCATCTCCCTCCTCTCTCCTCCGCTTCCTGCCCGTGGCAATCAACTGGCTTGTGGTGTTCAGGAGGGAGGGGAGGGAGGGAGGGAGAGCCTGCGCGCCATGTCCTCGCTCCTCCCCCCTCCCTCCTGCCTCCTGAACGCTGCAAGCCAGCTGATTGCCTCAGGCAGGAGTCAGGGGAGGGGGGGGAGGAGCGTGGATGCATGTGCGGAGTAAAGGGGGAGGAGGGGGAGGAGAGGAGGTGGGTTAAGGGTGCAGGCTTAGGGGAAGGGGTGGAGTGGGTGGGCCGAAGGTGGAGGCCCACCCCCCCCAGGGGCTTGCAAACTAGGGGAAGATGTCGCTGCTGCTGCACAACATGCTTCTCCTAGTCTACAGCACCTTCAGCCTCCATGCCTGCCTCATTGTCTCCAGTGCCAGTGGGCTGTGCCTGTGTGGGGTAAGGCGGGGACACCTCCCAACTATAGTACTGTACTGTACTGTATGGCAAAAAAAAAATTCCCTGGAACCTAACCCCCTCATTTACATTCATTCTTATGGGGAAATTGGATTCGCTTAAACATTGTTTCACTTAAAGTCGCTTTTTCAGGAACATAACTACAGTGTTAAGTGAGGAGCTACTGTAATCTGCTACTGGATTCAGATGGTAAAATTTTCAATAATGAAGCAGAAAAGGCAGATGTGTTTCATAAACATTTCAATTCTGCATTTGGAAAGAAGCTGGATATGTATTCATACTTTTCAGTGATAATTAAACACCTTCTATTCCAACAATATTTAGACAGGATGTTAAACAGTATCTCCTAAATGAAAACATTTTAAAATCTGTAAAGCCACGTAACTTTCCCCTAAATTTTAAAGGAGTTGGCCAAGTAGCTCTCTGAAACATAAAGTTGAGTTTTAACATAATTTAGAACACTGGGGAAGTTCCAGAGAAATGGAAAAAAGCTAATGTTGTAGCCATATTTTAAAAGGGTAAATGGGATGACTTGGGAAAGCACAGGCCAATTAGTTTGACCCTGATCATGAGCAAAATCATGGAATGGCTGTTATGGTACTCAGTCAATAAAGGATAGTAACATAATTAATGCCAGTCAACATGGTTTTATTAAAAAGAGATATAAAACAAACTTTATACCCTTTTTACATGAGTTTCCAAGTTCGATTAACAAACCTAATTGTCCTGACATAATATACTTAGACTTCTGCAATGCATTTGAATTAGTACCACATGACATTCTGATTAAAAAACTGGTGCTATACAAAATCAATGAAGTACATATTAAATGGATTAAAGTCGGGTTAACTAACATCTCAAAGTAATTGTAAATAAAAATCATCCTCCAATGGAGGTATTCATAAGCAAGGTCCCACTCTGATCTCTTATTGGCCCAATGCTATTCAATATTTATAGATTTAATAGATTTTAAAACCCGAAAGCACCATTAAATCATCTCATATAACCTCCTGTATTTCACAGGCCTTTCAGTTTCACCCAATTATCCCTGTGTTCAGCCCAGTAACTTATGTTTGACTGAAGCATAATTTCCAAAAAGGCATCCAGTCTTGATGTCTTAGAGTATATTTACACAGCTGGCCTGGGTGAGCTCATTCAGGCTCGCTGGGCTCGGGCGATGGGGCTGTAAAATTGCAGAGTAGATGTGCGGGCTTGGGTTGGAGATTAAGATCTGGGACTCCATGAGGGGAGAGGATCCAAGAACCTGGGCTCCAGCTTGAGACCAAACATCTACCCTGCAATTATACAGCCCTACAGCTTGATTTGAAGACATTAAGAGACGGAGAATCCACCAATTTCCTTGGTAGTATGTTCCTGTTGTTAATCACCATCACTGTTAAAAATTTGAGCCTTATTTCTAATTTGAATTTGCCTGGCTTCAGCCTCCAGCCATTGGTTATTGTCATGCCTTTCTCCACTAGATTAAAGAGCCCTTTAGTTGCCAATATTTTCTCCCCATGAAGATACTTATACTCTGTAATCAAATCACCTCTCACTCTTCTTTTTGACAAGCTAAACAGATAGATCTCCTTAAGTCTCATAGGATCATAGACTTTAAGGTCCGAAGGGATGGTCATGGTCATCTACTCTGACCTCCCACACATTGCAGGACACCGAACCTCACCCACGCCTGAAATAGAACCTTAATCTTTGGGTGAGTTACTGAAGTCCTCAAATCATGGTTTAAAGACTTCATGTTACACAGAATTCACCATTTTCACTAATTTAAACCTGCAAGTGACCTGTGCCCATGCTGCAGAGAAAAGCGAAACCGCCCCAAGGTCTCTGCCCATCTGACCGGGGGAAAATTCCTTCTCAACCCCAAATATGGCGATCAGTTAGACCCTGAGCATGTGGACAAGATCCACCAAGCAGATACCTGGGAAAGAATTCTCTGTACTAACTCAGAGCCCTCCCCATCGAGTGTCCTGTCTCCAGCAGTTGGGGATTTTTACTACTGCCAGTCACCAATGGGCCACATGCCATTGTAAGCAATCTCATCATACCAACCCCTCCATAAACGTATCAAGTTCAGTCTTGAAGCCAGTTAGGTTTTTTGCCCCCACTGCTCCCCTTGGAAGGCTGTTCCAGAACTTCACACCTCTGATGGTTAGAAACCTTTGACTAATTTCACAAGTGTCTTGCATCAAGGTTTTTTCTCTAGCTCACAACTAATTTTTGCAGTTCTTCTCTGCACCATCTCCAACTTTTCAACATCCTCTGTGATGTTCATCATTGATGCGAGCAAGGATGAAAAAGTCAGGGGGACGCAAGTGACATTCTTATTCATCCTGCTGGCAGAGGATAAGGGCCCAAGCAGAGACAGACTCATCCTCAAGTCAAATGCATGACTGCACAGATAGTGTTGACAGGAGGGCTTTGGCTTCCTTGACTATGGGATGCTGTTCCATGAAGGACTCCTGGGCAGAAATGGGGTCCACCTAAAGAAGGGGAAGAGCATATTGGGACACCGACTCGCCAACACAGCAAGACGGACTTTTAACTAGTTTCAAAGGGGGTGGATGACAAAAGCCCACAGATAACTATGCAAAGATGACCTTGACAGATTCCCAGAATTTGGAGAGCTGGGGGGAATGGAAAATTTCAATAGGGTCATATAAGCAACAAGAGGAAAACAGTGGATGAATGTGCTCAACTTCTTAGATGTGCATACACAAATGCGAGGTACTACGGAGAATAAACAGGAAGTACTGGAAGTCTTAGTACACAAGCTAAATTATGACTTAACTGATATCACAGAAACTTCATGGAATAAATCTCATGACTGGATTATTGGTATAGAAGGTACACCTTGCTCAGAAAGAAAGTCTCTAGGTGAAGATAAAAGGGATGGGGGGAAACAGGGGCAATGTCATTGTAGAGGTCTACCAGAGACCACCAAATCAGGAGGCGGTGGGTCAGACATTTCTAGAACAAATAACAGAAATATCTAAAACACAAGACCAGGTAGTAATGGGGGACTAACTACCCAGACATCTACTGGAATAATAATACAGCAAAACATAAAAATGTCCAGTAAGTTCTTGAAATTTGTTGGAACAACTTTTTGTTTCAGAAGGTGGAAGACATAATTAGGGGAAACGTCCATTTTACACTTGATTCTGACTAAGAGGAAGGAATTGGTTGTGAATCTCAAGGTGGAAGGCAACTTGGATGAAAGTGAATCATGAAATGATCGACTTCTTGAGTCTATGGAAGGGAAGGAGTGAAAGCAGCAGAATAAGAACAATGGACTTCAAAAAAGCGGACTAACAAACCCAGAGAACTGGTAGGTGAGGTCCCATGAGAAGAAAATCTAAGGCAAAAAGGAGTGCAGAAAAGTTGGCTGTTTCTCACAGAGACAATATTAAAGGCACAATAGCAAACTATCCCAGTGCAAAGGAAAAACAGAAAGAATAGTAAAAGACCAATATGGCTGCATCAGGACCTCTTTAATGACCTGAAAATCAAACGGAATCCTACAGAAAGTGGAAACATGGACAGATTGCTAAGGATGAATTCCAAAGAATAGCACAAGCATGTAGGGACAAAATCAGAAAGGCTAATGCACAAAATGAATTACACCTAGCAAGGTACATAAAAGGCAATTATAAGAGGTTCTATAAATACATTAGGATCAAGAGAAGAATGGTACTCAGGCAAGGAATCAATATTCTATAGTGAAGGAGACTTGTCTGTTGGACCTCATTTGCTGGAGACTGTGTAGTGAAGGAGGTAGGGGACTGCAGAAAGAGAAAGGTTTAACCATGAGATCAAAGGGTTGAAGTCTTCCTGGAGAACTGGATTATTCCCCTGCTTCTGTCACAAGGATCCTACATGATGCTGGGCAAGTCACTTACAATTAGTGGCCACCTAGAAAAAGGTTGGTGTGTTTTCCTCATTTTCTGTGACCTCACTTTGAGACACCAGGGATCTGAAGTGCTGAGCACTCAGAGCTGCAAGTTAAGTGAATGGGAACTATGCTTTGAATGTATAAAGTGCTATAAAAATACTAAGTAAAAAAAAAATTCAAGTCCTAGAAGTCCCAAGTTGGGTACCCAAAATTAGGGAACATTTTAAAAAATGGACCTTATTCTATTAAGATTATTATTCTAATGTTTATGGAACCCAGCTGAGATTGGGACCCCACAAAGTTAACCACGGTATAAACACAGAGTAGTAGATAGTCCCCGTGCCAGAAGCTTACAATCTAAATAGAGGAGACACAAAGGGTAAGAGGAGAGGAAACATACAAGTAGAGAGAAGTAAGTGGTGGTTTGCAAATGTCAAGTTGGTGCCATGATTTGCCTGTGTGTGTGTTTTGTTTGCTTTTATTCTTTTTCAAGGTTTTTACTGGGAGCAGGTTATCTAAAGAGAGACAAGCAAAGCAAAGGTTGAAATTAAAGGAAAAGGGAAAGAAAAAGGGAGAAGGGAGAGGAAGAAGGGGAGGAGGAGGGCAGGGGGAGTTGAGGCTGATGCAAAAAGACTGAGGCAGGGGTTCAATGTGAGAGGAAACAGCCAATCAGCAGAGGGAAGAGAATGTCCAGAGTAAAAACTGTAAAAAAGTATATCTGTGCCTCAGTTCCCCATCTGTAAAGTAGAGATAATACCACATCTTACCTCACAGGGGTTTTGCAAAGATGAATTCATTAATATTTGTAAAACATTCAGAATCTACAGTGATGTGTCACAGAAAAGCCCAAGAATAAATTGATAATTCTGTATTCAGTGCAGGGTTTGGATAGTGTGGAGTAAATAAGACATGGGGCCATGAAATTAATGATGAGGATAAAAAGAAACATTGAATAGCTATCAGAGTGGTAGCCGTGTTAGTCTGGATCTGTAAAAAGCAACAAAGAGTCCTGTGGCACCTTACAGACTAACAGACATATTTGGAGCATAAGCTTTCGTGGGTAAATACGCATGCGTCTGACGAAGTGGGTATTCACCCACGAAAGCTTATGCTCCAATATGTCTGTTAGTCTATAAGGTGCCACAGGACTCTTTGTTGCTTTTTATTGAATAGCTACTCATTCACTGGGCACCACCTGTAGTCTGCACAGAAGGAGGTAAGTGCTCTATGGGAAAAATGTATGTGATCATGTAATTAAAGACTTTATAACAGTGCATATGCACAAGGGGGTTGAATTAAGGTTGCATCCAACTGTTGTCTATATTCTTATACTTAGGCTGTAGGCTCTTTTGGGCAGGGACAGTCTCTGTTACATGTTTTTACACGGCTAGCAGAATGGGGCTCTGGCATCTAGGTGCTACCACAATACAAATAATATAACTTAAAAATCAATAAATCCAACATACTTGTTGCTGATTTCTAAGACTTAGAAAAATTAGTGCTCTGTCACACTTAAGAATTTGTTCTCATTATCTTTTGTTCATCTAGTCCAAACAATGGGGTGCAGAAAGCTCAAAATAATCTAACTTGGGTCTCAGCAGAGAACTATGCATTGAACAAATACTGGGTTCTAGTTTTTAAACAAACAAATTTAATGTGGGAGTGTTGGGAAGTTTCCTGAAGTTTTTGAAAGCCCAAGGAAGGTCTAGAACTTGTTGCAAGCAAAACCTAGTTTATGCTTTGTATTTTAATACATTAAACACTTCCCTTGCACTGACTTCAAATTAATTGGCAATGTGGGAGAGGAGGGAAGATGGTAATGTTGGTATGTGCATATGAGTGTGGTACATTAGTTTCAGATTTAAGAGTTTAGAGGTATTAACTCTTTGAATTACTGCTTTGCGGTCGTCTGTAGCTTTATAGTTGAGTATTCCCCTAAATTTACAGGGATTTTCCCTCCCGTTCACTTTCCCCAAAAAATATTCACCAACAGCAGAGGGGCACGGAACACTTCTTCAGCTCAGAAGCTTGGGAAGAAGAAGATGAAAAGCAGTGTAGGTAGCACTACATAATTCTCCCTAAACCCTCGTTTCTCAATCTCTGTTGAGAAACTGTTATTGCAGACTTTCTTACGGAAGGCCGTGTAATAATTACCATAGTCTACCCAATGCCTGGAGTGAACTCAAGTGTATTTTTTTAATACAGACAACAGTACAGTGGAATAATTGCCGGAACAAACAAGAGTGCAAAGTGGAAAGCTTTTTAAAATGAGAAACAGTCATGTAAGTTCAATAAACTATGGATTATTAATAACCTAAATCTAGTCTCCTGTGAGCCCAAACTGCTGTCTTATAGTAGGCTAAATTCCGAGTATTTGGAAACAATAGTAAATATATTTTCTTTGATTGAACAAACTTTGTGATGCCAACCTCAAGCATAAAAAACAAATTAGTCAGGCTGCCCAAAATCAAGAGGGTTTTTTCTGAGAGAGAGGTTAAGTTACCTTATAGTAAGTGATGTTCTTTGAGATTTGTTGTCCATATGCATTCTAATCATAGTATTGCACACCCCTTAGCAATAGAGATTGGAAGTTTTTTTCTTGCTAGCAGTCCCCAGTTGGTCCTTATATGTTCAAGGAATAACCCCCGCCCAAGTGCATCAAGGGGCAAGGCAAACCAAGTGCCTCTCAGTTCCTTATAATCATACTTATTTTAAATGTGATTTTATAAAATGTTCATAACAGCAATGGCTGAAAATCTAAATAAAACAATTCCTATCACAGCCTGCAACAACCATCATCCCACACTGCCTGTTACCTCTTTAATTTTGTCCCTCTTCTCTCGGATGTCCTTATCTGTTGGGTCTTCACTGTTTATCCCTATGAGGTTTGGTACTGGTACAGGTGGCAGAGGCTTGCTCTCTTTCTTCTTCATTTCTTGGGCTACTTTGTTCTTTTCTGTCTGAATCTCTGCTCGAATCTCATCTCGAGATTTCTTCAGCTTCTCTTTTGCCTCCTCTAGAGCTTTTTCATGGTCTGCTCGGATCTTATTTCTCAGGCGTTCCTCTTCTTCTCTAAAGAAACAAATGTAGTCAGAGCCTGGCTTTATAAAGGAAACAACAATTGTGACATTAAACAGAAGAAGCCATATTCTGCATTGGTTTACAATAAGCAATTATGTTGACTTAGAGTTACACAGAAGCATGTCAGTTTAGAATTTAGTCCCAGTTCTCAAACCGATTCCACACAGTTTCGCTTTAGTGCCTTATTTGTTCACGAACATGAGAGCGCTCATCTTTCTGAGGCAGTGACTGGTTATTGCAAATCAGGTCTCAGTATTTTTCCTTGCCCTTTCATTCAACAGATAAGAAAGAAAAGGCCCCATGTTCTGAATTTCATCTACAGCGCTGACACATGGTTTCATAAATGCATCTCTCCCCCTATATAGAACAGACAAAATTATGCTTAGCAATGACCTAATTAAAAAAATACCAAGAGGGCTCTTCCCTACCTCAACAACCTGTTTTATGTGTAACACAGCAAATTGCAGTCACCCAAGTCATTCAGGAGACATGCCCTGCAAAAACTACAGGTCCCAGCACAGCAAGTCCCATCCTGGTGGATCATGGCATGCTGAGAACTGCAGTCGCTGAAAGCAGCAAAGCTGAATTTGGACCGCTCATTTTGGGCCTTCCAGAATTAGTTTTCATCCAACTATAAAGTGATTTAAAATGTTAAAGTTTTAAAAAGCTGTGCCCTCTGCTATTAAAGTCTGCTGTCACTGTCCAACAAATCAGCTGCTTAGCGATATTATAAAGATCTACAACAGTGTTCCCCAAGGTATGGAGGGCATCCTCCTGGGGGAGGAGGGAGAGGAAGGAGATCTGGGGGGGGGGGGGGGGGGCACAGAAAGTATATACATTAACATGAGTAAGCCTTTAACAACACATTCCAGGGCAGCAGGAGTTGGTACGATTGGTTTCATTTTCCTGGACTGGAGCTCAGCTTCCAAAAGTTTGGGAAATACCACCTTAAATTATAAAGCAAATTATATAAAATACAAAAGCCGTGTTAAAATAACCTTCACTAGCATGGAGCAGAAACTTTCCCAAGGCACTGCAGTGAGCTCATACTGAACGTCTATCATAAAAAGGGGTTGAGGCCCCTTTGAAAACTTGGGTGTAAAACTAGGGAAGTTTGCCTCTCCGCAACACAATTTTTCCAATTACCAAAATGCACTTAAGTCAATCAGAGTTGGAGGAGTGGTAGGAATGCAACACGGAGATCTCAGAGTATAAAATGTTGCTACAACCATCCAAACGCACTACTCTCGAGTTGTTTTCCCCACATGTGTTAAAGATCAAACTGCTGACATCTCCCCCTGTGCTGTGCAAATGGCGCTCAGAATAAAAGAGCAGCCCAATTGTGCGGGAAACGAGGGCTGGGAGCTGGAAACAATAATTGCTTGTCTCCGTTGCACATTCTCTACAATCAAAATCCAAAAAGCAGGAGAGAGTTTGGGTGCAGAAGGGGTGAGAGGTTGGGCTCTGGGAGGGAGTTTGGGTGGGGGAAGGGGTCTGGGGTGCAGGCTCTGGGCTGGGACAAGGGGTGGGGGTGCAGGAAGAGGGGGTGGGGTTGCACATTCTGTGAGGGAGTTTGGGGGCAGGAGAGGGTGTATGGGAAGGGGAGGGGGTGCAGGTTCTGGGAGGGAGTTTGAGGGCGGGAGGGGGTGTGTGTGTGAAGGGGGGTGCAGGCTCTGAGAGGGAGTTTGGGGGCTGAGTGGTGTGGGGTGGAGGTATAGGCTCTGGGAAGGGGTCAGGGGGTGCAGCACTTACCTGGGGCTCCAAGGCAGGGCAGGGGGCCTCCGTGTGCTGCTGCCCCCAAGCACCAGCCCCACAGCTTCCCATTGGCTGTAGGGGCGCTCAGGGCGGGGGCAGCACACGAAGGCACAGCCCCGCCCCACCTTGGGGCCGGCAGACACATGGAGCGAGCAGGCAGATGCCACTCAGCTCCGCTGAGCTGCCAGGGCCCAGGGCCATTGTAAATCTCCTGGAAGGGGGGAGCGCCCGGGGCGGCAGGCAGGGCCAAGGGAGAGACCTGGCCCAAAAACTGCTGGAGGCCTGCGGGCCATGTTGGGAAGGTTCACAGGCCGCAGATAGCCCGCGGGCCGGGAGTTTGAGACCCCTGATCTAGGGTGAGAAATACTATTTGTAATCAATTTATTTAGTGAAACTAGCTTAGTTTGTGTGTTTGATTTCATTTGATTAGTAATATGCTTTGTTCTGTTTGCTACCTCTTTTACCACTTAAAATCTGCCTTTTATAGTTAACAAAATTTGTTTTGTTTATTATTAAACCCAGTTAGGTAATTTCTAATGGGGGGGGGGGTAAGAAGTGTGCACACCTTTCTCCACATTGAGGGAGGGGGCAAAATTCACAATATATCTTTGTGTCTGCAGTCCAAGGGAGGTGGACATCTGAGTGCTGGAGCAAGTCCCTTAAACTGAGTCTTCCCAGAGCTGATCTGCAGCTGGATGTGGCCCTGCCAGTGTGTATATAAGAGGAGGTTTTAAGAGCCTGGCTCTGCAAGACAGGTTAAAGGGGGTCCATGCTGGCAGAACAGGTAGACTCAGTGATATCTCTGCACCATCAGGTGGCTTCCGAAGGGGTCCAACCTGTCACAGTACCTTATACCCAAAAATATTTAAAAAATTCTCTGATCATCTCTCTGAACTATTAATGTGGATTTTTAGCAAATGTTGGAACACTGGCAAAGAGCATAGGAAAAAAAATAATGTTGTACCAATATTTTAAAAGAGTAAATGGAATGACCCGGGAAACTATAGACCAGTTAATCTGACATCGGTCACAGGCAAAATCATGGAAAGGTTGATATGAGAGGCAATTAGTAAACAATTAAAAGATGGTAGCATAATTATTGCTCATCAACATAGTTTTATGGTCTTGTCTAACAACGTTTTTTGATTAAATTACAGGTTTTTTTGATTAAGGTAACTGAATCCTGCAAACAGTTAAAAGTAACAGTCTGCATGCAGCTAACAGGCAAGTGACAGCTACAGTATTTGCTCTTGGTAAAAATCAATCATTATGCTGTGACAGTGAGATACTAAAAGCAACACAGAATATGCAATTATGGAAAGAAAGAATGCATAGTCCTATGCCCAGACAGAGAGTGGAATCAAACTATAGAGAATTTAAGGAAATGTAAAGGCACTGGCACTACTGCCTTTCTTGCCCCATCTGTACCTTTGGGAAGAAGATAATAGCTAGCCTGATTTGTATTCCCACCCCTCCACACACACCTCTCCCTCGTAAAACCCTTTTGGTACAATGTGACCAGTGATAATGTTAATGATTATACATCTCTCAAATTGTTTGCTAAAATTTTGTGCTAGTGTTAAGTCACAGAAGGCTAAACATGGCGCTGGATGCCACTCACCACCCAAATCCATGAAAATATGTTTGTTAAGTTTGTTTGTGCTAGAAACAGAATTCTCCCGCCTATCTAGCGCTGGACTACACCGTGGGTTAGGTTGATATAGTGGAGTCTCTCAGGGGTGTGGATTTTTCATACCCCTGAGAGACGTAGCTATACGAAAGTAAATTCCTAGTATAGATCAGGCCTAAGTTAAAAAGCTGGAACAGTAAAACTCCTGTGCTAATTAACCAATATATTGCGGCACACAAAAGAAAAAGTAGAAAAAAAGGCAAACAAAATTCTTCAAATCCTTAGATAAAGGAAAGTATTGGTATAAAATGTTTTCTTTTTAACCTGGTTAATAGTTTTTGTTTTGCTGCAGTAATTCAAGAAAAACAGGATTCTGAATGAACTTTAACTGTTATTAACTGCAGTTATTAACTCAGTTTTTTTCCCTCTGAGGCATCCACTCTATTCAGCTTATATGTTTTTTTCTCTCTCAACAACCAACCGCTATAACCTTTTATATATTTCTCGCTCAGCTGGGTATGTTGAATTGTTCATTGTTATTAGTGTTTTGGAACACTAGTTCTACTTGTCTATTCTTATTGCTTTTATCCATATTGCTTATGTATATTCCATGTCACATAACCTTTTTTATTTTTTATTTTAACTTTTATTTGGGTTTTACTTGTGGTGCAACAAAAAATAATTTTGCTAATAACTATAATTATTTGTGATATGACACTTTTGATTAAGGTAAAAAAGGCCTTTAGTAAGTTTATTTTCAGGATGTAATAAGTTTGTCAGTTATAAAGTTATTTTGGTTTATATTTTGTAGGTACCTTTGTTTGTAAATGCTCAAAATATGAGGGGACCCCACTCAGAGTAATATAATCTCCCCAAGAGAAAATGTATGAATGCTCAGCCCTCAAACAAAATATAATCTCAGTTTATATACTTCTGGCTAATTTACCAACTAAGGGGCATCAAAAATCTGAAAATCCACATTAATCAGTTAAATTGTTTAAAGGGAAAACATAATATTATTAATATTTTGCAAAATGTTTTTGTTACTGGAATATTTTCTAAAATGCTTGTTAAATTATGAACTTAAACTGTACTGACACAGTGCAATTTCCAGGAATGACAGATTTTCTCAGAAGTTTATACCTGAATAGACAGAAATAGCTGCTCCTTTATATGCTTTACTTACAGGTAGCAGCTGAAAATGAAATGCAAAATTGACTAAAGCGGTCACTAATTGAAACAGGCATTAGCCTCAGCTTCTATGTTGATTCAATCTGATTATTCGCAACCACTGCAACAGAGATAACACTGGCAGCTGCTTTGGGTCAACACAAGAATTCAAAAGCAGACCAATTGCTTATGCATCTCAGGTATTAGCTTCTGTAAAACAAATATTCTTGGTGTGAGAAATATATGTTGGCTACCTTTTGGGCTGTTATGCATTTTGCTTACATTGTGGGACTGTCATCTTTGATTATCAATACGCTGTACACTCCAGTATCATTCTTGTTATTGCGCAAGTATTAAGGAAAACACTAAAAAGAATCAGTTAATAATCAGTATAATTATGAAGTTTATATTTAAATTAAAGTATATATTAAAATTTATAGTTATATATGAAACAATGGGTACATATATATTCATAAATATTCAAAAAGCTTTAAAAAATACTCCAATGGAGAAATGCCTGGCCTCGTTGCCAATTAATATTTGTTGAATCAGTACAGGAATGAAACACAACTAGTCACAGAGATTGATATCCTCTGGAATCTAGCTGTGGAGCTATGTCACCTCTTGATTGTAGTTACTATACAGAAGACTTGCAAGTACAGCATATTTTTCACTTTTCCTGCCAATAATTGAAAAAGAAAACACATTTATGAAACAATAGTACAGGCTCATTTGGTAGGGGTCCTCAAAAACTCTTTTCAAGTACTGTATCCAGGTACCTCAGACACTGGTAAAACACTCACATGAATGATGGCAAGCACCCATTCTGGCCTGCTGCTCAGAATTGCAAGCCAGACTGATCTGCCAATGTGATACCCTAGGGTCCACATAACCCAGCTCTGGTATAAATCACAGTAATGAGCCAAAAACCAATGGAAGGCCTCATCTTGACTTCCCAGTATGGCTGAGTACCTGGAATGTACATCAAACACATGCATGTATGTGGGAAGTGGAGAATACTGTGTAAAAAAAACAAAAGTATAGAGATATACCTATTGCATAGAACTGGAAGGGACCCTGAAAGGTTATTGAGTCCAGCCCCCTGCCTTCACTAGCAGGACCAAGTAATGATTTTGCCCCAGATCCCTAAGTGCCCCCCTCAAGGTTTGAGCTCACAACCCCCTGGGTTTAGCAGACCAATACTCAAACCACTGAGCTCTCCCTCCCCCATGTTACATAACAGTTACAACAGAATTAGAGAGGGAAAGTATTCCCAATTAACCAGTTCAATTGGTATTTTATTCCTAAATTCAAAACTATAAATAGATTAATCAAAATCAAACCCACACTCAAATTTGTGGAGCCAGGAGTAATAAGTCACCCATGCTTTGGTCTAAGGCTATGTAATTACTCCCTAACTTTACAACACCTGTTGCTAAATTAAATCTACATTTAAAGTCTGTTAAAACAAAATACTTAATTCACATGCAAGAAAAAAATCAATACATGTTAAAACCAGTTAGCTAGTGAAATCAAATAAATACAATTAGGAAACATCCAGCTGTGGCATTTATTTTTAAGGATATTGTTGTGGATACAAACATTGATAACTGTAGTAATGCTTATAATGTGTTGTAAGATAAAGTGTATGTTAAAGGATTGGCAAAAGAAACAGGAAAGGAAATAAGCACTGGAGGATACCACTTTACTCCATCATGTAAAGTAATCAACACCCTTGAAAACAGTACATTTCCAAAGGTGTCAAAAGGGGGGAACTACACCTGGAGTACCATAAAAACAACTAAATATCAAGCCTCTAAAATCAAGACACACACACACACACACACACTCAAAATGCAACACAGGAAAATTTCTAATGACTTTTTTTGTAATGATTTACAATCAAAACTGGACTTTGAATGAAAAACCCATGTTTAAAGAAAAAAAGAATTGCTGACATTAATCAGTATGCTCTCCAAACCATCCAAACAAATAAAGGTGAAAGCACATACTAACATACAACAATGAAGTATAAAAAATGAAGGACTCCTAAATAGTAAGATTATAAGCTTTGTTAGCTATATTTTAATGATTTCTAATTATGGATAGTAAATGAGTTTAAGTGAGGTCACACTTAGCATGTTTTTGACTATTCTTCTTTGATATTAATTGCTGATTTGTTTAAAATGATATTGCTGGCAAGATAGGTATTGTGTTATGTTGGAAGACATAACTAAGAGGTACACAAATAGGCAATGATAATTAAAAAACCCGTTTTCTGGGATAACCCAGGCCTGACTGACACAAAACAACATGAAAGAGACAAGATAGAGGAGGTAATATCTTTTATTGGACCAGTTTTCAGAGTAGCAGCATAAATTTGTTAGTCTCTAAGGTGCCACAAGTACTCCTGTTCTTTTTATTGGACCAACTCCGATCGGTGAAAGATACAAGCTTTCAAGCTACACAGAGCTCTTCTTCAGGTCTTTCATATCCTGGGTCCAACATGGCTACAACAACACTGCAAACAAAACAACATGACATAGAAACTGTAAAACCATCAGTAAAAAATACAGAAGTTAGGTAACTAATGCTTGCTCATGCGTAATGTATGGTTATATAAAAAATAAAGAACTGATGTGCTAAAAGCCAATTGCAAAAAGGTGAAGTAATCTGGAATGTGGAAATGTATAAAAAACTCAAGTGAACAATGCCCAAATAGGAGAAACACCGGATCAGAAGCTGAAGGAACAAGACTAGAGGACCAGACCAAGGGAACAGAAGAGGCGATGACCATCATGAAGTATAGAAGGACTTCCTAGTGCCCTGGAAAGCGGTAACTTGAGTCCCTACCAATTCCATCTTGTTTGTTGTTTGTCATCTGGCAGAAATGTATGTTCAGACACTATACATGACAATAAATCTGTCTGAAATTGTATAAAAAAAAGGCAAACATTGCGTGGACTTATCAGTTTCCCACTTCACCCTCAACATCTAGGTGACATTCTGATAACAACTTAGCACTATACAAAAACCAACTGAGCCCATATTTAGTGGATTAAAAACTACTTAACTGACAGCTCTGAAAACATAATTGTAAATGGGGGAATCATCAGCTTATGGATTTTTTTTCTAGTGGGGTCCTGCAGAGATCTGTTTAATCAGTTCAATGTGGCCCAATGATCTGGAAGAAAATATCAAATCATTGCTTCCAAAAGTTTGCAGATAACGCAAAACTTGGTAGAGTGGTAAACAATGCAGGAGACAGGTGATATATACACAGTAATCTAGATCTTTGCAGGCAGATCTATAAAAACAACATGCATTTTAATACAACCAATGCCAGTTCATATGTCTAGGAACAAAGAACGCAGGCCATTACAACAAAATGGGGGACTATATCCTAGAAAGCCACATCTCTGAAAGAAATATAGAGATCATGGTGAACAAGCCACTCAACATGCATTCCCAATGCAATGCTATAGCCAGCAGTTCTCAAACTGTGGGTTGCAACCCCGTTTTAATGGACTTGTTGAAGCCCGAACCCCACCGTCTGGAGCTGATGCTGAAGCCTGAGCCCCACTGCCTAGGTCCAAAGCCAAAGACCAAGAGCTTTAGCCCTGGGTGGCAGGGCTCAGGTTATAGGCCCCCCGCCTGGGACTGAATCCCTTGGGCTTTGCTTCCCCCCATCCCCAGCCTGGGCAGCAGGGCTCGGGCAGGCTAAGGCTTCAGTCCCCACCTCCTGGGGTCATGTAGTAATTTTTGATGGCAGAAGGGGGTTGCAGTACAATGAAGTTTGAGAACCCCTGCTATAACAAAAGGAGCTAACATGATTCTTGGAAGGATAACAAGGGGAATATCAAGGAAAAGTAAAGGGATGGTATCACCTCTGCATAGGGCGTTAGTGAGACCATTACTGATATACCATGTCCAGTTCTGGTGTCCTAACTTCTAAAAAGATTCATTGCCTAGAAGTTGAAGCTAGATAAATCGGATGGGAAATATAGGTATACTTTTTTTTTTTTTTTATCAGTGAGAATAATTAACCATTGGGATAATTTACCAAAGTTCATGGTGGATTCTCCATCACCAGCAACTTTAAAATCAAGATTGGATGTTTTTCTAAAAGACCTAGGAATTATTTTGGAGAAATTCTATGGTCTGCATTATACAGCAGGTCAGACTAAATGATAACAGTTCCTTCTAGGCTTGGAATCTATGAAAGTTCATACTAGAACTAAGGTGTAAGTTTTTAACAAAGTGTAATTGACATTTGAAACAACCTTTCAAGGCATTTGGTGGATTTTCTTTCCCTTCGAGTCTTTACATTTTTATCACTTTTATAAAATTGTAGTTTTTAATGACGGGCATTGAAGTGCCTTCATCTGTCAGATTATTATTTTTGTTCTCACTATGCTTGTGTGATTTGTAAACAGTAAAAGTGACTTCTTTGCAAACTTGATAAGAGAGTAAATTCTTTCTTCTCAGAGACCTTGTATGTAAATTTTATAGAATTTTTAGATCCCATAGAGATAATGAGATAAAATGATATTAGCTTTAGAACTGGTCAAAATGTTTAATGAAATTATTTTTTGGCCAAAATATGCTTAATGAAAAAAATTTATGTAAAAAATTATTTTTGAAGTTCTTTATTAAGAATGTTTCATCAATTTTATTTCAATTTTGTCTCACCACGAACTTTTTTTTTTACTAGTCTTTATTTCTCACATGTCTTGTCATGTGCTATAATTGTTATTCTTTATTGGACAAGTGCCATAGATACTGGGAGAATGTGCAATTTGGTCACACGAATCTGCATCTCAAAGAGCAGGAGTTCTCAATCTTTTTCTTTCCGAGGCCCTTCCAACATGGATGTCTTCCTAAAAAATAAGCTTTAGCTCAGCCAGAAGTTAAGGCCTTGATGTAAGAATTAGTGGGTGACATTCTATGATCTGTGTTATGCATGAGGTTATACTAGAAATTAGATGATCAAAATGGTCTCTCAAAAATCTATGAAAGCACCAGAAGTAGTCAGTCACTCAGTCTTTAATGCAGACTTTTGGTATGGTGTTGAAATGAACCAGTACTGCTCAGTATACAATGAAGAGTAGTAAGGGTCAGTGAGGGGGATAACAATCCAAAAAACATCCTTTTCCCCCGACAAGATATGGAGAGGGTAGAGGGAAGACCCGGCATCCCCAAAGTGAAACCTTGTTAGCAGACATCAATGTAGCTTGGCTTAGCTCCCTCAAGGAGAAACAATTCATCCTCTATGACAGCGGTACTCAACTGGGGGTCCACAGCCCCATGGGAGACCATGAATAGGTTTCTGGGAGTCCACCAAGCATTAGACTCGCTGGGGCCCAGTCCTGAAACCCCAGAGCCCCACCATCCCACAGGGGCTGAAGCCTGAGCAACTGAGCTTCGCAGGGTTCCCTGTGGCATGGAATCCCAAACAATTGCCCTGCTTGCTACCCCCTAGGTAGGGCTGGCCCTGGCTTTTATATGCAGAAAAACTTATTGTGGCACAGGTGGGCTATGGAGTTTTTATAGCACGTGGAGAGCGGGCACCTCAGAAAAATGCCCATCATTAAAAAGTACAATTTTATAAAACTGACAAAAAATGAAAGTAAAATGTAAGCCAACTTGCATAAAGTTTTCTTTACATACATTTGAAAAGAAACAGCACTCTACTTAAAATATAGTCAAAACCCAAAGAATTAAAAGTAGCTCCAGGTGCTATAAAGGTCTCTAAGTCCCCTCCTAATAGTTGTAGCTTTACAATCACATTTTCCTTTGTTTTTCCTCCACTGTTGTTGTGTGAAAGGCTCATTGTGATTGATTTGGAACTGCTCTGTAATAATTTATAAATACTGCATGTTGATGTGGTCATTGGGATATTTACTATATGAATATATTGGTTTAGAGTAAAAGTAGGCTATCGGGAAAGCAAATGGAAAGGAAAAAGAATGGGTCAAGATAAGAAACACACACACCCTTTAGAAACACTTGAAGGCAACTAAAGGACAATGACAGCACTGTTAACTGAAGATTTGCCTCCTCTCCAGTCAATCTGCAAAACTAGTTTCAAATAGGACAGGAAGAAGCCATTGAACATAGGCAATAAGAAGAACTGTAGAAGATTTAAAAAGGAAGACATTCTCCAGGGCTTGGCTACACTTGCGAGTTAGAGTACATTAAAGCCGCCCCGGGCACCCTAGCTCACTCCCCGTCCACACTGGCAAGGAACGTAAAGCACTCCAACTCCTCAGCTAGAGCACTCCTGGTACTCCACCTCGGCGAGTGGAATAATGTTTGCTGCACCTTGGCTACAATGCCCGGGCATCAGTGTGAACAAGGTATTGCATTACTGTGGTCTGATCAGCCTCCGGAAACATCCCATAATCCCCTTAAGTCAAGTGGCCACTCTTGTCATTGTTTTTGAATCGCTGCAGGAATGCAGATATGCCCTTTCAAAGCTCCGTTTCTGACAGCTGGCATGCTTATCTGCTCCAAGACAAAGCAACCATTACTGTGGAATGCTGCGTGAGAGAGAGAGGTACAGGGGGGAGGGAGGGGGAAAAGGGGTCTGCTGCTGTCTGAACTTACAAGACATCATGCTGACATGCTATCAGCCCCCCAAAAACCCACTCTCTCTCCCCCCACATACACACAACACACTCCCTGTCACACTCCACCCCACCCCACCCCATTTGAAAAGGATGTTGCAGTCACTTGCATGCTGGGATAGCTGCCCATAATGCACTGCTCCCAATACCTCTGCAAGTGCCGCAAATGTGGCCATGCCAGTGCGCTTGAAGGTGTCAGTGTGGACAGACTGCAGCGCTTTCCTTACTGCGCTCTCCGAAGGCTGGTTTAACTCAAAGTGCTCTACATCTGCAAGCATAGTCATGTCCAAAGAGAGGGTGGGTGGTTGTTCAGAGAAACCTGAAAGAGACCTAAGACACCCTGCTGGGGTGTCTGAAGGAGGTCAGGTCTGCTTAGTTTACCATCAGGGATGATAACCCGTTAGGTAAGAGACATGTGTGCAGCCTATTTGTTGTTTTAAAATCCTTTTTTTTCCTTATGCTTTCTTCCTACTGCTAAAATTAACAGTATTTACTGGTCACAGACTCCTGATGGGAAGAACCACAGGTACCTGAACTCAGTTGGACCCACTGGGTAAGATACACAGTTGATACACATGGTACTGCAACACATGTGTTTAAGACTGGCAGAACTGCAAAAATCCAACCTGGAACAATTAAAGACAGGAGGCTGAACTCTCAAGGGAGTGCACTCAGGGAAACAAAGGGAACAAAGGTACCGTTAGCACTGTAATCATGACATCCACAGGAACCCAACTGGAAAACTAACTAGGAAGGAGAAACAGTGAAATTGACTAGACACAAGAGGACTTAGGTGTTGCAGTGCAATGCCCAAATTTTAGGTATCAGAGGAGTAGCCATGTTAGTCTGGATCTGTAAAAGTGACAAAGAGTCCTGTGGCACCTTCTAGATCAGGCCTGCGGGGGTGGGGGGGAGCGGCTTCTGGGTTCACCCCCTGCCCGGGGGGCCTGACCTCACAGCCCGGCGTGCCGCGCTCTGACCGCCCGGACGGTCAGAAGCGCGGCTGCCAGGTTCGCCCCTGCCCGGGAAGAGGCAACCTCACAGCCCCGCGCTTCTGACCGTCCGGGCGGTCGGAGCGCAGTGCCTGCTCATGCGGAGCTGTGAGGTCGGCCCCCCCTGGGCGAACCCGGCAGCCGTGCTTCTGACCGAGTTCGGCCCCTGCCGGGGGAGGGGGAGCAACCTCACAGCCCCGCGCGCGCGCACTGCGCTCCGACCACCCAAACAGTCAGACGCGCGGCACACGCATCTCCGTCTCCTGCTCCTCCTGCCTGGCGTACAGTGTCACTTCTGGGGCTGCTGAGGCGGGTAGTACTGGGCACGAGGCAGAGCCAGTAAGTGCGAGTGAGGGGAGAGGCACCGGGCCTGGGCTCGAGCCACAGCTGGCGGGGGATGGAGAGGGGGGGTGCTCGGCTCAGAGGGGCTGGGCTCAGAGCTAGGGGTCAGGGCTGGGGGGGCTGGGGTCAGGGGGGTGTCCAGCTCAGAGGGGCTGGGCTCAGAGCAGGGGGTCAGAGCTGTGGGGGGGATGGGGTCGGGGGAGTGTCCGGTTCAGAGGGGCTGGGGTCAGGGCTGTGGGGCAGATGGGGTCAGGGGGGTGTCCGGTTCAGAGGGGCTGGGCTCAGAGCTGGGGGTCTGGGCTGTGGGGGGGAGGGGGTCAGGGGGGTGTCCAGCTCAGAGGGGTTGGGCTCCGAGCTAGGGGTCAGGGCTGGGGGGGGATGTGGTCGAGAGTGTCCGGTTCAGAGGGGCTGGGCTCGGAGCTGGGGGTCAGGGCTGCGGGGCGATGGGGTGAGAGGGTGCTCAGCTCAGAAGAGCTGGGCTCAGAGCTAGGGGTCAGGGTTGTGGGGGGGATGGGGTCAGGGGGATGTCCGGTTCAGAGGGGCTGGGCTCGGAACTACGGGTCAGGGCTGCGGGGGGATGGGGTCAGGGGGTGCTCAGCTCAGAGGAGCTGGGCTCAGAGCTAGGAGTCAGGGCTGTGGGGGGGATGGGGTCAGGGGGATGTCCGGTTCAGAGGGGCTGGGCTCAGAGCTAGGGGTCAGGGCTGGGGGGGCGGGTCAGGGGGGTGTCCGGCTCACAGGGGCTGGAGTCAGGGGGGTGTCCGACTCAGAGCGCCTTACCATGCTGCTTACCTCCGCCTCCCCGCTCTCCCAGACGCCACGTCCAGGAGTGGTCCTGGACAGCACTGCAGCGGCCTGGCTCCAGCAGGGCGTGAGCTCCCGCCGCTCAGCTGCAGCTCGCAGCTCCGCCCCCTTACCACAAAACTCTGAGCGGGAGGAGCTCAGGCCTCGCTGGAGTGATGCCGCTGCAGCTAGGGTGACCAGACGTTCCGATTTTATCGGGACTGTCCCGATATTTGCTTGTTTGTCCCACGTCCCGACAGATGTTGATGGTGCGGCTTT
This sequence comes from Trachemys scripta elegans, assembly GCF_013100865.1. NCBI lineage: Eukaryota > Metazoa > Chordata > Testudines > Emydidae > Trachemys > Trachemys scripta. The sequence continues at coordinate 141,232,277 of NC_048298.1, read as the reverse complement.
ATAGTTGGGGGAGGGGGTGAGGAGGCGAGTGGCGAGTTGGTGGCTAGAGGGAGGCATCCATTTTCAGTATTTTAATTTTTGGTACTGCTGTGTGCAGTAATATAGTGATCCCTGGGGGGTTGAAGAGGGGTGTAATGGTGGGGCTGAGCAGGGAGGGTGTGGGTCCTATTTTACTGCCGTTACCTGGTTACCCTATGTGCGCCGTTTCTTTCCCCCTCTACAGGCTTCCACACACTGTCAGTGCCTTGCTAGTGTGCCACGCACCGTGAGATATCACTTCTCTTTGTGTGTGACTGTGAGTGTTTCCCTTATGTGTGAATTTATTCAACAAAATCTTGAGCTTCATAATGGCTACCATGAGTGAAAAGAAAAATAGCACAGAGTACAGAGCACAGAGTTTTCAACAATGAATGGACAAATAAATACTTATGTACTCTTTCCAAAGACAAAATACTGTGCCTCGTGTGTCACAAAATGTTAGCCATTCCGAAAGAATACAACCTTCGGCGGCACTTTGAAACTAAACATCCCAATCTCACCAAATTGAATCCAAATGAAAAAATAATTAAAGCACCCAGTTTAGTGAAAAATCTTGGTGGAGAACAGCAAATTTTCAAGAAAGTGAGCGCTGAGAACGATACAGTTACTAAAGTAAGCTTTCAAAATTCTAAGGAAATTGCTGCTGCTGGGAAATGCTTCACAGAAGGCGAGTTTTTAAAAAAAATGTATGTTGAGTGCTGTATCTGAGTTATGTCCAGAAAAGAGGGGAATATTTGAGAATGTCAGTCTATCACGCGTGACTGTATAGAGAAGAATAGCTGCCATTTCTACCAATCTAAGTGATCAGTTAAAGCAGAGAGTCAGTGAATTATGCTTTTAACCCCTAGCTATGGATGAAAGCACCGATTTAAAAGACACCACCCAACTTATTTTTATTAGAGGTATTGATAAAAACTTTGAAATTACTGAAGAACTTGTTGGCATGTGCTCCATAATGGGTCGCACAACCTGAAAAGAAATCTCCAGTGAACTGATAAAGTGCATGAATGATAAATTGGGATTAGATATCACAAACTTGGTGGCCATTTGTACTGATGGTGCTCCAGCTATGTGAGGAAAAAATGTTGGAGCAGTTACTCTTCTTGAAGAATTTATCAGGAGACAAATAACCAAACATCACTGCATTATACATCAGCAGATTTTGTGTAGCAAAGTCTTAAAATTTGAGCATGTAATGTCAGTGGTAGTTTCCATTGTAAACTACATCCGTTCTAGAGGACTAAAACATAGGACATTTCGAGCCTTTCTTGAAGGGGAAGACGCCGAGTGCAGCGACTTAATCTACCATACAGAAGTGAAGTGGTTGAGTCGAGGAAGAGTGCTCCAGCGTTTCATTGCTTTGAAAGAGGAGGTAGCAAAATTCCTAGAAAATGGGCCAATAAAATTCCCAGAGCTTGAAAATGAGTCCTGGAATCAAGATCTCTTTTTCTTTTGTGATATCACAGCACACCTGAATGATCTCAACATTCAACTTCAGGGAAAAAATCAACTTATATTTCAAATGTGTGCAGCAGTGAAAGCTTTCAAAATGAAATTGAAACTTTTCAGAAGTCAGCTGTCAAAAGGTGAAATGTGTCACTTTCCCCCTTGTGCACAGCATATCCCTCAGCACAAACACGCCGAGTTAGGAGAAAAATACACAAAGCACATCAATCTTTTGATTGAAGAATTTGACACAAGACTTACTTTGTCTAAAGATGATGACATCCAGTTGAGGCTGATTGAAGATCCCTTTTCTGTGGATCCAGAGGAAGTGCCACAAGATTTGCAGTTGGAGGTTATTGAACTTCAATGTTCGGCAGTTTACCGAAATAAGCACAGAGAAAACAGCCTGTGGGAATTCTACAAAAGTCTGGACGATGAAAAATACAAGAATCTTATCGAAGTTGCACTGAAAACGTTCAGCATTTTTAGAAGCACTTACATATGTGAACAAACATTTTTCATCATGAACATGAATAAAAACAAGCAACCTTCTTCTCTGACGACCATTTGGAAGACATTATGAAAATATCCACTTCAAATATGACCCCGAATACGACAAGCTTGTTGCCGAAAAGAGATGTAATATCTCTCATTAAATTTGCAAGGTAATTATGAAAAGTACAAATGTTTTCTTTCAATGGAACAGGTGTTTTTCATTTTTCCATGATTCATTAAAAAAAATTAAAATAATTTAAAAAATTGTTTGCTTTAATTGAAAAATTCTTAATAAAGTATCACCCCCCCCCAAAAAAAAATCCCTTCCTTTTCGGCCCACAGCTGTTTCGGCGGGGCGGGGCGGCGCTGGGGAAGAAGGGTTTGTTTCCGGGGTGCGGGTGGCACTGGGGTGGGGGATGTGTTTCGGGGGGTGCAGCAGGGAGGTCACCCTGCTCCTGCCCTGAAGGGCTTAAAACAGCCCTGGAGGAGGGCTGTGGCAGGGGAAAAAGCTGAGCTGATGGGGGAAGCCGCTGCAGCTGGGCCATGCCCCAATCAGGCCCCAGCTGGCCTGTATAAAAAGGCTGTGAGCCAGAGGCCCAGAGGAAGTCTCTCTCTGCTTGTAGAGAGAGAAGGGTCTGGCTGCTAGGGAGCTGAGCAGTGTATTGGGAGTGGAGAAGGGCTGGGGGAAGGCTAGAGGAACTGGGGAGCTCCAGCCTGGAAAACCCCCAAGCTGCGGACCTAGCTAAGGGCCTAAGACCAGTACCAGGGCTGGAGAGGGGTAGCCCAGCTATAGAGGGAGGCAGCAGGTCCAAACCCAACCTTGCCTGTGATGAGTGGCTGATATACTGCAGTCTGCCCCAGGGCGCGGGGGCTAGTTGGTGACTGGCAGTAGCTTTATACTGAGGTGAGGTGGGGATTAGAGAATTGGGGGTTCCCCAGAGAGGGGAGACCTAGAGCCAGAGTGCGGCACCCCACATCAAAGGGCACCGGGGTCCAGGAGGGACACACAACCAGAGGCAGTGGGACACCGGCCTGCAGAGGACGCTGGGGGGGGGGCGGGGTTCGGCGGGGCTGGGCGGTGCTGGGGGTGGAGGGAGTGTTTCAGCATGGCCAGCGGGTTTCGGCCCTCAGCAGCACGATCCAGCACATAATATTTAGCGAACATGTGCACCCACTTCCAAGTAGTAGCCTTGCGTATTTCCCTAATAAGAAATCTTTAAGTGAAGCTAATGATGATTCCACCACTTGAAGAATAAGGCCATTAAAGAGGCAGCTCAGGAATTTCAGCTAACTCATAATATTGCACAGTGCATTGTTTAACCCATCCGGAAACAGTATGAGTGGACACACTAGGATGTGTGATTTTTAGCATAAGAAACGATCTAGGTGACTTCCTAAAACTTGTAGGTGTATTTAAGTAGTCTGGAAGAGCCAGCCTACCATCTAAAAGTATGTACAAAGACTCTGCTTTACTAGCATGAGGTCTTGGAAAGAAAACCAGTAAATCAATTGTCTAATGTGAAAAACTATTTTTGGTAAAAACCTGGGATCAGGTCTGAGGACCACTTTATCTTTCCAAAAATTAGTAAGTGGTGGGTCATCAGGGTGTACAATTCACTCACATTTCTGACTGACATAATAGCAGTGATGTATGCCAGTTTAATAGATAAATAAAATAACACTCCATCATGGAATTTAAAGGGTGACCTCATACTCATAAATAATACCAAATTAAGATCCCAAATTGGGACAGGATCCCTAAAAGAAGGATATATATTAGATAACCCATTCATAAACCTTTTGACAGAGTCATGTACAAATAGTGATCTACCATTGACCAAAACATGGTAAACTGAAATAGCAGCCAGGTGAACTCTTAAAGAAGAATTAGACAACCCTTCGATATTTAATGTCCTTAAAGTCTGAAGAATAAGAGGTATGGAAGCTCCCACCAGAGAGTCAGATTTTCCCTTCATCCAAGCAACAAATGTATTCCATTTTAACTGATAACACTCTCTTGTAGATAGTTTTCTAGAAATGGAGCAGCATATTCTACACCAAAGAAGAACATGACTGCTCAAGACTAGTCCAAGTCCAATGGCCCTTCGCGGTCAGATGAAGAGACTGTGGATCTGGATGGATCTGGATCTGCCTTGTTCCGGTTACAAAATATCCAGAGACAGCAGAAGGCACCATGTGTCTGACAGGTGAAGGCGATCTGAATGGCTCTTAAAGAACTTGCATGTCATTGTATTGACATTATTTGGAAAGCCCAGTGGCCCAATTGTAAATTGAGCCAAACAATCTCACTATCCAATGTTGGATGCATCCGATGTTAGCATCACCGATGGCAAAGGGAGATTGAATAGAACATCTTGGCAAACATTTGATCTGTTCATCCACTGCCTCAGACAACCCAGAAGCTCATGAGGCATGGTGAAAAACACAGAAAAACATGTGCTGTACTGCCCAAATTCTGAGATGAACAAAAGGAGTAACATAAGTGGTAGCTGCCATCAACCCCAGGAAGAAGACCACCTTATTGATGATTTCACAAATCTGAACCTACTTGTTCTATTTTTAGAAACACGTTTTCTGTAGGGAAAGCTCTCCCTGCTACTGAGACCGGTATGGATCCGATAAACCTCTGTGTTGGGCAGAGATTTGATTTCCTGAGAAGTAACCCACATCTGAGAAGAGGGGGACTGTAACCTCGAAGTGAAGTAACAGGACTCCCACACAGCCACATTCAACAGCCAATTGTCCAAAGGCATGTAAACAAAACTAGCCTGTTTTCTTAGGTGCACCACTACCACCAAAAGGTACTTTGGGGGGGAGGGGGGACTTTTGGTATTGACAATACTCCAAACAGGAGCACTTTGTATTGGAAATGGTGCTCCACCAAAATGAACTGCAGGTATTTTTGACGACTATGCTAGACAGCAATATGAAAATACACTTTCTTTAAAATCGAGAGTGGGGAACCTTCCTGTAAGCAAGGAAATTAGAGGCTAGAGTTAACATCCAAAACAGGAATTTTCAAGTGTACCTGTTCTAATTTCTTAAATCTAAAATCAGATAAAAACTCCCATCTTTTTTATCAGAATGAAACAACGTTATGAAAAATGCACTTCAGAAGGCAATGAGTGTGTAAGCTGACGTGGACATGTCTGAACTACCTCGATCAACATGTTAGGAAACTTATTTTTGCATCATTCTTATGGGCTATCTACCATGTTTTACTATACTATGAAATCATAATTTAGATTATTCTCATAAAGTTATGTTTTGGGTGGATTGATTACTTATGAATTTCAGAATGTTTGTGTTCAAAATATAATTGGTATGTTAGTTTGTTGTGGGAGTATTTATCAATTTACATTTTTACTGTTATTGCAGGACTTCTGAAATGACTTTTTTATTGCTCAATATAATTAAACATCCTAGGTGAAGATTTCTTGTTTAAAAGTAAAGATTTATTAGGCACTTATTAATTTTAACATTTAAAAACATTTTTCTCAAGCTGTTGGGTATGTTGCTAGAGATAAGTGTTTAAATAGATTTAGACCATCCTTATGACTAATTATTTTCCCTATAAAATTGGGTTTAGAATAAATCATATCATTTAAACAGTGGTACAAACAGCTGCAGTAGGAGTACAATCTTATATTTTTAAAGCAGTGCACTGAGTAATAGTGAGTGAAAGTGAGGACTAGTATACACTACCGCTTAAGTCAATCTAACCTATGCTGCTCAGAGGTGTGAAGAAGACACCGCCCGCCCCCCCCCCCCCCGAGCGACATAAATTACATCAACCTAAGCACGGTCCACACTGGTGCTGTGTCAGCAGGAGTCGCTCTCCCGCCAACATAGCTTCTGCCTCTTGTGAAGGTGGTATAATTATGCCAACAGGGAAGCGCTCTTCTGTCAGCATAGCACATCCTTCAACTAATGCAGCTGCGCTGATGTAGCACTTGAGTGTAGACTTGCTCTGAGATTTTTACCATTTTGTTTCAGGGTCCAGCTTAGACAGAAGGGGTTATGAATGTTCATCATATGCAATGTCTACAACTTCATTGTGATCTATTGGTACCACCATCAGTGTTGCAATTACACGTCAAACAACAAATTACCTATATAAAAACAAAACCAAAGAAGACTTTCTTCATCAGCCAATAAAAGCATGGATGAGTTTCTAATCAGACAAGCAAATTCCAGCAAGACTCCATAGATGCAAAGATTGCTTGGTTCATTTATGCAACACATTCTCCCTTTCATCTTGTCCAGAACAAACAGTTCGTTGACATTGTTCAGTCATTACAACCCAGGCTACGCTATACCCGGCAGAGCAAACATTGCTGGAGACAATGTATAAGAGGGAAATGTAATAGCGTACAAAAAAAAAATTGATGGGAAATTTGTTAACCTGACTCTTGCTGAGTGGAGAAATGTACACAATGATCCAGTAATAAGTGCTTAAGTGACAACAAAAGATGGGGTTGTTGATCTTACAGATGTATCGCTTACAGAAGTGATACATCAGGAAATGCCATACAGCAGGATACTTAACCCTCCTAATGTTTTGGGGCTTGACCCCCAATATGAAAAATAATGTAAATAATTTTCATGCTAAATCTGTTCCTCTTCATACATTAAGTATTCTCAAATTAGGATGAGGTCATTGTTTTTACCATCCTACCTGTTGTCATTTTTGTGTAACAAAGAAAAGTTACTAAAAGAGTAATGGGGTCAGTTAGACCCCTCAATGTTAGTAAATAGGGACAATGAAGTTACTGCACTTCCAAGATATTTGGGGGTCTTTTGGACTCCAAACATATACAAAACTTTAAATAAAATATGATAGGCAAACCATTCACTCTTCTTTAAATAGTCTCAAACAATAAGGGCAACCTCTTAGGTTTGGTTTTGTCTACATACCTGTTGTGATTTTAGTGTACTGAAAAAAGTCACTAAACTGGTATTGGGGTCAATTAGACCTCAAATTAATTATGCAGGTATTCCAACATCAGATTGTTTTTATTTTGAAACAGCAATTATGACATGACTGTATGAATCTTTCACATTGATTTTGTCACAGTTTCCGTGTTTTTTGTTACACAAAAATACACCAAAAGGGTCTTGGGGATCTGAGAGAAACCCAGGTAACATTTGCCTCATGTATCATCACAATTGTTCAGCAAATTGAGTTTCTTTGAAGATAACATTGTCAAATTAATTTTCTGGGACATCTACACTTGCTAGGAAGCGTTTCTGGGGAAGCCACAATTGTCAGACATTTTCTGGCAAGCCCTCACTTGACAGATTCTGTTGTTGGGGCAAGATTCACTGCTGCTGGGGAAAAGAGTTGCTGTTGCATTGCACACACACAATGCATGTCTGAATGCATGTATTGTTTAGATTTTGTTAAATTGTAAGTGGCATAATAAATCTTTGAGTAACTGATGGATGTTTCTCAGGGAGCTAGATACAGAAATGGTGAAACCACTGGTGCAGAAAAGAAACACTGCAGCTTTGCCTCAGACTTCTAGAGAAGCAGTGTCTAGTCAGTGTGCTGGAGACTGATCCAGAACCTAAGAAACAGGGAAGATGTTACATTTATGCCAGAAAACAAGACAGAAAAACACATCAAAAATATGCAAAGTGTAAAAACTTTGTATGTTCAGAACCTGTCACCTATTTGCTCCATTTGTTCATATTGGTAGGACATTTACTGCCACTTTGCTGTGTTTGTGCCTTTTATATTATTGCTATTTTTGTTGTCTAAACATGGGGTCATTTAGACCCCAACACCTATATAGTGTGTAGCTTCGAATCTAGGAAAGTGTTAACATGTTCATAGTTTTATAGTTCACTGGTTACAATAAAGTCAATTTTAAATGCATCCTATGTGGGGGTGGGGGTTCCAGTTTTCACATTAGGGGCCTCCAAGATTCCAGTACAGAAATAATCAGGTGATTTTTGGTTCAATATGAGGGTTAAAAGAAGTAGTAGTAAAAAGCTGTAACAAACTTTAAACAAAAATTCAAGAGTTGTGTGTAGCTTTGCCAAACACAATGCTGCAAATGTAGCAAAGATGAGAAGAGACATTGAAGAAAATAAAGAAGGGAACCAGAAAATTATAACGTATGGGTAGGGCCCTACCAAATTCATGGTCATGAAAAATGCATCACGGACCGTGAAATCTAGTCTCCTCCCATAAAATCTGGTCTTTTGTGTGCTTTTACCCTATACTATACAGATTTAATGGGGGAGACCAGTGTTTCTCAAATTGGGGGTCCTGACCCAAAAGGGAGTTGCAGGGGGATCGCAAGGTTATTTCAGTGGGGTCATGGTATTGCCACCCTTACTGCCTTCAGAGCCGCGTGGCCAGAGAGCAGTGGCTGTTGGCCAGATGCCCACCTCTGAAGGCAGCGCCCCACCAGTAGAAGCTCAGAAGTACCATACCGTGCCACCCTCACTTCTGTGCTGCTGCCTTTAGAGCTCGGCATCTGGAGAGTGGCAGCTGCTGACTGAAGACCCATACCATACCATGCCATCCTTACTTTTGCGCTACTGCTGGCGGCAGCTCTGCCTTCAGAGCTGGGATCCCGGCCAGCAGTCACTCTCTCCAGCTCTGAAGGCAGTGCTGCCACCTGCAGCATCACAGAAGTAAGAGTAACAGTACCGCAAACCCCTCCTCCCCCCTCCGCAATAACCTTGCGACCTCCCCACAACTCCTTTTTGGGTCAGGACTCCTACAATTACAACAGCGTGAAATTTCAGATTTAAATAGCTGAAATCATGAAATTTATTATTTTTAAAATCCTATGACCATGAAATTGACAGCGAATTTGGTAGGGCCCTACATATGGGTGCAGAGCTCATTTGATGCATCTTTTAGCCAAAGACTTATGTACAACTTCAGGAATAAAGGAAAATGATGCTGAATTTGCAAGATACAACCACACTGCTTCAGCTTCACTGCAGAGAGCAGCAGGATCCAAACTAATTCTTCCGTATAATGTACGATGGAATTCAGTGGTTGACTATTTTGAGCTATTTATTAAGAACTGACCTATTCTGATGACAATTTGTGAAGACATTCATGAAAAAATAGATGGAACGATCACTGCCGAAGTAGTTAACATCAGACTAAAGAGAAATGTAGGAGACATGCTGAATACACTGAAACCTATTTCCACAGCCTTGGACAAACAGCAGAAAGATTGCTGCTGTATTGCTGATGAAATTTGGGGACAATTTCAAGAAACATTGAAGAAAGAAATACACAGCAACAAAGTTAAATTGCAGGCAGTTAAGAAGCAGGTGGATTAAGCATTTACTCCACCTCATTTTCTTGCCAATATTCTCAACAAAAATACCACAGTGGATGCCTAAGTGCTGAAGAAGATGCTGCTATGACATAGGAATCTAATAATCACTCATCAATCTTGACAGCCATAATAAATTTCAGAGCTGGAGGTGAACCATTCAAGGAGTATTTAGTTGATGTTTTAAAGAAAGTCACACCAGTGTAGGTCACTAGCTAAGCGCCTGGAACCAGAGCTTGTTGAAGTGCTAAATCAGCTTTTGACAGCAGTAGCCTCTTCTGCAGGCACAGCGAGAGTACTTTCTTCATTTTGACTAATTAATTCAAAGTTGAGAAATTGACTGGGAACTGAAAAAGTAGGAAAACGTGTCTCTCTCTTCCAGTCTATGAAGGAGGGAGGGATCTATTAATCTGAAAAGTTTGAAGGACAGCCTAAGTAGTTTAGGGCTGGTTTTCCCCACAAAGTTAGGTCATCTTAACTACACCACTCAGGGCTATGAAAAATTTTACATCCTAGGTAATGTAACTAAGCAGGCCTGAGCCTCATTGTAGGGAGGTGGATTTACCACAGCAACAGAAGAATCCCCTCTATCGCTGTACTGAGTATCTATGCTACAGCGTTACATCAACACAGCTGCAGCAGTGTCGCTGTAGCATTTCTAGTGCAAATATACCCTTAGGAGATTGTCTTATTTTGAAGGGACATAGGCAAGGAGGCACTTAAGTTCCAATCACTTTCACTTAGGCATATCTGAAAATTTTCCCAGGCTGAAATAATAGTTTAATTCACTAACTATAGTTAATCCCCCTATTTAATAAATCAATTAGCTGTAAATGTGAAACATGTTTTGAAACAGAAGTATATGTATCCAAAACATTTAAGGTTGTTTTAATAAAAAGATTAGATGCTGTTTTATGCATTTGATTAAACTGCAATTACCATCATAATGAAGCTTGACACTAATATTGAGCAAAAAAAAAAAATCTAGTAATTCAGCTATATAGTATTCACCATTTTCTAACATACTAAATATGTACAACAGCGATAGTGTACCCTCCCAGGTAGCAAAAAGATGTACCAAATCTAGTGTAAAGGCTCTACTTAGCTGTAAATCAACATGTTTTTATGGTTGTATCAACCAATAAGAATGTACTTTTTTTTAGAAAATAACCTGAGAACAAATGGAAAGGTTGATTAAAATCAATTATTTAAACTAAGGCTTTCCACTTGGAGATTTAAATCGCCTTGATTTAAATCAATCCGTCCTGCCACAAAGTCATGGAACTGCAGAGCATCCTCACAAGGGGAGGAGGTGTAAGACACACTCATATGCTCATCAAGTGACAAGTCCAGATCAAGGACTGTCTCTAGTGTCTCCTGTTTAAAAAGAGGATCCATTTCCTCCTCCCTTTTTTCTCAGAGTGGTGTCTGGTACCACTGTCTGCACGAACAGATCCAGAGGAACCAGTTGAGACGAATGATAAGCCACTGAATCCTTACTAGAGGAAACTTCACCTCTCCATCTATAAGGAGGATAATCAAAAAACTGTTCTGGTGGAAACCAATAGGATCATGAAGACCATGGCTACCAGTCTCTCCAGTAGCTGGGATTGGATATGTACCCACGCAAAGAGGAGTGAAAGGGTAGGATGGCATAAAAATGGGACAAAGCAGGTCTCCTGATTCTTCCTCTATCCTCTTCTAAGGATGGACCAGACCTCTTATCTGGTATGGATCTCAATGCAGAGATCAACAGAGCCAGAGAATGGAGAGAAACAAAGGGTGAGAAAGATCTGCCCAGACATCCTATAAGAGTCTTGCGAGGAGGCACAGAAATGTCTGGAGACAAGCTAACAATCTTCTCTACTTTCTTCTTCTATAACCTCTGCTCTTTTTCCTCAGTAGGTCCTGTTGGCAAGGCGTGAAAGTAGGGCAGGGGTGTGGTTGCTGAGGATGGAACTGCTGACAAAACCAGTACTAATAAACTCAACAAATCCCTCACCACAGCATAATCTTCTGGAGTTCACAGCCTTGGGATAGCCACTTGCTAGTGGGACAACACAAACAGCCCTATTGTGCTTGATGGTGCTACTTCCGGGGCTGATCTCAATGGTGCCTGTGCTGGCACCAGAGTTGACAGTCCCACCTGAGTAGATGACTGTCTCACAGAGTGCCCCAGCTTGAAGTACACTCTATTTCCTTTGTCCACATGCTTACTGGACTGCCAAGGATCTCTCTCTCCTTGATGCTGAGTACTTCAAGAAAAACTTGCAGTGTGTCTTCCTCAGTACCAGGGAAGGAGACTGGTGCAAGGATTCAGCCAACACAGGAGGAGTGCTCCAGATTGCAGCCGATGTTCTCGGCAGCTGTTCTAAGCAGGAAGGCTCTGAGGGAGGGCACAGTACTGACTCCATCAGTAAAAATTTAAATCTGGATGCCCTATCATTTGTAGTCCTTGGTTTAAAGTTCTAAAACTTTGACACTGATCCTGGATGTGTGACTCCCTGAAATACTTTAGGCAACTGGAATGCAGATCACTTACTGGCATTGGCTTTTTGCAGGAATGTCAGGGTTTGAAGCCCGGTGATGAAAGTATGCCCTGGTACCAGAATGCAACAAGGGGAATCAAAGTACGTAACACTCTACAAAGCAAACTTAGTACTGAAAATTACTTAACACTAAATCTATGGCTAACCAAGTACCCAACCAGGTACAAAATAGACAAATTGAGAAAACTTGCAAAGACAAGACAAGACATTCCAACAACTGTCACAGGAAACTAGAAGGAACTGAGGGGCCTCAGGGATGGCTCTGCCCTTTATATCATCAGGCAGCAGCGCAAGTCAGCAGAGGGCACATGTACCACCCTGACAGGTACCGCTGAGGGAAAAATCTCCAATAACTGCACTGATGCGTGCATGCACACACGCACACACACACACACACACACACACACACACAAGGTGGAATGGACATGTGCAATCACACGAAGGAGAAACATAAGAAACAAAGTTTATCAAAACATGTTTTGCATTTAAAACTAAAAAAGGAAAGTAGTATCTGTAGTTTGTGAATTGAGCTGTTTCTGATCACCAAGACCTTCAAGATTTTAGAACTAGTAAATTTCATACTCACACACCTAGTTTTTTATTTACAGATTGGAAGAAGAAAACAAGCTTCCTGCTTTTTCAACATCCAATTGATTTCTTAACTTTGAATGAAATAGATATTTAACTGAACTGGTTGAACAAACAGATGACAAAAATATTCTCCCTGCCCCATGAAAAGTTATTATTGCTAAAAGCTGGTTGAGCACTTCAACAGACTCTGGCTGCAGATGCTTAGCCAATGACAAACTATGAACTCGTGAAACTTTCTTTAAAACTTGGCAAATGTACTGCTTAGTATTATTTTTGCATTTAATTATTTTTACAGTTATAATAAAGTTAGGCCCTAACATAGGTTGACAATTTCAAATTTAAAGTATTTATTTAACCATTGATTTTACCCATGACTGATTTCCTTCAAATAGCTTCTGGTGCATAATACTAATTCTTCTTCCATGTGTAGCACTTATGTGCAATTCTCAAAGCACTTCCAAAAAGGATAATACATTTACTTGGTGGTACTTTATGGATTTTAAAAATTGTATTAGTTATTAATAGGGCCCTACCAAATTCACGGTCCATTTTGGTCAATTTCATGGTCATGGGATTTTAAAAATCGTAAATTTCATTATTTCAGCTATTTAAATCTCCTGCTGTTGTAATTGTAGGAGTCCTGACCCAAAAAGGAGTTGTGGGGCGGGGTCACAAGGTTATTGTAGGGGAGCTGCAGTACTGCTACCCTTACTTCTGCGCTGCTGCAGGCAACAGCACTGCCTTCAGAGCTGGGCAGCTGGAGAGAGGCGGCTGCTGGCCAGGAGCCCAGCTCTGAAAGCAGCAGTGCAAAAAATAAGGGTGGCAATACTGTGATGCCCCCTAAAATAACCTTGCGACCCCCCTGCAACTCCTTTTTGATTCAGGACCCTCAATTTGAGAAACGCTGGTCTCCCCCGTGAAATCTGTATAGTGTAGGACAAAAGCACACAAAAGACCAGATTTCATGGGGGGAGACCAGATTTCATGGTCCGTGATGTGTTTTTCATGACTGTAAATTTGGTAGGGCCCTAGCTATTATTAAGATTGAAGTATTTAAAATAAAAACAATAGGGCAGAAATAAGGGAACAGAAAATATCAGGTAGGGGAAAGAATAAACATGAGCAAGAGGGTGGGGAGAAAGAAGAACAGAGACAGGCTGAAGGAATTAGAAATAGAGGTGGGGTGTAAAAAAGGAGAGAAAGGGGAAGATGAAGAAGAGAATGACAGAGGAAAGTGTTGGTGGGAAAGAAGGGCTGAAGATCGGTAAGAAGGTCAGAATAAACATCCAACCAATCAAGAGGAAGTCTAGTCCATTTTGAAGAGAGATTCTTCTGATTCCTGTATCAGAGGGGTAGCCATGTTAGTCTGTATCCACAAAAACAACGAGGAGTCTGGTGGCACCTTAAAGACTAACAGATTTATTTGGACATAAGCTTTCATGGGTAAAAAAAACACTTCTTTAGATGTGGTTCTTCATCTGAAGAACTGGTTTTTTACCCACGAAAACTTATGCCCAAATAAATCTGTTAGTCTTTAAGGTGCCACTGGACTCCTCGTTGCCTTTCTGATTCCAGGGAGCCTCCAGGGTCCACTGTACTTTTCAAAATTGCAAAGGCCAATTACAATTCCAGTCACTAAACTATAAGTCTCTCTTGAAAGCTCTGGTAACAAACACTGCTTTGTCAAAAGTAACGAAAAAAATCTATATTGCTACATACATTTGTAATATGTCAAGATGTTCAAAATTCAGTCAATGGCCAACCTCAACTTAAATAAAGGGTGCAGTCCAAAGCTATCAGACATTCTTGCATGCTATGCTCCCTTCTGATCTAAAAAGCTTTCCATTTTGCTGGAGATGGAACACTACATAATTGGCTCTCTAGCCTCCATAAGCAGCACTGTTGTGTTGGGGCTCAGTCGTGTAAACACATGCTTAAGAGCTTTATTGGATCGAGGGCAAAGATAATAACCTCACCAAAGTCAATGGGACTGCTCATGTACTTAATCACATGCTTACGTTCTTTCCTGGATTGGTGACAGAGTGTTCATCACCATGAAGGATCATGCTTTTAAAGATGAGTGTGGATTCAAGTCTACTCCTCCTCTTCAAAAACTGCTAAAACACAAAACCCATGCAAAGAGGAAAGAAGTGAAAAAGTGGCCAGTGAACCAGAATTTCAGGGTCTCTCTCCCTCTCTCTCTCTCAAAGGACTATGCTTGCTAACAAACATTTCTTTGGCGCAATAAAGGTGTGGTGTATTTGAGAAAGAATTTATTGTGAAGTCTGGAATGCTGCCACATTTTCCACGATGCCACATAAAGTTGATCTTACATAAACTTTTTTTAAAGATTTTGTCATGCTATACAAAGCCATTTATATTGCTTTAATCTGTGCAAAATGAATATTATGTACACTATCCATTTTTCACAATGAAGCAGAACCCTGCTTTGAAGAGCTACCCTTTTCTCTAAAAAATTACAATTCTATTTAACTACAAAGTAGGTTCCTAAAAAAAAATTCCATAAAAAGGTAAACATTATTTAATTTGCTCAAATATTTGAAACTTGGAAAATACCAGATTTACAGTTGCCCATGCAGCCTTAATTCTGCCCCCTTAGGCATCTATCCTGTGCACTTAATGAAGTAGGGGTCCTGTGGCAAAAATAGTATGTGATCATGTAATTAAAGATTGTACCATAATGCATACACTCAAGAGGGTAAAATTAAGGTTGCATAGGCAACCAGAAAGCTACTTTTTCTAACTTTCAAGTGCTTGATTTTGCAACCTAAATAATGTTCTTTTAACACTGGAATTTTTTAGCCTAATTTCCTAGTAAGTATGGGTTATATTTTTATAAAGAAAGTTAAAACAAATTCTATTATGAGCAACGGTAACAACCACTCCATTATGCATCCTCTTTAGAGTACGAACCCTGAATCTTCAGCATTGCAAAACAGACTGCTGCTACCTTGAGCTAGGACTAACTAAATCAGCTGACAGCAGGGGAGGCTATTACACCAGATGGAGGAATTAAACATTTGATCCACATCCTAGGCATGGAAGATGATCTGACGGGTGGAACCCAGCCCAGCTCTCTCCCTTTCCCCTTCCATTCCAGAAATTATTAGGGTAGCTTCTGCCCCATATGGTGCCTCTAGAAGGGAAGAGATGAACTGCTAGGGCCATGTACTGGGTCCTGAAGGATAGTTGGGAGTGAGCTTAACTCATCCCCCATCCTTCCCAGGAACTGGAAGAGCTCACGTGGCAGGCCTGGAGCATGGTAGGGAAGAGACAGGTCACAAAGGCCAGGAAGACTGGGGAGGAGCTTGGCCCAGCTCCCTCCTCTTTCTCCACCTGACACATATGGTGTCCTTAGGAGTGAGCATGAGACACTGGGGCCAACAGATGTACTAGAAGTTTCCAGGTGTGCCCAGTAGTGTGTGCGGCTGCTGCAGTGGTGGAGGCATCATCCAGCCTTCAAATGTTCATGTGTAGTTATTCTGGCATGCTACCAAAATCTTCCTGAACACCTTGTTCAAGAAAAAGGAAGTGGCAATTAACAGATTATACTCCAGCAAAAGCTGAATGGAATTTCATGGGACAAAGAAAAGCCATTTCTATATCTGAAGTCATTCCGCCTGTGAATATCAAAGGCCTGCTGTAGATAATGGAGATGTGATTGCTTCTCTGAGACAAGGTCTCAAGAATCTTTTATAATAGAAAATGTTAGGCAAACTAATGGCACTTCTACACTTTAAACTTGTTACAGGTTTTGCATATCCATATTAAATGAGCAGTGCACACCCCCATGCATTGTTATCCCAAGATTAAGGTAGTTTTGCCTTGTATCATTGCTACTACAGTGACCTGGACTAGGCTATGCTAAAGGTGAGGAGCGGCAGAGGCAAACCAAGACCAAAAGGTTCATTTTAAGTTTTTAGAACCTTATAAGGGATACCCCAAAAAACATAGCCAAACAAACATAACAGAATATTACCAAGTACTTACTAATTATAATAATAAACTATAAATTACCAACACATTAACCTTTGTGAGCTTGTATATGCCACTCTTCCTTACTTTGTGAAGGTAACACCAGATGTATCGTTATTAACAAGAACCAAAGAAACCACTCAACAGTAAATTATGTCACTTCAGAGACTCAACTTTTCCTCTACTTGGCTATAAGACAGACTCCACTCTTGCTCTTCTATCTTTTGCTTCTCTTCAGCTCGTAGTGCTCCTTAGATTCAGTGTGCCTGTGGCAGTACCTCTTCACCAAGTTTATCCGCAAGGGGGATTTCAGTGGTCCTCACTTGGCCATTAGGCATCTGTGACGGGGTCGGCGTACCCCGCACTAGCCCAGGGTTAGGCCCCAGGGGTTGAGAGCGGAAGTCCTGCCTCCCTGGCAAGACTGGGCATGCTCCAAGTGCTCTAGTAGTATAAAGGGAGGGAGACTGGCTCATTCTGGGCTGGAGGCTGCAGGGGAAGGACCTGCTGAGGAAGTGCCTGTGGAGGGCCAGTCACAGCCTCTGACCATGCCAGAAATCGCAGCTGTCCAGAGCCCACCTGCACCCCGGCAACTGGAGGAGACCCTGGAGACAACTGGACCTGTCGAACACAGGGGAATTGACGTCTCATGGGAAACCCCATCACAGACTCAGGTAGGAAGTGACCCAGGGAGGGTGTCGGAGTGGTACCTCCCACCCAGGGAAACTCAGCATGTTTTGGCAGAACCCCCCTGCTGAGTCAGTGGCAAGCAGCTATGCCACTGTTAGGGCCCTGGGTCAGGGCCCAGTGGAGTTGGGTTGGCCTGGGCCCCCCCTATGGGGGTAGCCACACCCCAATGCTATAGACTCTGGCCACTAGGCCATGCTACCCTGCGCCAAAGGGTCGCTTTATGGATTCCGGCTGTTAGGCCACGCTGCCCTGCAACAAAGGGAGCACTATAGACTTTGGCCACTAGGCCATGCTGCCCTACACTGCACGGTGGCGCTATAGACTGACTGATAGTCCACGCTACCCTGACCCCACAAGCGTGGACTGTCACAGCATCTTTGAATGCTATTCATTCAATAGATGTTCAGTTATTCTCTTGGTTCATCTACCTTTTTTCAGGATCTATTTTTATCTAACACAGACGTTCAATCAATTCCTTTTTCACCAATTCTATTTGTATCTGAATTTAAATCAGAATTACTGTATACATATTAGTGTATGTGCAGTACAACAAAGCTTTGTTTATGCAGATGTAGGGATTTCAGTATACTTTGTTGTGATTTGAATTCATATAGGTATGGATTTTATTCCAGCACCTGTGGAAGTACAGAGGAAATGGATATTTTCATACTTTGTTCCAGACACAAAGTCTGGAACTACAAAGAGATACACAACATATTTTTATAAAGAATACACCAACTGCCTCTCCTTCTGACGTTATCTGAGCTCCTCCCCCAGCTTCAGCTACCCTGCCACTGGCTATTCCCTTCCCAGGCCAGCATTCTATGCTGCTGCATCATAGCTGCAGGCCTCCTAATAGCACCTGAGTAACTCAAAACTACAGCAGGTACTAGTTCTGGAGCCAGGGTTACTACACTACCATACAGCAAAATGTTTGAAATCAGTACTCACACATTCTGATCAAACATTTCATAGTGCATTGCTCCACCATCCTGCTATTTGCATTCTGGGATTTTTCATGCTGTGTATTGAGGGATACTTACCAGAAGGCAATAGAATTCTAGGGCTTGGGAACAAATTAACTAATTCCCATTATTGCTCCTTTCATCCCATCGTCCATCTGGATTCAGTAATCTAACAGCATTTTCAAAGCACAGTCAGGCAACATGGGGAAAGCACTGGTGAGTGTTGCAATCCTCCCAGTGATGAATATAAACAAGTTGCTAAAAGAATATCTAAATTAAGGACCAGGTTGATAACAGCTCTCAAAGAGGCAGCAGCTGAAATAAAGCAGACAATTTTGATCTTTTCCTGGGGCAGCATCTCTCAGTGGAGAGCTGCCTTTCAGCCTGGTCAAGAAGCACTGACTTGTGGGACCAGATAACACTGGCATGACCAGCACTGGTGGCAGATCATCAGGATACTGAAAGCCACTTTTCTAAAAATACATGCAAAGCTTGTGCTGGAGCTGCAGCAGCAAAACATTTATATGAGAACTGCTCTCTGTGTGGATAAGTGTGTTGCCACCACCATCTTGCAGTCTGCCCCCTCCAACTGCTGCCAGTTGGTAACTATCCAATTTGGTGGCAGATCATCAACTATTGGGCAACTGATGGAGTTATGCACTGCAATTAAGAAGGTGCTTTGCCTCCTTCCTCAGTCTTAAGAGTGGGTAATGTATAGGAACTTATTAATGGGTTTCCATGGATGGGGTTCCCAAAATGCACTGAGGCCACTAATGGAACCCACGTGCCTTTTCCTTGCGCCTCCTCCCTCCAACCCCCCACCTCAGGATTCACGGTACTGCAAGGCCTGGACAGTTAACCCATATTAAAACAGGGTGGTCTGTAAAGGTCTATGGTGCCAAGATCTGAAGAAAACAGTGTAGAGTTTCTAAAATGAGAAATGGAACATTTGCTCCCCTTGTGTCTATTGGCCTGCTAAACCCAGGGTTGTGAGTTCAATCCTTGAGGGGGCCATTTAGGGATCTGGGCAAAAATCTGTCTGGGAATTGGTCCTGCTTTGAGCAGGGGCTTGGACTAGATGATCTCCTGAAGTCCCTTCCAACCCTGATATTTTACAATCAATGGCACTGCCATTCCTCCAGCCATTCTAGAAGACCCTGTTTATCCTCTGCTTCGCTATGAAGCCTGGGTATTGAGCAACTATACTCTGAGCAGCTGTAGAATGACCATGGAATGTTCATTTGGGAAACCGAAAAGTAGATGGAGGAGTCTAACTTTAGGCTGGAGGCTCATAAGAGATCTGCCTCTTATGATAGCTACTTGCTGTGTTCTGAACAAATGTTATGAAAGTAAAGGGGAGAGCCTTGCAGATGGGTGGAAATTTGCTTAATATTTTAAACAGCCAGAGAAGGTGTCTCTATCACATGCTGCAACTACACAAGGTCACAGAGTCAGGGATGCATTACATGCTCCTATTTCGGGACTAGTAGGCCACTTGTGATCAATGTCTGTGCATTGGAATGAGGCATAAGTCAGGATTACTGTATACATATTAGTGATTATGCAGTGCAACAAAGCTTTGTTTATGCCAGATGTGGGGGGTTCCAGTATACACTGTGGTAATTTTAATTCACGTATGTATGGATGTATTTTAGTATAACTCCTGTGAACATGGAGTGGAAATGGGTATTTTTATGAGTTGTTCCAGACAAAGTCATGACTATAAAGACATACAATATATTTTTATTAAGAATACACAAATATAAACAGTTTGAATAATAAAAATAGAGAACAACAAACCTTAAAAGGGTTGCATGCAATCAAGTTTCTGACCCCAGGTCACAAATGTATGTACCTAGCATACCAAAAACTGTTTTCCACCCCGTGGGATGGTGGTAGAACAGCATCTCCCTTGTGGGTCAAAGAGTTAAGGGGATCACCCACTGTTTTCTTTGCTGTGCTGTGGCACAGAATGCCTACAAAAGAATCTGTTTCACTGTTGTAGCAGTGAATAGTGTGCCCCAGAAAGCAGACACTTCAGAGGTAGAGGGATACTGGTGGTGAAATGTATAAGTTGTGACATGATCCTTGACCATAAAATTACCATATTGTCCAGGAGGGCTGTTTGCCTCTCCATCAGCCCCAGCAGCTGTACTCGGGAGGACCTGTCCTTTTCTCTCTCCTCTTTGTCATACTTCAGGAACCCTTCACTCTACTCCATCTTTTTATACCTGTCTTGGGATGTACCCAAGAGTTCTTTGAATGTGTCATCCCTTGAGCTCCTCCACTTCTGCCTATATAGACTGGACAGCCATTGACCTGATGTTCCAGCCTTGTCCTTGTTCAGCTGCTATAGGGAAATTAAAAAGAAAAAGGACGACTAATTATTGTCAAAATTGAAGTCTCCATGACCATGATAAAATGCTTCTTCCTCAATTTTGGAATTCCATTCCCATAGTCTTTTCCTAGTCTTGGATAAGACTGGAGATAGGAAGAAATTTTCACAATCTTTCCTGCTGGAGCTGGACCTCCGGGCCTGTGCTATGAGTGAAGTGGGCGGGGGGTTGTTGTTATGCCAACAGGCAGAAAGGGGTAATAGTATCAAAGGTAGGAACTATTAAATACAGAGCTGTAGAAGACAGAATACTAATTATTGTACTTCTGTAGGTGGAATGGGGGTTGATTGGTGGAATGGCCTGTAGATGTAGGCTATTAATACCTAGCTCTTACATAGCACTTTTCACCAGCAAATCAATGTAACCGTATGTGCACTTCTACAGGCTGTCCTTTGGAGGACACTACCCTGATGCATATCCCCAAAAGGCAGAGAAGGAGTCTGTTCAGAAAGGCAATAGGCAAATTGGGAAGATATGCCATGCTGCTGTTTGTCAGGGTGGCGTCCCCAAAGCTGGTGAAGAGTGAAAGGGAAAAACAAGCTATAGGGGCCTTGCAGAGAGCTGCCTTGCCATGTAATCTTTGGGCCCAGTTAGAGCACTACTTTTGGCGTCAGTTCTTTTTTAAAGTGTGCAAATCTACATAAGTGCACTGCAAAATTAATATAATTCTTTAGTAGCTCAAAAGGGATTGATATCCTTAAAGTGCCTGACAATAACTTCCTTTTGGAAAATATCTTTTCCAATATAACTCAACATTTCACATTGACTTTTAGCTAAGGGCATTATTGAACCCATCAACCAGATAAATCCTCCTTGCTATCTTTTTCTATATATCTTCTCTTACAATAAAAGGACCTTTTTCTTAAAATGACCTCATCCTAGAGCCATGTGGTGGTGCCATCTTGGCGGGGACCACATATGAAAGAGTATGGATGGATGTTATTACAGCACACTGGAGGGAGGATGTGGAGCAGAACACACCAAGCTTCAGTGGTAGCTGTGTGTTTGCACTTAGATGGGGGGGTGGGAAGTTGCAGACTTTGTACTCTCTCCAGTGTGAATGCCATTCTGAATAGTCTTTGCAAAGGGCAGAGGGGAAGTGTTAAAGCCTAGGAGGCAGAGATAGCCTACATTAAAGCCAGGAGGTGAAGAGAAGGTGGATCAACACGGCAGTACCCTGCCTGAACTCAGAACTAAGTTTTTCAAATCTCGCATACAATTGTATTATAATGTATCATGCAATACTTACTGGAAGTGGTCCCCTCCCCACTTTGAGTCTCTGCCTGTGATCCAATTGGTTCCTCTGGCTATGAGTCAGCCAGCTCCTAGGTCTCTGACATTATGTATCATGGTTCACCACGTGGATCAGATCAGAGATTTTATTTATCACTTGGTCGTGGTCAACTCAGTGGGGATGTAACTGTTGGTGTTCACAAAATCCAGTGGTTCAAGTGGTGGGATCTCTTGCAAATACACGGTCCTGCTCATTTTGAAGCTGCAAGCAATCCCAGAAGTCCTACTGTCCTTCACACTTTTGTAACCCAGCTGGATCTCCTTTCCCTGACTGGCTTGGGTTCTGCTTGTATCACCTTTATTTGTTCAGAAAGCCACTTGTATATTTGTGCATTATGTTAGCTAGAATTCAGATGGGCCTGTGCATGCTCCTCTCCCACACAGGATAACGAAGTTCAGGACCTCAGCATGAGTTCACACAGAAGCACAAGAAATCACTGCTCAATAATCAGACTGTCACTCAACTAACTGCTGGAATCACAAAAGCAGAATCTGGCTGTGTACCAGCATTTAAATGGGACAGTGACCCTGGAGCAGCAGAAGGCATACACATAAAAAGACAGGATGGCCCAGATAGCCAGTAAAAGAGTATGGGACACCAGTAGAAGGACTTGACAGATGTGCATCAGTTGTTTTGTCATGGGGATCTAACCACATCTACTTTGCTGCAGGTAAACTCATCCTGCATCCCTACAAGCCTGATTTCAAAATGAATTTCATGACATGCATTAAAAACCCAGGTGATACATCCACAGATTTATTTGTTGTGCAAGTAACTAACATGAAATAACTCAAGTTGACTTTCAATAAATGTCAAATATGAACAAGCCTTAAACAAAAGGTGTGCTACCAGATCCCTATATTATAAGCCACGTTATGGAAATGTCACCTGTCTCTGTTGTGTTCACAGCCGAGGCTATAATAGGCTGTGCAGGTCGACACCGCTCCAGTATCCCTTTTAACATTGAGCAGTCTAGTTCACAGCACAGGGCATGGAGGATGGATACTGGAATCCAAACAGGGACCACTAGAGTTGCTAACTGTCTAATCACAGAAACCCAAACACCCTTGCCCCACCCCTGCCCAGAGGCCCCACCCCTTCTCTGAGACCCTGCCCCGCTCACTCCATTCCCTCTCCCTCCATTGCTTGCTCTCCCGCACCCTCACTCAATTTCACTGGGCTGGGGTGCAGGCTCCAGGCTGAGCCTGGGGCAGGGGGTTGGGGAGCAGCAGGGGGTAAGGGAGCAAGCTCTGGGAGAGAGTTTGAGTACTGGAGGGGGCTTAGGGCTGGGGCAGGAGGTTGGGGTGTTGGAGGGGGTGGGGGCTCCAGGAGGAGGCTCAGGGCTGGGGGAGGTGGTTGCCGTGAGGGGTTCAGGCTCCGGCTGGGCTGCGTTTACCTCCCTGCCTGCCCTGGCCCCACGCTGCTCCTAGAAGCAGCCGACATATCCCTGCGGCTCCTGGGGGAGCACCCATGGGACTCCACACACTGTTTCTGCCTGCAGGCCCCAACCCTGCAGCTCCCATTAGCCGCAGTTGCAGGGATGTGCTGGCCGCTTCTGGGAGCCACGCGCGGCCAGGGAGCCTGCCTTAGCCCCACTGGACTTTTAGAGGCCTACAATCACCCAGTTTGGCTTCAGAAGCCTCCAGGAGATAGAGCCCGATTCCGGGAGACTCCCAGCAAAACCAGTAGGGACCAGACATCTCAAAAAACCTCCAGTTACAGGTAAGTAAACTCCTCCTCTTCAAGTGATTAGTCACCAAGAAAATGGATTTGCGAGCACTGACCAGCTAAGAGGTGGGTGCGAGGAACTGCAGTCTGTAGTACAGCACAGCCTATGCAGCCACCACTGGGGCAATGAAGTCACAAAGGTGTGAACGGAGCACCATGTTGCTGAGCGACAGATGTCCTGCCACAGTACGGCCACGAGGTAGGCCGATGTGGCCATGATCACTCACGCAGAGTGCGCTGTGACTCCAGCAGCGGGAGGTACATTGCATCGGTAACATTCATGGATTCACCGGAGACCCACTTGGAGATTCCTTGCAAGGGACAAGACCTCTTCTCACATCGATCAACAATGGCGATATAGAGTCTCGTGATACCCAAAAGGCAGAGGTGCATTGGAGGAAGAAAGCCAATGTACATTGGATGTCAAGGGAATATAGTGCGCTGTCCACGTGTGAGGCATGGGGTTTGGAACAAAAGGCCAGGAGGTGAATTGTACTGATTTAGGTGGAATTCCAACACCTTCAGGACAAATTTTGGATGCAGCCACAAGGAAACTTTCCCCTTGTGGAAGACTGTGTAAGGAGGGTCATCCATCAGGACTGTCAGATCGCTGACCCCATGTGCCAAGGTAATGGCTATCAAGAAGATTATTTTCATGAAGAGGTGAGAGAGAGAGAGTGCGAGTGCATGGGGCAAGGGGTTCAAAGGGCGTTTTTGTGAGGGCGGAGAGAACATGGTTACGGTCACACACAGGCGTGGATCTGAGTATAGGCAGAATCATATTAAGCAGATCTTTGAGTAAGCATATGGTGGTGGTGTATGTGCAGAAGCGCCATCCACTGGGGGGGGAGGGCGGGGGGAATAAATCACTGAATGCTGCCAAGTAGACCTGTATGGAGCTGAAGGTGAGGCCTGATATTTTGAATTTGAGGAGGTAATAGAGGACGATAGGTATGGAGATCGCCTCACTGAGTTTTGATAGTGGTGTGCCCACAAGGTGAAGTGCTTCCACTTCACCCGGTTACAGGCCCTGGTGGACAGCCTCTTGCTTTGTGTAAGGATATGATGGACCGGGATGGAACATGCATTGTCTATCTTAGAGCACCATCCAAAAACTAAGCTGTGAGATGGAGAAGGCCCAGATTGGGATGTCAGAGCTGGCCTTGATCTTGTGAGAGAAAATCCAGGCAAGAGTGAAGGTGGAGTCATCTGTAAACAGAGAATCAGAGGTCTGTGAACCAATACTGATGGGGCCAGAATGAGGTTACCAGTATCACCGTAGCTTGGTCCCGTTGGATCTTGCATAGGACCTGCGGGAGGAAGGAAATTGGGGGAAAGGCATAGCGTAGGTCACCTGTCCAGGGGAGAAAGGTGTCGCCTTGTCAGTCCTCCCCCATGGCCCCGCTCGAGCAATAAAGAGACAGTTTGTGGTTCACACTAGTCACAAAAAGGTCCCAGCGGGGGGTGCCCCACTTGTGGAAGAAGTATTGGAGCATGGTGTCATGCAGCTCCCACTCATGGTTCACATAGAAAGACCTGCTGAGCATGTCCACAAGGGACTTTTGGGAGTCTGGGTGGTACATGGCCTGCACAGTGACTTGGTATTTCATGCACCAGTTCAATAGGTGGATGGACTTGGCACAAAGGGAGGGAGAGACTTGGCATCGCCTTGTTTGTTGATACAAAACCACCACTGTGATGTTGTCAGAGAGCAGTTAAATGTGATGGAACCGTATGAGAGGAAGGAATGCCCAGCATACAAGACTGACTGTTTTCAACTCCAGGATGTTGATTTGCATCCTGGCTTCTTGTGGTATCCAAATGCCCTGGGCTGTGTGGCAGTCCAAGTGGCCCCCCAACCCGCGAAGGAGGCATCTGTAGTGATTGTTGTTTGTGGGGGTAGAAGGTGACATACAACCCTACTTATCCTTCACTAATTACAATCCAACCACTATCAGCAAGATATCCCAGTGTTTGGATGAGATCAGATGAACAGCTGGCTGAAGCTGAACCCAGACACACAGGGATTATGCTAGTGGGCAAAAAAGCATTTAGAAGAGTTTACAGCCACAATGCAGGCTCCTTTGGCTGAAGGTACACACCCTCAAATGGTCAGTCTGTTGTTTAGGAGTGCTCCTGCTTTTCACTGATGTCAAGTTCTCACATGGTAGAAAACATTCATGGATGCTGCTATCTCCAGTTGGCTAAGAGATTGTGCCCTATCCTGGAAGAAGATGACCTGACCTCAGTTTACACACACCTGTCACTTCTGATTTGGACTACAGCAATGCAATATACCTGGACGTAAAGTCTTCATCACTTAGGATACTCCAACTAATACACAGCACTGCAGCACATTTCCTCAGCAACACTGGTTACCATAAACATCAAATATCTTCCCTCCACTCCCTACGCAAACTTCCCAAAGAATATCAAATCAAGTTCAAAGTTCTTATCTTCAAGGCACTCAGTGACCTGGGCCCAAGCAAGATCTCCTAAAGCTACAAAATGAAACCCTTGGATGACAATTCCTCTGGCACAATGAATTTTCTACCACCAAGGTAAAGCTCATCTGCAGGTGCCAGACTTTAGAACGAGCTCCCACAGGAGCTAAGGACCATTACAAAGTTCACTGACTTGCATTCCATTTTCAATGCACACTTCAACCATGTCTTATCTAATAGAAACACAAGGAACTACAATCAAAAATAAAAAAACTCCACTGCTCACAATTCTCCCTCTAGAGAGGTTAAGTTAAAGAACAAGCAACGTATGACAGATGTTAGTCAGACTGTTTAGCGCACTGCAGGACACATCAGAAACTGTACCAAACAGAACAGAGTTTTCAGACATGGGTCACCTATGCATGGTAGCAGCAACCAGCACCACTACAAACCCATCCCTGGCTACCTGTACACATTGGTTTAAAATTAGTAACTATCAACAGTCGTCTAAAACCCATTTCTGACCCTTAAGTAAACAAAGCCAAAGTGTCTATTTACTCCTGAAGTTTCATTTTTAAAAATCAAACATTAAAAACCACTAATTTCTAAAAATGAGAGCAGTAACAATTGTGTCACTCCAAACAAAGTTTCACAGTTATTACAAAGCCCCGGCATCTTCTGAACGCTAAGACACAACATTTACACCTGAAATGCAGAAATACTTTTTTCAAGTGAAGATTTTCAGAACATTCAACCCCATTTCAATATCATATAATTAATAAACTTCTAAAACTAATATAAAACCAGCCAGCTAGTTACAAAAAGCCATTTATGGAGAGCTGTTCTACTTTTATTTTTGTATTTCTGGTTAAAAAAAAGCTTTGATCTATTTTCTTTCTAAATATCTTGTAAAGAGACCAGTGATGAGTAATTCCAGCTATACGACTACAGTGCTGCATAAAAAAAAAATAACTGCATTATTAAATATCTGAATATATACAGAAATTGTAATATGGCTCCTATAGGCTCTGAAATGAAAGCCACCCTTTAGTACGAGCTGAACTGACAGTTAATTGGTATATAGAACACCACCACCAGTCAACTTTACATAGATCTACAATCAATTTTTTAAAATTGCAATGCTCTGTATTTTGCAAAAGGGATCCTGTAATGGTTTATGAAGACTAATCATTGTTGATCTTTCTTTGCCAGTAATCATTAATAACTGGCAAACTACCACTTCTCTTTAAAATGCCAAATTTAAAAGAATATATTTGAGAAACGCGATAGCATTAAGAAAGATGCAGACTAAAAGAATGTGGACCATAACTTCATTTGGACCATTCATGAACTGTTAAAAAGGTCAGACTAGATGATCATAATGGTCCCTTCTGACCTTAAAGTCTAGGAGTCTAATCCTTAAAAATCAGAATCCACTCTTTAGTAGTCTACACTACTGCCTAAAGAACCTTCCAGTAGATTAACATACTGATTGATAATGTATTCACAGAACTTTTGATAAAACTTTCAAACAAAAGCAAAAAACAGCATCACCATAAAGCTGAAATAGTAAGTACACCACTAGGGTAGTAGTCCAATATAAGCATTTCCAAGGAAAGAGCTCTGATATTGTTTATTTAAACTTTTGCCACCAACAGTCACTAAGTGCTTCCATTAATGGACCAGACTCCTGCATAAAGCAGTTACTAATACTATAGAATGCTATATACTAGGGTCCAGACTAAGGCAATTAGGGGGCTCTAGGCTCACAACAAAGCATCTCCAATGACTCCATGTCCAAAGCCCCATCCCTGTGCCAGAGCCACTCCTGGAGTGGCAATAGCCTCCCTCCCTTCCCCAAGAGACTCGAGCAGTGATATGAGGCCCATTGCCCTAAGGTATGTCTACACTGCCCACTTCTGCAGGCAGCGTGTAGGGTATATACATGCATAGCTTCCCTAGTACAGGTATAAATAGAAGCATAGACCATGAGGCACAGCTTTGGCAAGTAAAGACCCAAATACATCCACTGCATGGCGCTCTATCGCCCAAACTGTGCCTCCCCATCTATATAGTGCCCCACTGCCTCCTCGCTGCTGGAGGCATTCACTGACATGTGTAGCTATATATCTATCACAGTGTGGACGCAGCCTGCTTTTTGCTATGGCATGTATCTACAAGTATACTACATGCTGCTGCCAGTGTTGTGTAGTGTAGACATAGCCCACGAGTGCAGCAGGGACGCTTCCCCTTTAGGAACAGTAGGAGTGACAACAAAGCCTCTTTTGTCCCCCCTATGCTCCCCAGTGAAGCAGGAGTGGCAGCCAGGTGTGCCTCCACTACCTATTCCAGCAGCCAGAATGTGTCTACTTGGATGGGTGGGCTGAAATTGCTGCACTCTTCATTCCAGCAGAGGTCTCTGTGTGGCAGAAGGGGGGAGGGAGTGGGGGTGTTAGCAGGGTCCTCCAAAGCAGTGTCTTGCTGTTAACAGCCATTAAGATTCAGGGGGAAATGTATACCTGTCGGAGCTGTTGTTTCAGGCTGACTTCAGACTCAGGAACTCATCCCTCCATCAGTCATGCTCAGATTACATTTTAAAGTTTTCCTTCACATTTTTTTTTAAATGAAAGCTGAGATTCTGCCCTTGTCACATGGCCCCAGAAACTGAGTCCCTAGGCATGGATCTATAGTGTCTATGCCTTAATCCAGCCCTATGCATAACCATCAGTCTGGAGGGAAACAAAGCTATAATTAATTATTCCAGTTTGTGGCTGCTGTGTGATCACAGCATATGACACTAGGTCTAGGCAATAGGAGACAAAGACACACTGTTAGTGTGTTACACACTCATGCTGGCCACTGAAGCGGTCATAGGATTTACCACTTGAATACCCCTTTCTGGGAGTGAGTAGGGGAACCTCATCTTGCTCCTGGAACCTTCCTTCATATATAGGTGTTGTTATAGAGTCTGAAAAGGTGTTGAGACTTTCCAGCTACAGCTATCATGGGAGTAGTTCAGCCCTCCTCCAGCAACAGTCCAAACAAAAAAGGGCAAACTAGACCTGTCCTGCAACCCCAAAGTAGTTCAGGTGCACCCTGCTTGCCTTGTGAGGCAAACAGGCCACTAGTCTCTGAGTTGAGGCTAGGTGTCTCTAACCATTTGTCACTCTGATAGACCCAGGCTGAGCATCTGGGATCTAAGAAAGGAAAACAATTTAAAGAAAGTTCCTGTATCCACAGGACCCAGGTGGTAGAGGACCTTCAGCAGCCTTATTCCCTGTTCTATGGATTCATGGAGCTCTGGCTCTGTTTCCCTCAGCGTACCACCCCAAAATGGACTTGGTTCCTCTTTAAGGAGTCACCCTTCTCTAGGTACAGCAGTCTTCACAGATGGACCAGGCTGGTGCTGATTATGCTGCGAGGAGCACATTCACCTCTTCCTGACTAGAGTGGGTCAGGGTCCCCACCACAGAAGCTCATCACAAATTTCAGAGGTCCATAGCAGTTCAAGTCTCCATACAGACCACCATTTTTCAAATACTTCACTGGAGCATTATCTACAGGGATTGAATCTCGGACTTCAGGATCTAAAAGCATCAGCCTTTATTGTTTGAGCTAAAGTACCAGATTCACTGTGTTTCAAGCAGTGGGTGCTGTGCTCTCTATTTCTGGTATCCATTTCCTGCACTGAATTGGAACCTGAATGAGCCCTCTCAGGGTACATCTACACTACAGCGGGGAGTCGATTTAAGATACGCATATTCAGCTGGGTGAATCCCTTAAAAAAAAAAAATCTGATTCACTCAACTCACTAGTTGAGGGAGTAGAGAACAGATAAGCACCTTGACCTCTGGCAACGTATGTGAGAGGGTGAAATGCAAACAGGAATTATTGGATAAGCCTTGCATGAATCCTTGTTCATTAAAAGCATGGTAGTCCTGATCGCATGGACACAAACAAAGCTTAAATAATAAAACTTCAGTAAGGGAGATTTCAATAAAATGAGGTTGCTAGTCAAAGAGGCCCTAACGTTAAAAGTAAAATCCTTTTATGTGTCATGGATGCTATTAACAATAGTCTCAGAAGACAGTAGTACTGTCTAAAAAGACAAGGAGCAAACCAATATAGCTGAATGGCAAGCAAGGTTCAAGAGGCTACTCAAGCCAAAACAGAAATCCTTCAAAATTTGGAAAGCTGACCCTGAAGCCAAGAAAATAAGGAGGATGATTTACAGCAGGTCATAAGTAGCATCAGTAACAATAATTTAGACTGATTTGTGTCAATGACTGTTTTAAAAATTTACTTTTTAGGGCCTATTTTGGTCAATATAATTAAAACAAATTTAATTTTTTCAAATGTATCCACCCTGGACACTAATTTGAACCTGATACCTGTGGCTATGTGCTTATTTAAAAATGCCTGTCTCTATCAAATTAATGAGAAATTCTAATCAGATACTATTAGAATCCTGGGGCAGGGGGATAAACTGCTATGGACTTATCGGATTTCTTTCATAGGCATGATTAAAATTCACTTGAATGTTTAATTTTTTAAGAAACAAACATTCTCTCTCCACTATCATTCCCCACCCTGACCAGCTGTCATGCTGAAGAATACCACTACAGCTCCTGATTACAACAGCATTGTCTATTGAATATAACAACTGTTTACATATAATGTCTCTTCAAAAACTGCCAAAAGTCCAAAGTACACCTCTACCCCAATATAACGCGACCAGATATAACACGAATTCAGATATAACACGGTAAAGCTGCGCTCCAAGGGGGCGGGGCTGCACACTCCGGTGGATCAAAGCAAGTTCGATATAATGCTGTTTCCCCTATAACGCAGTAAGATTTTTTGGCTCCCGAGGACAGCGATATATCGAGCTAGAGGTGTACTTTATTAATCCCTCCAAAATGTTAGTTCAAAATTTAATAACCACTATAATATGATGAAATAATCAATAATTTGAACACTTTCCTTTAAGCAGAAACTGACAACAGCAGAATAGATGCCTTTATGAAAATAAGACCTTGCAATTATAATCACAGGGTAAGAGGAAAAGATGTACCCACATCAACCGTGATTAGAAAATTTACACTGCAATAGTTAAGGCTACTAGGATTTCCTTGATAAACCTGCTTAATGAGGGACTTAAAACCTCCAAGTTATTTTAAAAAAGGGAAGAAATTTTAAAATCTGCTTCATTTTTGTTTATAAATCACTTTCATTTTCAGGTTTCAGAGTGGTAGCCGTGTTAGTCTGTATCAGCAAAAACGAGGAGTACTTGTGGCACCTTAGAGACTAACCAATTTATTTGGGCATAACCTTTCGTGGGCTAAAACCCACTTCATCAGATGCATGGAGTATATACACACACACACACACACACACACACATACACACACAGTACATGAAAAGATGGGAGTTGCTGATGTGGTTAGGTCCTATGATGGTGTCCCTTGAATAGATATGTGGACAGAGTTGGCAATGGGGTTTGTTGCAGGGACAGGTTCCTGGATTAGTGTTTTTGTTGTGTGGTATGTAGTTGCTGGTGAGCGTTTGCTTCAGGTTGGAGGGCTGTCTGTAAGCGAGGACTGACATGTCTCCCAAGGTCTGTGAAAGTGAGAGATCGTCCTTCAGGATAGGCTGAAGATCCTTGATGATGCGCTGGAGAGGTTTTAGTTGGGGGCTGAAGGTGACTGGTAGTGGTGTTCTGTTACTTTCTTTGTTGGGTTTGTCCTGGAGTAGATGACTTCTGGGTACTCTTCTGGCTCTGTCAATCTGTTTCTTCACTTCACCAGGTGGGTACTGTAGTTTTAAGAATGCTTGACAGAGATCCTGTAGGCGTTTGTCTTTGTCCGAGGGATTGGAGCAAATGCAGTTGTATCTTAGAGCTTGGCTGTAGACAATGGATCATGTGATGTGGTCTAGATGAAAGCTGGAGGCATGTATGCAAGTATAGCGGTCAGTAGGTTTCCAGTATAGGGTGGTGTTTATGTGACCATCGCTTATTTGCACGGTAGTGTCCAGGAAGTGGATTTCTTGTGTGGACTGGTCCAGGCTGAGGTTGATGGGGGGGTAGAAACTGTTGAAATCCTTGTGCAATTCCTCAAGGGCCTCTTTCCCATGGGTCCAGATGATGATGTCATCAATGTAGCCCAAATAGAGTAGGATGGTTAGGGGACGAGAACTGAGGAAGCGTTGTTCTAAGTCAGCCATAAAAATGTTGGCATGCTGTGGGGCCATGAGGGTACCTATAGCAGTGCCGCTGACTTGAAGGTATACATTGTCCCCAGATGTGAAATAGTTGTGGGTGAGGACAAAGTCACAAAGTTCCACCATCATAGGACCTAACCACATCAGCCACACCATCAGGGGCTTGTTCACCTGCACATCTACCAATGTGATATGTGCCAGCAATGCCCCTCTGGCATGTACATTGGCCAAACCAGACAGTCTCTACGCAAAAGAATAAATGCACACAAATCAGATGTCAAGAATTATAACATTCAAAAAACAGTCGGAGAACACTTCAACCTCCCTGGACACTCAACAGACTTAAAAGTGGCAATTCTTCAATAAAAAAAACTTCAAAAACAGACTCCAACGAGAAACTGCAGAACTGGAATTAATTTGCAAACTGGACACCATCAAATTAGGCCTGAATAAAGAACATCATAAAAAAAACCCTGATTACCACTACAAGTGATTTTTCCTCCTGTTGATAATAGCCCACTTTAATTGAATTGTCTCATTAGCACTGACCCCACACTTGGTAAGCCATCTCCCATCTCTTCATGTACTGTGTGTGTGTGTGTGTGTATATATATATTATATATACACATACATACACACACACACACACGAAACCCACAGATCCAGCAAACACCCCAAAGGCACCATATATCTTCCTACAGTATTTTCCACTCCATGCATCTGATGAAGTGGGTTTTAGCCCATGAAAGCTTATGCCCAAATAAATGTGTTAGTCTCCAATGTGCCACAAGTACTCCTCGTTGTTTTCATTTTCAGGTTCTTGGTGCTGCTATAACTAAGTTTCCAACACTGTTGGAGAAATTTGTCTGTTTAAAGGAAAGGTAAAAGCTTGACCCTACCAATTTTTGCATCCAAGCCCCCTTAATTTCACCACCAGAACATATACTGCCAATCCTACAACAAAAATTCCCAAAGACTCTGGTATAGCCTGATCTGCTTTGGAAGTGGTACAGTGACAGCAGAACACGGATACTGCAGGTTTATGCCAATTTTCTACACACAAGCCCCCCAATTTCACCACTTACGCATAGATAGGCTTGGCAGAATTCAATTATTTTATGATTTTGATGGATAATGGCAATGTTTATTTTTAAGCATTTTTTCTGATTTTTAATCAGTTTAAAATTTCACAGTTGCAGGAAATTATGGGAGTGATCAAACAATAAGGGAGAGCAGTTAACTACTGAATGAATTGCAATCTCTACTGTCAAAAAGGTAAAGCTTTACAACCGATAAAATAAAAACTGTCAGCATCATATGTTAAAATATTCCAAGTAAATATCCTTAAATCAAACTTTAAGTTCTCAAACAGCATTTTTCTTACATTGAATTTTGATTATTATTGATGTAAATGTGTGTGTGTATGGTGAAATTGACTCATCAATAAAAATCTAATCCATCCAAGCTTACACACAGAACATGTCCCTCCACTCCAACTATCTGCAGCACTGTCAACAACTTGTTGGTGTAGTCAGAGCAGTTGAACATATTCTGTATTTAGGCACTGGAATTTGGGAACTTGGATACAAAAACATTAGCAGGATTTTTGTGGTGCAGGCATGATAGGATCTGGAATTTTTTGTGCATTACAAAGAGAATCACACCCAACTACTCCTAGTGAGCCAAAATATTACAGCACTTGTACATAGAACACACTGTAAGAAAAATGTTTACAACTTCTTGGGTTGTGCATTTGTCTAAAGTGAAAACAAACCAAGAAAAAAAGCTATTGAAAAATTATATTGCCAAACTCATCTAGGTAATCCTCACCCACAACAATTTCACATTTAACAAAATCGTTGTCCAAATCATGGGAACTGCCATGGGTACAAGGATGGCTCCCAATATGCCAACCTTTTCATGGTATCTGGAGGGAGAATATTTAGAAAAACGCACCATGAAACCAATGATATACCTGAGATACACTGATGATATTTTCACCCTCTGCACAGACAAACTAAACTCCCTCAGATTTCCACTACAACTTCAACCTCCACTACCCATCCATCAAACTCTCTCTAGAACACTCCCACTCCAGCATCAACTTCCTGAACACAACAAGTCAACAATGGAACCCTAAAGAAAATATACTAGAAACCCACAGATCACCACAGATCCAGCAAACATCCCAAAGGCACCAAGAAGTCTATTATCCACTGCCAGGTATAGTCAGATACACAGAATTTGCTCTGAACCAGGGTGGACTGATTTAAATCAGCAAGTAGAAAACATTGATTTAAATCTATTTCAATCAACTTTTCCATTTGTATGTCAGTCATTTTCTGAAAAAGGTGCATTCTCGTTGGTTGATCTAACCATTAAAACATGTTGATTTACAACTAAATAGAGCCTTTATGCTAAATTTGGTATGCAGTTTTTCAACTTTGGAGGATACACTAACTATATACACATTTAAACAATTATATATCTTATTTTCAGATTCTTATACATTTTAATACATCAGAAAATGGCAAATGATGTATTATTTACTAGATAATTATCTTTTTGCTCATGATTTCTGTCAAGCTGCATTAGGATAGTAATGATTTAATTAAACAAAACAGCATTTAAATTTACTTATTAAACAACTTTCAAATGCTTTGGATACAAACTATTCTTATCAAAATATTCACATTTGCAACTAAATTATTTATTAAACAGAGGAGTTAACTGTAGTCAGTGAATTAAACTGATCATTTAGGTCAGCCTGGAAAAATTCTCAAATATGCCTAAATGAAAGTGACTGGAGCTTAAGTTCCTGACAGACATGCCAAACCCGCAGATTTTTGGCTTATTGTGAAAGTTGGAGTGCTTACTTATCACGTGAAGGTTGGCAACTGTGGTTCCTAATCACCTAAGTCTCTAGAAAATGAGACAGACAGTCTCGTAAGTTATTTAGGCTGTCCTTCAAACTTTTCAAACCAGAAAATTTCAAGACACCTCCCCCCCTTCATTTTTATTCATTAACTGAAATAGAAGAAAAAGCTGGAAAACTTATCTAATTCCCAAGCGATTTCTCAACTCTGCATAAATTAGTCCAAACGAAGAAAATAGTCCATCTGTGCCTGCAGAAGAGGCTACTGCTATCAAAAGCTGATTTAGCACTTCAACAAATTCTGGTTCCAGGTGCTTAGCTAGTGACCTCCATCAGTTCATTGGTATGATTTTCTATAAAACAATATCAACAAACATGTATTGCTCGAATGCTTCATGCCCAGCCCCAAAATTATGACTGGCATGATTGATAAGTTATTATTAGATCCCCATGTCATAGCAGCATCTTCTTCATCAGTGTGACATCAACCCTAGTACTCTGGACTGAGAATACTGGCAAGAAAATGAGGTGAGGTAAGTGATTGATCCCTCTGCTTCTTTACTGCCTGCAATTTAACTTTGTTGTTGGATAGCAATGTCTCAAAGTTATTTCCAAATTTCAGAAGCATTAATAATATAGCGGAAATCTTTCTGCAGTTTGTCCAAAGCTATGGAAGTAAACTGACTATACTGAAAACAATCTTCTACATTTCTCATTAGTCCAATGTTGACTACTTTGGATACCATCTATCTATATTGTCATGATTTTCTTCACAAATTCTCATCAGAATGGGCTAGTTCTTAATAAATAGCTCAAAACAATCAACCACTCCAACAGACTTCTTGGAGGAGAATTAATCCTGCTCTCTTCAGTCAACCTGAGCAATGTGGTGTTACAGAAGTAATTTGCAAATTCAACAACATTTTCCTTTACTACTAAACCTATATTTAATTCTTTGGCTAAAAGATGCAAGAAATGAGCTCTGCTCCTATGTGTTATAAGTTTCAGGTTCCCTTCATTATCTTCCTCTAGATTTCTTCTCATCTTTGCTACATTTACAGCATCGTCTGTGAAAAAGCAGACACAGATTTTTGTTAACAGTTTGCTATAGCTTTTACTGCTATTTTTTAAGTATTCTGCTGTATGTACATTTCCTGATGTATTAATTATTTCTGTAAGAACAACAGCCCCAACTCTTTTTTCCAGACAAGAAGAAAGGAAGAATGTGTTGCGTAAATGGACAAAGCAATCTTTGCATTTATAGAGTCTTGCTAGAATTTGCTGGTCCTGATTACGAAGTAATCTGTGGTTTTACAATATAATGAAAAAAGTTTTTTATGTTTTGTTTTGTTTTTTATATAGTTGCGACACTGCTGCTGGTACCAGCAGATGACCCTGTCATTGTAAATCATGGATATTCATAACCTCTTATAGCTAAGATGGACCCTGACACACAAGGGTTAAAAAAGTCACTCTCAGTGAGTATTACTCAGTGCATTGCTTTAAAAATGAGATTGTAAAGATTCCTCCTATTGCAGCTGTTAGTACCACTGTTTAAACTATATAATTTATTCTAAACACAGTTTTATAAGGAAATTAAGTCATAAGGATGATCTATATCTATTTAAATGCTCATCTCTAGCAACATACCAAATAGCTTGGGGGGGGACTTTAAATGGTAAAATTCATAAAAGCCTAATAAAACTTTACTTATATATAGGAAATTCACCTAGGATGTTTAATTATATTGAGCGATTAAAAAAATCTCAAAAGTCCAGCAACAGTAAAAATTTAATAAATACTTTTTTGAACATAAACATTTTGAAATTCATAAGTAATTAATCCACCCAAAATACATATTTAGGAGAATAATCTAAATTATCATTTACTAGCATAGTAAAACATGGCAGGCAGTCCATAAGAATGGTGCAAAAATAAGTTTACCAACCTCTTGATCCAGATTGTTCAGACATGTCCACATATCAACGTTAGTCATTACCTTCTGAAGAGCATTTTTCGGGCTGTTTCACGCTGATAATTCAGCCTTGCATCTCTCTGTTCCACTGTTTTCATTTGACACATTTCTTTTTTACCCAGAGATACAGGAACTTCCTGAAAATATTCCCAAATAGGATCTTTTACAACCTGCAGCCATGGCAGGTTTTTTTCCTCCAGTCCTCACATGTTGAAATCAACTGCTGCACTCTGAAGATTGTTGTCCCTTCTTCCCACAGTATCCTCCTTTGACAGCAGTGTTGCTCCTTTCTGGTTGCATGGTCTGCTCCTTTCCCCTTGTTACATAACTCCCCCAGTCCCACCCTACGTCCACCCCTCTCTCCCCACTCCCAGAAAAACAAAACAACTAACAATAATCCAAGACTTCTACTCCTGTAACCCACATGCTTTTTACACTGCAGTATCTCATTTGTTTAGAGAGGGAGGCAGTTGAGAAATTAATGGATTTCTGTTTGTTTGTATCTCTGTCTGTGAGCACACACAAGAAGGCAGAGAAAAGTAATTTACTTAAAGTCTCCAGAACTATCCAAAAGCAAGAGCTGGTAGTCACTGGGCAGCTACGTTCCCTGTAAGCTGCATGGCTGCGCAGCAGGCTCTCAAGGGCTGCGCAGGTGGAGGGGAAGAGGAGCCCCTCCCCCAGCCCAACCTGGTCCAGGTATGCCAGAGCTGCCACAGCTGCGGACAAGTGCCTCTCACCCATCCCCAAGCTGCTGCAGTGAGAGAGAGAGAGCTGGGGTGGGGGGGGACTCCTCTCTCTCCCCCCATCCCAGCCCCATGGCAGCCTGCACGCCAAACTCCCTCATCCCCAGCCCCACCCCAGATCCTGCACACTGAGCCAGAGCCCTCACCTCCCCCCGGCACCCCAACCCTCTGCCCCAGCCCTGACCCCCCTACTACACTCCGAACCCCTCGGCCCCACCCCCACCACATGAATTTTGTTATGTCCACCCATATGAAGATGATGTGTCACACATCATCTCCATATAGATGCACATAACAAAACTCATTCCACGCACGTAAAAAATTAGAGGGAACACTGTTGGGCAAGTCAGTGTTTTTCCATGAGCTGGAGAGTAGATTTCCATGGTGGGTGGAGTTAAATATCCATAATTTGAGAAATGAGCCAATAAGAGATCAGATAGGGAGAAACTATAAAATAGGAATAAGACCACCCAGTGGGCTCAGTGGATGGTCTTGATAAGATACCCATTTTATTTAATCTATTTATAACTGACCTCGGAACCGATTGCAGGAGTAGACTGATAAAATTTGCGGATGATACGAAGGTGGGAGGCGTTGCCAATTCGGAGGAGGATAGGGATATTCTGCAGGGAGACTTGAATGAGCTTGTGAATTGGAGTATCAGAAATAGGATGAAATTTAATAGTGAAAAGTGTAAGGTGATGCATTTAGGGATGACTAACAACAATTTTAGTTACAAGCTGGGGACGCATTGGTTAGAAGTAACGGAAGAGGAGAAGGACCTAGGGGTCCTTGTAGACCGCAGGATGACTATGAGTCGACAATGTGACGTGGCGGTGAAAAAAGCCAACGCGGTCTTGGGATGCATTAGGCGAGGTATATCTAGTAGGGATAAGGAGGTGCTGCTTCCGTTGTATAAGGCGCTGGTGAGACCTCATTTGGAGTACTGTGTGCAGTTCTGGTCTCCCATGTTTAAAAAAGATGAACTCAAATTGGAACGGGTGCAGAGAAGGGCCACTAGGATGATCAGAGGAATGGAAAACCTGTCATATGAAAGGAGACTAGAGGAGCTTGGGTTGTTTAGTCTGACAAAGCGAAGGCTGAGGGGGGATATGATTGCACTCTTTAAATATATCAGAGGGATAAATACAAGGGAGGGAGAGGAATTATTCCAGCTTAGTACTAATGTGGACACGAGAATGAATGGATATAAACTGGCCCTGGGGAAGTTTAGGCTTGAAATTAGACGAAGGTTTCTGACAGTCAGATGGGTGAAATATTGGAACGGCCTTCCGAGGGAAACGGTGGGGGCGAGGGACCTGTCTGGTTTTAAGATTAAGTTAGATAAGTTTATGGAGGGAATGGTTTAATGGTAAAACATATTAGCCAAGGAATACCGAGCAATGGCAGGTAAATAGTATAATGGCTAACAAGGGTCAGGCTGGAGACTCTTGCCTACATGCTCAGGGTCTTACTGATCGCCATATTTGGGGTCGGGAAGGAATTTTCCTCCAGGGTAGATTGGCTGAGGCCCTGGAGGTTTTTCGCCTTCCTCCGCAGCATGGGGCAGGGATCGCTAGCAGGAGGGTTCTCTGCCAATTGAAGTCACTAAAACACAGGATTTGGGGACTTCATCAGCAGAGTCAAGGGAAGGGTAGGGACGGTTTTGTGGCCTGCGGCATGCAGGGGGTCAGACCAGATGATCATAATGGTCCCTTCTGACCTTAAAGTCTATGAGTCTATGATGGTGTCTCCTGAAGTCAGAGGCCAGGCCAGAATGCCTGCGATGAATTTGCAAAGCTCTTGCACCCACTAGCACAGCCCCCAGGTCCCCCCTAGGATCAAGCCCTTAATACAATACACAATTTGTTGTGCCACATTTATAAAGCTTGACCTCAAAAGTTAGAATTCGGATCAAGGGGGTGGGGGAAAGAGAGGAAGAGATCTTTATGCAGAAAAGCAGCATGTAACTCAAAGTTTTTGATAGAGGCTCATGGTTTCAGCATATTTATTTTTTATTTAAATGTGTTAAGACAGTAGTAGTTTAAGCCTAAATATATTTTGTATTAAACTCAGATTTCGTTTTAAACAGGATTTTTTTTTAAAGTTATTTAAATTATCAACTTTTTTTGAAAAAAAATAAAAATAAAAATTGGATTTTTTTATTCATCCACTCTCCTGCAAGAGAAAGTCTGGGATACACACCTAAACATACTTAAAATGCCTTCACTATACAAGGACTGCACCAGAGAAGTAGATCACATATGGGAATACGAATACCCTGGGAAAAAACTGTCAATACAGAAAAAACCCACTGACCACATACCCCTAAGCTGTCACCTCTCATGCCACACTAGAACCTATACGACATATCAAACAGTTACAACACATACTTGACAAGGACCACATCCTGAAAAAAAATCCTTCCCGAACCCCTGCTTCTGACCCAGACAAGCCCCTCAACCTCACCAAGCTTATCAGAAGCAGGCTCCCCACAGACCAGAACACACCAGCTCAAAGTGGCAGCAGATCATGCCAGAACAGATGAAAAACCTGCAGACATATCAATAACCCCACAACTCACCTTTCAAGTTCCACCAGTCTTACACATGCCTATCGCTACACGTGCTGTACTTCATCCAGTGCATCATAAGCCCCAACAACAACTATGTGGGTGAAATCAGACAGTTGCTATGCTCTCGAATGAAAAAATGATGACAAAAACGCCGTCACCCACGGTGATCACTCTTTACAAAGCAATCGCTATCTCTGACCCCTCAGTCCTACTCCTCAAAGGAAATCTGCACAACATATTCAGAAGACTAGTCTGGGAGCTTAAATTCATAACTCTGCTAGACACCAAACTCAGAGACACTGGTTTTATAGCTCACTACAACAATTTGTAACACACCCTACAGCCTGCTAACCTGTAATTGTCCCCACTTCATTAAGTGGTATCCTACAACACATGTGAATCCCTAATGCTAAACAATCTGACATACCTTGTATTTAGCTTGGACACTCTGGTTACCTTCCCCAGACCTGAGAAAGAGCTCTGTGAAGCTTGAAAGCTTGTCCCTTCCATTAAAAGAAGTTAGTCCAATAAAAGATATTACTTCACCTACTTATCTCGCTCATTGAAAGTGACAGTTATGGATAAATATGCAGTGTTGTTGTAGCCGTGTCAGTCCCATGATATTAGAGAGCTCTGTGTAAACTCAAAAGCCTGTCTCTCACCAACAAAAGTTGGTCCAATGAAAGACATTATCTGACCCACCTTGTCTCTGTAATTATGGGTAAAGTTTCTGTTCTGTTGGCTAGGAAAAGTAACATGATTATAACTGATGTTTAACAAACTAAAGTTTGAAAGTCCGAAAGGTCCAATGCAACCCTGCTAGACCTGGATGGAAACTAATTTAATCTCATACCATAGTCTCCCAGGCTGTTAGTGTCATATGTTATGTCACTTCAATGACTACTACAAACAGCTGGTTTAGAAATGACAGTTTTCAATTGAATCTTATTTTCGATATACTCAGCAGTTTAAATGTAGAAATTCCTTTCACCATATGATTTTTTTAAGAATGCTGTGTTTCATTTTGTTCATGTCACAAGGAAAGATGAAGTTTCCCTTATTTGCACATGTGTATTTTGCCTGCTTGTTCTTCTGTTATATTGAATACAAAGATTAATTTTTAATATTAAGAAATTATGCCAGTGAGTAAGAGAGTTAATCCAAGAAATCTGTGGGTTTAGTCCTGCAAACACTTACTTAACCAGGATGCCCCCACTGACTTCAGTGAAGCCATGCACAAGGGTTTACAGCAGCACTAGTGCCTATAATCAGTATATCTTAGGGCAGGGGTAATCAACAGGCAGACAGTGGGCCAAATCCGGACTGCCAGATGTTTTTGAATGGACCCCAAAATCTTTTTATTTACTACTTATTATCATCATGTTATTTTTTTATTATTGTTATTATTATTATTATCTTCTCTAGAGTCTGAACCTTGACCAAGAAATTTGGACCTTTACAAAAAATAATTCACTATCAGCCTTAACGTTTTATACTGCCAGCCATCACTGTAGTACCTGAGCATCTTCAACATAAAACCAGTAAACGAGATGATTTTACCTCTGGATAGGCTACTGTAAAACCAATACTGGTATACCGCAGCCAGCTCTGGGGTCCACATTTTAAAAAGAATTTTGAAAAACTGGTGGGGTACAGAGAAGAGCCACAAAAACTATGCAAGGGCTGCCTTACAGTGAGAGACCTAAAGAGCTCACTCTTTTTTTGAAAGGTGAGTTTATTAAGTGCTTTCTCAGGGAAATAATACCAGCTGCTAAAGGGTTGATATAGCAGGGAAAGGCACAACAAGAATCAATGGCTGGAAGCTGAAGCCAAAAAAATTCAAATTAGAAGAAAAAAGGTACACATTGAATGGTGAGACTGATGAACAACTGCAACTACCAAAGGAACTGGTGGATTCTCCATCTTTTGATGTCTTCAAAACAAGACTGGATATCTTTCTGGAAGATATACTTAAGTCAAACAAGTTATTGGGCTCAGTAAAGGGGTAA
The DNA here is from genome assembly GCF_013100865.1 of Trachemys scripta elegans. NCBI lineage: Eukaryota > Metazoa > Chordata > Testudines > Emydidae > Trachemys > Trachemys scripta. The sequence continues at coordinate 141,189,917 of NC_048298.1, read as the reverse complement.
GTGGCCTGTGTTATACTGGAGTTCAGACTGGGTGATCTAATGGTCCCTTCTAGCCTTTAAAATAAAAAAAAATCTATGAATAGCAAAATTACAGTAAATATAGGAACCTAATTGCCCTCTCAAAAATTCCAAAGTTTTTATCCCCTCCTTTTCTTAAAAGGCATACTCAATCTCTTAAGAGTGAAATCACAAACCTTGGCTGTGCATTTTCACATTCACACAAACATTATCAGCCTAAGAAATCAAAAATGAACGAAGGGTTCCTGTTTCTCAGATACATGCAATATCTCTTTTATAAAATCATGCAAGCAAGCAAGGTGAAAACCATTCTGACCAGTTTCTGAACATAAACAATTACATTCAAAATTTATGAATCTGAACAGAACTGTAAACATAAAGGGCATTTCTAATCATGTGTCTATTTTATCCTGATTTCCCTTTGTCTTTCTAGATGTCACTACCTTTAGTCATTTGGGTGTATTTAGTTTAAGTTAATTAGCTCACTTCACAGTTATACCGATTCAAGTAACACAACTCAGTACACACAATCCATCTATTGATTTAAGTAAAAAAAATTAGTCAAATTTTAAAAGCTGAACACCAAAAAGACCATTGTGTTCCCAGGTGACCCTGCCTTCCCATTTTTATCATGGCTAATTAAATCATTTTCTGACTATACAAACATGGAGAGGCAGATTCTGAGACACTAATGAACAGATTGTGTTATCACCCTACCCATTTCTTAGTTTTAGACAAGAGGTAAAAGGACAAAACAAAGATTAGAGACACAGGATGGATAAGCTATTATATTTTACTAGACCACCTAAAAACAAAGATTGGAAGTTTCTGATAACATTTTTATTTGTTTATACAGTGCCTAGAACAATGGAGCCTCTAGGTGCTAATGTAATACAAATAACTATACAGTGAGCAAGAAGATGGAGAAGTGTCTTTTCAGGAATAATAAAAGATGCAGATGACTGTTAACCCATAACTGTTCAGAGACTAATGAAGCAGTTATAGTATCAGCTTGACATATTTTGCACGACATATGACAAGGATGCTGACTTCTGTGAACAGGAAGTGAACTAGGGACTACATAGCTGAAAGCATGGCTCTACAGCTTCAGCTAGAAAGCCAGGCGGTACTGCTAAGAACTGTAACAGACTCGCATCTTCTGGGGATCAGGCCCAGAGGAGAGTTGTGTAACACATTGTAATCCCACACCTCCCAGGCACTAACACTATCACACCATTAGTGAGCTTTCAAAATCACTTCCCTATAGTACACATTGCTGCACCATGTAGATGAGCCCTTGCAATTTTAATGCCACACTGGTGCTGGGTTTGTCCTTTTGTAATACGTTTGTTTTTAATAATTATCCCACTCTCAATCTGTAATATGAATGTGTTTCTGAAAGACTGCACTGTTGACATAGCGATAGGCCAGCTGCTGCTTTGAAGTGGCTTTGAGATGTTGTGCTGGTGTGATTATACTCTTATTTGCATACATTTATATATTTCCTGCTGTAGTAGTGACTTAGTCATTTTGAAAGACAAGGTGGGTAAAAATATTTTTTATTAGACTAACCTCTGCTGGTGAAAGACAAGCTTTCTAACTGCAAAGAGTTTGGTGAGGGAGCATTTAGAGGAATCATTTGATGAATTTAATAAGAATATGATTGATGTTCAAATTAGAGAGGCCTTCAAGACATTTAATTAACACAAGAGGTCACAAGACAACTACAATATCAAAACAAGTTAACTCATTTATATTATTAGGTGGCAATAGACATATCAATGAAAGAGTTAATAAAATGCCTCATTTTGTGGAAAGGAAAATTGAAATCAATCTTGTAAAGGAGTGAAGCGACTTTGTAATGGCTCTGAAGGACTTGGTAAGAAGCAGCCCAATAGATAGCTACTTGCAAACTGTGGTATTGGGTATCAGCTTGTTGCTGAGTTTACACAACTGTCACTCTTTCCCGAGTCCTCAGGCATGCATTAAAGATTTCCATTTGGAATAGTCTAGCCGTCATTCACGTGCATGTGTCTCATTCCAGAAGTCCCGTATGATTTCTGAATTTGTCCTGTCTCTTAAAAGGCGAGCTTCCCCACACACACACTTTTCAAACTATACATGTGTTCAGGGTTTCTATTCATGTCTCTGTACATGTCCAGTAGCAGTCTTTTCTGCTTCCCCTTTTCCTAGACCAGAGATTTATGCGCCTTTCCAACATTGTGAATCCAGTTAACTTGACCCTATGAGTACTTTGGGACACCCATCCTGCCTGAGTAGCACTGAAACGAAGAACAAGAAATTAAAAAGTGTTAATAACCATAGCAACAGCCCATCCATTTCCTGAAATACCAAAGAATGAGACTAAAAGTACAATCACAGTTCTGTTTCAGATTCTAAATGTATTCTTGTAAGACACTTCTCCTGGACCATAGACAAATAATTCACAAAAACACGGATAAAATTACAAGTGAGCAGGGGACGCTATTTTAACTGATTTACAGAATAAAGATAGGGGGCCCAGGAGATTGCAGCTCTAAATAAACTAACAGGACCTTCAAGAATGTCTTTGTTTATGGTCCCATCCAGGAAAAGAAAAGCAATCTCAGAAAGCATGAAGACCAATGAGGATCATTTGCACCTCTGATATCAAAGGACTGCCTCTGAATGGAAAGGCTGTGCAAGGTTCCATCTGGGTGGAAAGAAATGTGCACTGTCCCAAAATTTGATTGCAAGGTTGGAGGACTTGCTGAGTGAGTTATTCAGATACTGGAGGGGAAAGATTAACAAGAATCTCCATTACATAGGTAGAGAACTGCATTACATATCCAAGATCAGTATGAATGCACACCAGCATTCTTACAAAATATTCTTCCCTCAGCCACCAAGCCTCCAACATCAATCTGTCATTACATTTTATAAGCTACATACCAGACTGAGGACCTTTCATCCTGTTTCCTCCTTCACCCAAATCAGCTTGGACACTGAAGATCCAGGGTTCTTAAAAGGAGATCCTGAAAATTCTCATTGTGTCCAGTGTCTCATAGCCCAGCTCTTCGACCTGTTTCTCTGACCGTTAATAGAGCCCGTCCTCTCCTTTTCTACATGGCACTTTGGTGCTATCCTGAAGCACCTCCAGCAGGGTACAGGTGATACCTGAGGATTCTCTCCAACTCACCACAAAAGGGGCAAGTTTCTAACACAAAATGAGGCAATAACAGCTGATGAGGGACATTCTGTCCCTTCAGCAACCCAGTCATACTTAAAGTATCACTTATGACTGAGTTTTGTGATCCCTGTCCATGCTGGTATGTCAAATCAAATGTAATCCAAAAATAGGCTGTAAAGCTTGTGCATCACTAGAAGCATTTGTGTGCTTAGAGCGAAAGTTTAAGCACACAAGGGTTAGCATGCCAAGTTTCTCTAGTGTGGACAGTGCCTGTGTAGACTGACTGAAGTCTACTTTGAACATAATTGAAAAGTTACCTCTATCTACAGGTACTCCACAAATAAAGCCAAAGTTGGCACAACCATAATAATTTCCTTTGTGATATCACTACTGAACTGATTATATGTCTTCAGATAGATATCTTCTATGTTGAAGGGGTGGGGAGATCACATGCACAGGGAACTGGAACTACAACTTGGTCAGCTAGCTCCAAAAGCTATGCCAAAAATCTATTTTTAGCAATAGCAAGTTTCTTTTCCTTTCTATAGGCCAGCCACTAGAAGGCATCATGCAATTCAAAAATGTGTGACACAGCTTTTAATTTGGCTTGTCTACTTTAGAAATGCAAATCATGGTGACTGGGAAACAACAGAATCACGAGACACAAAACAGCACAAGGTAAGCATAACTGGGTTAATGGGTCTGACAAAAAAGGAAGCCAAGCTTGTGGCCAGGTAGTTGAGAGATGGGGTGTGGAGAGATGGGGTGTGTTCACCTTGACAAGGGTGTTGAGCATTGTGATAAGGTGAACCCTGTGGGATGGAAGCCAATTGGATTGGGGATGAGAGGACTGCCCTGCCTGAGGGGAGTTCAGGTGATCTCCTGGCGGTCTCTCTCTGCCTGGGGTTTGCCTATTTTGCCCAGAAAGGGGTTAGCTGAACTACTCTAGAAGAGAGCAACTGGTCTTGGAAACACCGAGAAAGCCCCCTACCGTGTTGGGCCTTTTTCCACTGAGAACACCTATTGCTGCTGCAAAGGTTAGTCCCCCAAGCGAATTAGCACCCTAAACACCTCACTACACTCAAACAGCTTCAGACCTGCAATGACTCAAAATATATGGGCACCTCCACATTACAGAGTCCATTAGCATGGAATAAACTGGAATCATGAATCCAGAGAAATCCACCCTGGAGCTGTGTTACTTGTGTATTGTATATCACTGATATACCCACTCCAAATCCATCTTCCCCTTCCCTTTATATGCTTCCTCTGTACTTCCCTTATAAATAAAATGTACACTGATTCAGCCATTACAGCGGTGTTAGAAGAGTATATCTACAAGGTATCAGGCAAGTCATATGGGTAAGTACATAAACAGGAATAGTTGAAACCACAAAGACGGTATGGTAGTGTTCCTGACACCGTTAGCAGCTAATAACCCAGACCGTTGAAGCCAAAGCAGAGGGACACTGGCTCCTGTTCATGATTAGTTGCCATCAGGGGTTTGGCAACCTGTACAATCTTCTTACATATGTAATTATGAGGCTTAGTCAATGTCTAGAATTGTTTTGTGTAGCATTTAACAGTAGGGGCTAATTAACATGTTCAATAAATTAATTCTTTGTTAAATATTCAGCACCTGTGCCCTTTCAAGTAAGGCATCAGAAATCATAATAAATGTACTTCAAGATGTCTAACAGATCCTCCATGAATAGCAGAGAATAATCAGGCTTAACACTGCTGATATTTCTAACATAAGGCACAAACCAGGGTGGGAAATACCCCAATATTCAGATTGCCTTTATATACCACACAGTAACAAAAAAGGACAATCCCATTTTTTCAAAAGCTGGCACAAATAACCATTATAGAACTCTTATCATAGGCAGAAGAGGGAACCTATTTCACACCACTCCCAAAGAAACACTAAGCTTAAGAGTTTTTTGATTTTTTTTTTTAATTCTGTTACTGTTACTAATTTTTTTTAGGAGTATTATAAAATAATTCTAATGATAAGTGTACTCAAAAACTCATCTGAAAATTTCAAAAAAAAAGATTTCAGATTTGTAAAGCTAGTTTTTCTACAAAATCCATGTCTGGGACCTAACTTGAGCTAACCCAACTCTATACTGCATAAAGACCTGATGCTGCAGAGAGCCCAAGCCCACCTAGACCAGTCAGCACTAATATTTCAGTTCTAGTGCTTAATTATGGTGTCCCTCCACTAGTGACCATCAATAGAAAAATCCCAATCGCTGCCACCTCAGTTTGTTCTCATAGCTGCAGGTTCTCTCTCACGTTACTTCTCTTGCTCTGCTGAGATAGTTAGGAAGCTAAAACAGGGAGAAAAGGCAACCACCTGGCTTACTAACACCTGCCCAAAACAGCAGCACAAATTAGGGCCAGGGGTTGAGAGCCTGAAGGAGACAGAATCATGGTGGACAAGGGCCCAGGAGCTAAGGGACCCCAAACAGCCTCACATGTAGCAGCTTGGGGAAGACAGGTATGGGGAGAGGCACAAAGAACTCAGAAGCAGAAAGACATTCAGGAAATATACAGAGAATAAATACTATGGATATTTCATGTTCATGAGAGCAAGGCTATATGAGGTGACTCTCCACTTGTGAGCCCACCCAAAAGTCACTATGCTCCTTACATTACAGTATCCCTTTCAGCCATGATTAAGCAACCATGACTTTTACATTTGTCAGAAGAAAATTATGCCATCTAGGTAGAGCTACATTTTCCTGGAAACGGCAAAAGGAAAACCACATTACACAGTAGGCCAACCGCAGTCCTCTTTACTAGGTTTTCTTTGGACCAAATCCTATTCCCACTTATAGTCACTCTAATGACAGCAAGATCAGGCATTGTTTTCTTACGTGAAACAAACAAAACCATGTGTATACATTATACCTGTGCCTGTGCTCATCGTGTCCTTGCCCGTGGATCAAGTAGCCTCCAAGGTTTTTGCCCCCCTTGCTGGTATCCACGTGAGGAATTAACACATCCTCTAAACCCAGATCAAAGCGTTTGTGTTTGGAAGAATCCGGGAGGAAGAAGAATGCCCCAAAACAGAGGGTGATGAAGGCACTAAGAATGAGGAGGAGGATAAATTTTTCGGACAGTCTCAAGGTAGCCCTGTGGTGGGGGAAGGAGGAGGTCCCAAGGTTCAGGGGGGGGATTCTACGCCCAGACAGGGGCAGCAGAGCGGGGGTGGTCATTGTCCCTCTAACAGCGGACCGGAGAGTTTATATCATCTCATATCCGCCAGCCAGGACCGGGGCAGCCGGAGAGCGGCAAACCGGAGCTGTTCAGCTCTCGCCGAGCCGTGCGCCGATCCAACCACCGGCGCGTCCACGCTTGGCTTCCCCCACACCAGCTCAGCAGGCGCCGTCCCCTTGCTCCTCGCCCCGGGCCGCTCGGTCACGGCACAGCCACCCCCGGCCCGGCCCGGCCCGGCCCGGCCCTGCAGCGACCGACTCAGCGGCGAGAGGCCGGGCTGCGCCGGCGCCCCCCGCACCCACTGGGCCACATGCCGGGCTCGCGGGGCCGGGCAGGCGGATTCCGGGCGCTGCTCCGGGGCCGCTCCGCGGCGGTAACTACTGGGCGCCGGAAACCCCGCGGCGGCAGGAGGGTCGCCGGCGGGCGGCGGCGGTTGCCCAGCGTGCGCGAGACCGAGGCCGAGCCAGGTGACGGCTCATTCCACTCCCCCCGAGCAGAGCCAAGCACGGCAACGGCAGCAGCAGACAACGCCGATTCCGCTCCTCCTGCCCCCGCTGCTACGCATGCGCTACACTAGCCCCCCACAGAGGACGCACACATTCCGCGCATGCGCGTTGGGGGATCCGATATACTGAGCTGCCTCCCCAGGCGGAGCAGTGGTGGGGTGGCGCTGCGCGCAGGGGGCGCTGCGCTAGGGTGTGGTCTGCCCTGAGCAGGGCTGGCTCCAGGCACCAGCTTCTCAAGCAGGTGCTTGGGGCGGCTGCTCCGGAGAGGGGTAGCAGGTCCAGGTATTCGGCGGCAATTCGGCGGACGGTCCCTCACACCACCTGGCAGTGAAGGACCTCCCACCGAATTGCCGCTGCAGATCGCGATCGCGGCTTTGTTTAGATCGCAATCAGGGCTTTTGTTGTTGTTGTTGGTTTTGTTTTGGCTGCTTGGGGCGGCCAAAACCCTGGAGCTGGCCCTGGCCCTGAGACTGGGACAGCGAGTGGCATCCTGATAAGGGAGGTTATGTTACAGGTAGCATACGTCAGTATCTTCCAGTGTTGGAAACACCAACCCAGGAACCAACCCTGTAGCGAACCTCATTGTCTACTCTGTCCCCATATCTACTCTGGCAACACCATCAGAGGACCCAACCACATCAGCCACACCATCAAGGGCTCATTCACCTGCACATCCACTAATGTTATATATGCCATCATGTGCCAGCAATGCCCCTCTGCCATGTACATTGGCCAAACTGGACAGTCCCTCCGCAAAAGAATAAATGGACACAAATCGGACATCAGGAATGGTAACATACATAAATCAGTAAGTGAACACTTCAGTCTCCCTGGTCATTCTATTACAGATTTAAAAGTCACTATCATTGAACAAAAAAACTTCACAAACAGACTTCAAAGAGAAACAGCAGAACTAAAACTCATTTGCAAATTTAATACCATTAATCTGAGCTTGAATAGGGACTGGGAGTGGCTGGCTCATTACAGAAGCAGCTTTTTCTCTCCTGGAATTGACACCTTCTCATCTATTATTGGGAGTGGACTATATCCACCCTGATTGAATTTGCCCTGTCAGCACTGGTTCTCCACTTGCGAAGTAACTCCCTGCTCTCCATGTATCAGTATATAATGCCTGCATCTGTAACTTTCACTCTATGCATCCGAAGAAGTGAGGTTTTTACCCACAAAAGCTTATGCCCAAATAAATCTGTTAGTCTTTAAGGTGCCACCAGACTCCTTGTTGTTTTTGTAGATACAGACTAACACGGCTACCCCCTGATACTTTCCAGTGTTGTTGTAAATTGATCCAGTATAAGTAAAACATGTGCACGCACCACCTGTTATCCCACCCTGGAACCAGTTCAAGATGTGATTGTGACAAACTGGGACTGTTCTTGCTGTGGTTTGTGAATGCTAACAGGGAAGTGTGGCTAGGATAGTCTGAACTGGGGGATGGGAAACTGATTGACGGAGAATACCTGAGCATGTAACAAAAGAACCCAGGAAGGGGTTAGAAGCCAGATGACACCTTTGCCCGGGAAACAGAACAAAGACTGTGGGAGGGGTTGCTGAAGAAGAGTTTCAGGAGCTGCCTGAAGAGATGGCTGGGAGGCAGACGGGGCTCTGACCTCCCAAGGGGCTGGGGCGCCCTGAGACCCCAGGATGGACCCAACGGAGGGGGGTCCTGTTGTCTGTGCCTGCAAGACCTGTCTTGGACTGTATTTCTGTCGTCTAAATAAACCTTCTGCTTTACAGATTGGCTGAGAGTTATGGTAAATCGCAGGAAGCTGGAGGTGCAGGGCCCTGAGTCCCCCACACTCCGTGACAACTGGTGGCAGCTGTGGGATCTACTGCACCCCGTGGACGGCGCTTCCTGCAGTAAGTGACTGGGGAGCAGTAAAACGAAGGGGGATTGACAGGGACCAGGCACTAAAGAGTCAGAGAGAGACGGTTATCACCCCTGGGAGCGTGTGACCAGCGAGAAGAACTTTTGCAGTAACAGGGTCCCCCGGGGGATTGCAGCGAGTGGTCTCAGGGGCGGAGGAGTCTGCAGCTCGACCCTGGCAGAGAGGTGGTGACCTCGAGAAGGGCTGGCACACTAGGGGTCTCCCTGGAAACTGTGGGGAGCGGTGAGCACACAGGCCGGCGAGCGGCCAGCAGAAGGATGTATGCTAAACGCCTCAAGAGCGACCTGGTGGAGCTGTGCAGGCAGAGGGGGCTGCACATTGGGAGGTCCACCAAAGAACAGCTAATTGCCCAGCTGGAGGAGAGGGAATGCTTGGATGAACCGAGCCCTGTCCCTGAGAGAAGCCGCTCGGCGGATGCAGAGTGGGCCCCGGGGCCTGACATGGCTGGGAGGGGTCAGACTGCTGCCGAGGACATCCCGAGACCCTGCCTACCTATACCTAGGGGAGGGGTTGGGGGAAGCCCAGCGAATATCGAGGGCACCCTGACCCCGGCAGCCAGCAGGGGATCATCCCGGCGAAGCTCCCCGTCCCCGGAGCGGAAGCGACTGGAATGTGACAGGGAGCTGAAACTAAAAAAGCTCAAGTTAAGGCAGCAAGAACTGAAGCAGGAGTGGAAAAAGAAGGAGAAACAACGTCAGCATGAACAGGAAGAACAGAAAGAACGGGAAAAACAGCGTCAGCATGAGGAGAACCAACATCAGCATGAGCTGGAACTGGCCAGGCTGAGAAGCAGTGGGGCCCCGGCTGCGGTGAGCGAGGGGGGACCCAAGACTGCAAAGAGCTTTGATAAGTGCTTTCTGGCCCAGCGTAAGGAGGGGGAGGACATGCCTCAATACCTGCAAGCTGCTCCAGGTTGACCCTGCAGAGAGGCTCCAGTTTCTCATCCCCTCACTGAACCCCACAGCCAGAAAGGTGTACAGCCAACTGGAAGGGACAGAGACAGGGGACTACAAACTGTTCAAAAAGGCCCTGCTCCACGAGTTTGGGCTGACCCCTAAGATGTACCGGCAAAGGTTCCGAAATCAGCATAAAACCCATGAGGTCACATACCTACAACTAGCCAACCGGGTGCAGGGGTATGCCAGCAAGTGAACGGCTGGGGCCCAAACTATAGAGGATCTGCTTGACCTAGTCGTACTGAAGTACGTGTATGAGCAGTGCCCACCCGGCCTGAGGCGATGGTTGATGGCCCAAAAGCCAGAGAACCTGCAGCACGCAGGCCAGTTGGCCGACAAATTTGTAAACAGTCGGGCAGGGGATAACCGAGAGGAGTCCCAAAGGAACAGGCCCGCCACAACGCATCATGGAACCTCCCAGCGAGGAAATAGGAAAAATCCGCACCAAAGGGAAACATCCAGCGTCAGGGCCATTCGACCCACTCGAGGGGACCCACGGGACATGGGCTGCTATCACTGTGGCCAGAAAGACCACGTACGGGCCCAGTGCCCCAGGCTCAGGAACAGACTGAGCAGACCGAACCCACAGAGGGTTAACTGGGTAAAAACCCAGCCGGGCAAGAGGCAGCATTCCCAGGGAAGGGGAGTTGGCAGAGTACCACCTGCTAAGGAGGGAGGAGAGCTCCAAGCCAGCTCCTCTGGGGGGCTGGATGCTCCATACTCAGGGTTTTTGGTTTATACGGTGGGCGCAGGGCTGTCCCTCCAGAGAGAGTACCTTGTTCCCCTGGAGGTGGATGGGAGGAAAGTCAATGAATACTGGAATACGGGCACAGAGGTGACGCTGGCCCGGCCCGAGGTGACGCTGGCCCGGCCCGAGGTGGTGGCCCCAGATCGGGTGGTGCCCAACACCTACCTGACCCTGACGGGGGTGGGTGGGACCCCATTCAAGGTACCTGTGGTGAGGGTACACCTAAAGTGGGAGGCCAAGGAGGGCCCCAAGGATGTGGGGGTACACCCGTATTTGTCCACTGAGGTGTTGATGGGGGGGACCTGGAGGACTGGCCAAGCAACCCCCAGGGTGCCCTGGTCATGACCGGTAGCCAAAGCCGGCATGGGGCACTGCGCCCTGACCTTGGGGAGGGTGCCTTGCCTGAGGCGCAGAACCCTAACCTGGTGGGGAGGAAACGCCCAGGGACACAGCTCAGGGAGGCTGCGGCTTCAGACCCAGCCAGCGAGAAAGAGCAGGTGGCCATCCCTGTCCCAGATGCTAAGTTCCAGGCCGAGTTGCAAAAAAATCCCTCCTTGCGGAAAATAAGGGACCTGGCCGACCTCAGTGCAGTACAGACCATGGGGAGAGGGTGCCAGAAAAGGTTCCTGTGGGAAAAAGGGTTCCTGTAACAAAAATGGGCTCCCCCAGAAAAAATGGAGTCGGGGGGATCAGGAGGCAACTGGTGGTGCCCCAGAAGTATCGCCACCAGCTGCTGTACTGGGCCCATGACATTCCCCTCTCAGGGCACCAAAAAACCTGGCGTACCCAGCAAAGGCTGCTACGAAGCTTTTACTGGCCTGGGGTCTTTGTTACTGTCCGACAGTACTGCCGATCCTGTAACCCCTGTCAGAGGGGGAGGAAGGCCCGGAACAAGGGGAAAACGGCTTTAGGACCCATGCCCAGCATAGAGAAGCCTTTCCAGAGGGTGGCCAAGGTTCAAAGGGGGGCTCTAAACCAAAAGAGCCCGAATCACCAACCTCCAGACTAAAACGCTGGGAGAAAACCCCAGCCCAGTTGAAACCCCAGGGGTACTGGGGTGGAAAAAGGGCACAGGCCACATAAACCTTCCCACATGCAAACTGCGAGTGCCATCAAGCAACCCCAACCTAAGGGGGGGTGTAAAACTGGAGGGGCCTGGTGTAATTCTCACCAAGAAATGAAAGCAATGCTGGGGCATCCACGGGAAGGGGGGTAGATTCAAACTTCCCCGGGTCACTGGCTAAAGTGACCCTGCTCAGTTCGGTCTCGAAGGGGGGAAAGATGTGACAAACTGGGACTGTTCTTGCTGTGGTCTGTGAATGCTGACAGGGAAGTGTGGCTAGGATAGTCTGCATTGGGGGATGGGAAACTGACCGATGGAGCATGTAACATAAGAACCCAGGAAGGGGTTAGAGCCCAGGTGACACCTTTGCCAGGGAAACTGAACAAAGGCTGTGGGAGGGGTCGCTGAAGAAGAGTTTCAGGAGCTACCTGAAGAGATGGCTGGGAGGCAGACAGGGCTCTGACCTCCCAAGGGGCTGGGGCACCCTGAGACCCCAGGATGGACCCAACTGAGGTGGGTCTTGTTGTCTGTGCCTGCAAGACCTGTCTTGGACTGTATTCCTGTCGTCTAAATAAACCTTCTGCTTTACTGACTAGCTGAGAGTTATGGTAAATCGCAGGAAGCCTGGGGGGCAGGGCCCTGAGTCCCCCACACGCCGTAACAGTGATCAAACAGTTACAGCCCATGCGGACCACAGCCTCAAAAAAAAAAAAAAAATCTTTCCCAAACCCTCCCCCAACCTTGCCAAGATTATAATCAGAAGCAAGCTCCCCCTTAGGGTTACCTCCTGACCCGTATTTGAGCTGCTTGGATGGTTTTTTTTTTTTTTTATGGATTTACCAGTTGACAGAAAAATAATTTAATCTGTCTGGGTTCTTTTACATGCATCTAAAGATTTGCATTATCATCACAATAATGTAATGTTAAAAGTAGGGCTGTCAATTAACCCCAGTTAACTCAAGTGATTAACTCAAAACCAATTAACTCAAAAAAATTAATTGTGATTATGCACAGTTTTCATTGCACTGTTAAACAATAATAGAATACCAATTGAAATGTATTATAAATATGTGGGATGCTTTTCCACATTTTCAAATATACTGGTTTCAATTACAACAACAAAAAACAAAGTGTACAGTGCTCATTTTATATTATTTTTATTACAAATATTTGCATTGTAAAAAGATAAAAGAAATAGTATTTTTCTATTCCCCTTATACAAGTATTGTAGTATAATTTCTTTATCGTGAAAGTGCAACTTAGAAATGTAAATTTTTTTTTACATACTTGTACTCAAAAACAAAGCAATGTAAAACTTTAGAGCCTACAAATCCACTCAGTCCTACTTATTCAGCCAAGTGTTTCCTTAGCCACCCTGAAGACCCAGACCCCAGGAAGAGCTGATTAAGGGGGCAGTAGGCAGATTATTCTAGGGGTTCCCCAAAACCTATTTTTGGGGTAACAATTTGATGAGCCAGCCAGGAGTTCTTAAGGAAAGAAGATGATTGACAGAAGGCAGTGAAGAACACAGATATAACCTTCCGCTAAAGTGATTGACCCATGCAGTATTTGTGTATATTTATGGGAGATAATGCTGCCCACTTCTTATTTAAAATGTCACCTGAAAGTGAGAACTGGCATTCACATAGCACTTTTGTAGCCGGGGTTGCAAGGTATTTATGTACCAGATATGTTAAACATTCATATGCCCCTTCATGCTTCAGCCACCATTCCAGAGGACATGCTTCCATGCTGTAATTGAAATCAATATATTTGAAAATGTAGAAAACATCCAAAATATTTAAATAAATGGTATACTATTATTATTTAACAGTGCAATTAAAACTGCAGTTAATGGCGATTATTTTTTTAATCGTTTGACAGCCCTAGTTAAAAGTTTCTGTGTCCAATTAAAGATGCAGCAGAATTCTCACTTCCGCAGTTTAAGTAAGAAAATAATGTTATCAATCTTCTCTATATGTGTTCTCTCTCTAGATACTATAAGAGCTTGTTGAAGGAAAAGGGGGTTGTGGAGTTGCCTTAGGGTTGGGGTTGTGGTGGGCTTGCCTTGTGGCAGTGGTGGGTGCCAGTTTTTTTGCATTTCAAAGGTGGTAACCCTACTCCCCACAGACCAGGAAACCAATTCAGTGGCACCAGACAGTTCCAGAACAACAGATACAAAACCTGCAGACATATCTTCCTCTTCTATGATGATCAGTACCCCCCACAATTCATCTTTTCAAGAGCTATGGGTCCTACACATGCCTATCACCACATGTGATAGGCATCCAGTGCATCATATGCCTCCACAACAGCGTGGTTGAAATATGCTCTTGAATGAACTCACACAGAAAAATGATAAAAGACAAAAACACTATCGTCTACGGGTGAACACTTTTCACAAAGCAATCAATCCATATCTGACCTCTCAGTCCGCATCCCCTAAGGCAGTGCTCTACTGCAGCCTGTACCCTTTGGTTCTCAAAATATGTTCTCGCACCTCTACAATTGGCTTAAAAACTTGAAAATACATTTTTGTTTGTATATTATATTATTTATATATTACAGTAATCGATAAAAAATGTATGTTAATAAATACATAGGTTTGATTAAACAAAGTAGTTGTACTTATGTGCCTGTGCTTAATTTGTGTTTTCGATGATTTACCTTCTAAAAAAATCTGGCATGTCTCACACCCCCAGAAAGGGCATCTCGCACCTCCCAGGGGCCTAAGGAACCCTGCACAACACTTTCAAAAGACTAGCCCGAGAACTTAAATTCATAACTGCTGGACACTAAAAAACATGGATTTAGCAGAAACACTGGTTTTATGGGTCATTACAACAATTTGTAACACACCCTGCCCCTAGGGTGACCAGATGTCCCGATTTTATAGGAACAGTCCTGATATTTGGGGATTATATAGGCATCTATTACCACCAACCCCTTGTCTTGATTTTTCACACTTTCTATCTGGTCACCCTACCTGCCGCTTACTACCCTCCTTTGCCCTATGACTGCAGAGAAGTTAATTGCCCACTTCATTTGAAATGTTCTGCAACATGTGTGAACCTCTCATGCTAAACAATCTATCCCACCTTGTATTTAGCTTGAACACTCTTGTTACGATTCCCAGACATGTGGAAGAGTTCTGGGAAGTCAAAAGCTTGTCTCTTCCATCAACAAAAGTTGATCCAGTAAAATAAATTACCTTGCTCATCTTGTCTCTCTCATATCCTGGGACCAGCAAAGCTGCACCACCACTGCAACTCACATACACACACAGAGATCTAACACAGAGACAGGAACACAACCAGAATTTTCCTTAAGATGGGGCCCAAATTTCTTCTTTCCTGCCCTGCATCCAGACCCACACATTCCCCCCACATTGCCTCTGCATCCAGATCCACTCTCATCTCCCTGCATGCAGCTCTACACACACTCCCCTCTTGCTGACCCACACCCAGACCCATGCTTTTCTCCTCACATTGCCCTGCATTCAACTCTGACCTCTCCCCCTTGCAGCCAGCCCACAGTCTCCCCACCCAGCTGTGAGCTTTTCCTCAGAGAGGTGGTCCGGCCCCCCGGCTCAGCTCCAGCCCGGCCCCGGCTGACCGGCTCCGGGCCAGACCCAAGCCCCACGACCCCGGCTGGAGCTCTGGCCAGAGCACAGCCCGATTCCTGGGGGCAGGGCTTGCAGCAAGCCACACCCCCAGGAATCGGGCCCCGCTCTTGCTAAAGTCAGTCCTGCCTCCAGGGAGAAGTGGAGCAGGGGACACCAGAAACCTCCAGTCCTCAGGAGGGTGGGAAGATTGGATCCAGGCTTTGTTGCTTCTTGGGAAAATGGAGAGGCAGAAGGAGGATGGGGTCTGGGGCTCCCAGGACTCCCTGGTAAGGTGGTGCTCTTCAGCCTGCTCCCCTCTCCCTACATCATCCAGCCTGGGAACAGGGAGAGGGGACCCCACTACATCCCTCCAGTCCAGAGAGAGGGACAGATGAAGAACCCCAGGAACTGTAGGAGGAGCAGAGGTGGAGGTGCAGAACAGATGTGGGTGAAGATTTGATGTGGGGCAGAACAGATTGGGGGCTGAAGCAGGCAGAACTGTTGCAGGACTGTAGGCACAGGATGGGGGCTGGGGGCAGAATTTATTGATAGGCAGGGGGATGGGCAGATGTGGGGGTGTCAGCATGAACCAGATTTACAGACACTTATACCCTGCTAGTCTATCTGCAGAAATTAAACCTGCCTAGACTGCCTTTATAGGATGGCAGTACTTTGGGTAACAGACACGCACACAAGTGGTTTGTTCTAAAATTCTCTTTTCTCTAATCCTTTCTTCACCTGCTAAACAAAAACATTGTGTGGTTAAGATGGTTATTGGTCAATTTCACTGGTCACAGGTTCTCAAAGGAGCACCCTCTGCAAGCCGGTGTGTCACCTGCCGCTGGCCCCATGTCCCTCCCAGACCCTGGTGCCCTTTACCTCAGGGTTCTGCCCCAGCTGTACCCCCACACTCTGGGTCTCCCCTCCCAGGGGAACCCCCAACCCTCTAAACCCACCTTTCCTCAGTGGCTACTGCCAGTCATCATCTAGCCCCCTCGCTCACTGGGGCAGATTGCAGTCTGTAATGGCCACTCATCATTGGCAAGGGGTTAGAACCTGCTGCCTTTGCCTATTCCCAGGCTGTATCTCTGCAGCCCCAGTACCTTCATAGGCTTTCACCAAGGCCTGCAGCCTGGGGGTTTACCAGGCTGGAGCTCCCTTGCCCTATTCCTCAGTACTGATCCATCTCAGGTACCTTGCCCCAAGCAGCTAGCCCTTCCCACTCCAGGTCTAGAGTGAGATGCTCCTGGCCCTCCAGTCCTCTTATCAGGACCAGCTGTGTCCTGATTGGCATAGCCCCAGCTGTGGCTGCTACTCAGTCAGCTTCCCCCAGCTGTTTTTACTCCTTTTCCCAGCTGCAGCCCTCTCCAGGACTGCTTTTAACCCCTGTTCTGCAGGAGTGGGGCAGCTGCCCCACTACAGGGTGTTACGGAGTCCCCAGGCGATGCTCTGGAACTGCTCCCCACAAAGCCAGATAGGACTTTGGGGAGCCTCCTCTCCCTCAGAGCAGACTGTCTTTAGGGCAAGAAGCTCACACGGCTTTACCTCCTGGGTCTCTCCTGGGAGCATTCAGCATATGCCCCTCCGTGCACTTCCTACAGTGAGTACAACCCAGGCTGGGTCCTGGGGAAGCCAAAGGGTTCTGCACCCCCCACTTTGCAGTTAGACGTGACTCTCAGCCAGCCAGTAAAACAGAGGTTTATTAGATGACAGGAATATGGTCTAAAACAGAGCTTGTAGGTTCAGCGAACGGGACCCCTCAGCGGGGTCCATTCTGGGGCCCAGTGAGGCAGCCCCCCGTCTGCCCTCACTTCTAGTCCCCAGCCAGCTCCAAACTCCAACCCCTGTCCAGCCCCTCCTTTTTTGGGCTTTGTCTCTTTCCCACGCCAGGAGGTCACCTGATCCCTTTGTCTCCAACACCTTCACTTGGCACCTTTGCAGAGGAGGGGCCCAGGCCATCAGTTGCTAGGAGACAGAGTGTCAGGCATTTATGTGCTCTGGCCCTTTGCTCTGCAGCAACCATACACCCTTATCCCACCACCTAGATACTTAAGAACTGCTTAGGGGAAAATGAGGAAAACCTTAAGAACAGTACCACTTCGTGACATCTCTCCCCCCTTCGAGACCGAACTGAGCGGGGTCACTGCAGCCAGTGACCTGGGGAAGTTCAAACCCACCAACATTCCCATGGACACTCCAACACCCCTCCCATTTCTTGGTGAGAGTTACACCAGGCCCTTCCGGTTTTATGCCCTCCCTTAGTTAGAGTGCGTTTGATGGCATTCGCAGGCTGCATGTGGGAAGGTTTATGCGGCCCGTGCCCTTTTGCCACCCCAATACCCCTGGGGTTCAAACTGGGACTGGGTCTTCTCCCAGCACTTTGGTTTGGAGGGCTGCGATTCGGGCTCTCTTGGTTAAGAGCCCCCCCTCTTGACCTTGGCCAGCTGTGGGCTTGGGCAGCCGCTCCCCACCTTGTGGCCCAGATACAACACCTTTGTTGTCCCCACTTTACACTTTCCAGCTTTTACCATCAGTTCCACTTCCTTGAGGCAGCCCAGCACCCTCTTTACCTAGGACACATGTTCCTCCCAGGTCTGGCTAAAGACACACATGTCATTGATGTACGCCAGGGCCAAGTCCCTCATCCCCCTCAGCTTGTCTAGAATCTCCCCAGGCCTAGACATGGGGTAGGTATCGGACACGGTGATGGCTTTAAGCTTCCAATAGTCCCCGCAGAACCAGATTATCCCATCTTTCTTGGGGACCAGCCCCACGGGTGAGGCCCATGGGCTGTTGAACGGCTGGATCACATTTAAAGTCAGCATGTCCTTGACCTTTCTTTTCAGGTTTTGGGCTCCTTTCCCAGTGACTTTGAATGGGGAACACCTGATGGGGAGATTGGCTTCCACCTCAGGAAAGAAATCCACCAGGGGGTCTTCCCCCTTCTCCTCCCAATCCTTCCTTTTCAGGTCCAGGGGTTCCCTCACTTTCCTCCCATACAGCAGCTTGAAAGGGAAGAACCCTGTGGATTTCTGGGGCACCACCAGCTGCCTCCCGATTTCCCACAGTTTTACTTCCCCTTGGGAAGCCCATTCCTGGTACAGGAATCCCTTCTCCCACATGACTCTGTCCCTGCAGCCTTCCCCAAGGGGGTTTGCAGCGCGGTGGCCAGCAAGTTTCCTCAGCTTCTCCAAGGAGGGATTCCTCTGCAGCTCAGTCTGGAATTCAGCTGCTGGAGAAGGGAGTGGGACCTGCTCCCTCTCGCTGGCTGGGCCTGGGGTTACAGCCCCCCTGAGCCCTGTCCCTGGTAGCTTCCTCCCTGCTGTGTAATTATTTCCCAGCAGCACGTCTGGACCAGGCAAACCTGGTTGGCAGCCGACCTGCCCTGTCTGGGTGTCCCCCCACTCAGCTAGGGTTTCAGCTCCCACCATGCTCAGTGCGGCCCTTGCTGTCCCAGTGGGGCCAGGCAGCGAGCTCCCTGCTCTGGTCACAGCATCAGAGCCAGCATGAGCCCCCTCTATGGTGTGCAGGGGGGCGGGGAGCATCTCTCCATCCCACTCAGCCCCAGGGGTCTGGTTACTAGTAGGCAGGTATTTTGAGCCCAGCAGCCCCTCCCTCCTGCCAGCCAGGTCATTTGCATTTTTACTGACCACTTCCATCTTAGCCAATTGGTTCCCTGGATCCTGTCCCAAAGAGACACAGTCACCACCACAACAGGATCTTACAGCTGATATCCTCTTGGGTCTGCACAGGGATCCAGGCCATAGGCAGGGTGAGGGGCTTTATCCCTGGGACCTTCACCCAGGTCACACAGCCCCTCAGCATTTGCGGCTGCACCACCTGGGGTCCGACAACAGTTTTTTGTCCCAGGGTCTTGCCACCCCAGGCATGTCTCCCCATTGACCATTACCTTCCACTCCCCCTGGGGGTCTGAGGGGCCTGAGCCCAGGAAACTCCACGCAGACATATAGGCCGGGGCCAGGAGTGGGAGCCTGTTTACCACCCCACCCATCTGGCTGACAGCGTCTATGACCTTGGGACCCAGCAAGGGAGCTAGATACCAGGGCTTTTCCGCAGGGTCCCCCTGCTTCAAATCACCAGCCTGCATGAAGGCCGTGTGGTGAGCATCCACATCTCCTTTCTCCTTAACCAGGGGCAGCAATTTAGTGTCGAGGCTCCCTGCGGAACTGGCAGCCTGGGGTCTATTTCCACTCACCCCTGGGGAGCCCCCTATGCCTCTTCGCTCCACCATCACCAGTCCATGCTGCTGTTGCTTTTTCTGCAGCTTTTCCTCGGGCTCTTGCTTTTTCTCACAGTCCTCTCACTCTCTCAGACTCAGCTCCAGTCCCATCTGTCTCCGATCCCCTGATGGGGAACCCGATTGTGAAGACCCCCATCTGGTTGGGGATCAGACTCTTGGGGATGCCTGGCTACTGCTTTAGCTGCTCCCAGATCCTCTTGGAGCCCCATCTGGGTCAGGAATCTGCTCCTTAGAGCGGTCCTCATCCTCCAGCTGCACGATTAACGGGGCCTTGGTGAACTTTCCAATGTGTAACCCTTTCTTTTTGCACAGGATTACAATGTCCTTTTTGAGGAGATGGTGATAGGCCATCACTCCGCTGTTCCCAAGTTGCTTTGGACTCAGAGGCCCGTGTGTCCTTAGCGCCCCCATGGTTTCCAGGAAGAACCTGTAGTGTGCCAGCCCTTCTCGTGGTCACCACCTCTTTGCCAGGGTCGAGCTGCAGACTCCTCTGCCCTTGGGACCGCTCGCTGCAATCCCCAGGGAAACCCTGTTACAGCAAAAGTCCTTCTCTCTTCCAGGATCAAGTGCAAGCTCCTCCGCCCCTGAGACTGCTCGCTGCAGTCCTCAGGGGGACCCCGTTACTCCAACAGTCCTTCTCGCTGGTCACACACTCCTAGGGGTTAATCGCCCCCTGAAACCGTCCCCCCTGTTTTACTGCTTCCCAGTCACTTACTGCAAGAAGTGCCATTTACGGGGTGCCGTACATCCCACCTCTGCCACCAGTTGTCACGGAGTCCCTGGGCAATACTCTGGAACTGCTCCCCACAAAGCCAGTCAGAACTTTGGGGAGCCTCCTCTCCCGCGGAGCAGACCGTCTTCAGGTCAAGAAGCTCACACGGCTTTACCTCCTGGGAGCATGCAGCATATGCCCCTTCATGCGCTTCCCACAACGAGTCCGCCCAGGCGGGGTCCTGGGGAAGCCAAAGGGTTCTGCACCCCCCACTTTGCAGTTAGACGTGACTCTCAGCCAGCCAGTAAAACAGAGGTTTATTAGATGACAGGAACATGGTCTAAAACAGAGCATGTAGGTTCAGTGAACGGGACCCCTCAGCCGGGTCCATTCTGGGGCCCAGTGAGGCAGCCCCCCGTTTGGAGCTGGCTGGGGCCTAGGAGTGAGGGCAAACTCCAACCCCGGTCCAGCCCCTCCTTCTTTGGGCTTTGTCTCTTTCCCACGCCAGGAAGTCACCTGATCCCTTTGTCTCCAACATCTTCAGTTGGTACCTTTGCAAAGGAGGGGCCCAGGCCATCAGTTGCTAGGAGACAGAGTGTCAGGCATTTATGTGCACTGGCCCTTTGCTCTGCAGCAACCATACACCCTTATCCCACCACCTAGATACTTAAGAACTGCATAGGGGAAAATGGGGAAAATATTAAGAACAGTACCACTTTGTCACACAGGGCCTCACAGGTGGTAGGAAGCAGAGACTGCCCAGAGCCAAAGGTGCACTTGGGTCTGGCCAGGGGGTGGAGAGGAGCTCTTGGCCGGCCGGTGGGCAGACTGAGAGGCTCAAGTGGTAGGCAGGAGAACCAGTGGGCTGACAGAGTCTCGGGGCACAGTGCAAGCGGAGCAGGCTGGGGCCCCTTCTGAGCATGGGCCTGGCTCCATGGTGCCACTGGTGCCATTGTAAACCTGGTACTGTGGAGTGGAGAGGAAGATGGGTGAGTCATTGAATGGTAGTTGAATTTATGTTTTTTACTGAGATTACCAAGATACGAGGTGTAGTGGGAGAAGAGAAAGGGACTAAGGACAGAGCTCTGTGGAACCTTCCAAACAAAGTTGGATGGAGGAATGAGGAGGATCCTCCAAAGGATATACTAAAGAACCAGAAGAGGACAGAGCCATGTAAACCAAGGGAAGAAAAGATTTCAAGAAGAGCATAGCTGACAGCGTGAAGGCAGCTGACAAGTCAAAGAGGATGAGGATGGAGTGCTGGTTTTAGATTTGTGTAGGAAGAGGTGATTAGAGAATTTGGCTTCAGTGGCGAGCAAGGGGCGGAAGCCAGATTGGAGGGGTCTAGGATGGAATTGGAGGGGAAGGACCCCAGACAGTGATTGTAAACAATGCGTTCTATGAGCTTAGAGATAAGGGAAAAGGGAGATGGGGTAGTTGCTAGAGAGGCAAGGTGAGTCAAGGATGAGTTTTTTTTTTTTTAACTAAACTAAATAAACTAAACTAAATTTGAATTTTGAGGGGAGAGTGAGAGATTAAAGAGAAGACTACAGGAAGAGATGGGAGTGGGTGTAAAGATCAGGAGAATCACTGGAGGAAGTGGAAAGGTCAGAGGAGGTGAGCAGATGAGAAACTTTTGCATCTGTTATGGTGAGAAGGGGAAAGGAGTAATAGCAGGGGAAGAATGAAGAGAAGTAGAGAGGAGTGGAAAGACACATCACATTGTGTCAGTTTTCTCTTGGAGTAAATCAGCAAGATCATGTGAGGAAAGAAAGAGGAGGAACAGAAGGAGGGGAGGGCTTGAGGCATGAATCAAAGGTGGGTCTAGAATTGAGAGCATGGTTAAGTTGGAGAAGTAGAGTTGTTTAGCTAGAAAGATGACTGAAGTGATGGAGGAGAAAACAAATTAATAATGGAGGAAATCAGTCTAGTCATGGGTTTTTTTCCCCAGAGATGCTCCATAACATGCAAGCAAGAGTGGAGGAAACAGGTATTTGGGGGTGGGGGATGAAAGCCAAGGCTGGGGGTTGACAGGGTGAACCTTTGATAGGATAGAAATACTACTGATACTGAACATATTCCAAAAACCAATCTCAAGCTGAGCAATATCAAATGTTATACTGAAAGTGCTAGTTTTGGATGTCATGGAGTATCTGCCAAATCATCTAATTTGCTGAAGAATTGGGATATGTCCGTGATGCTCTGTACTTCAGGGGAACACCCAGGACCCCTATGTTCATCCTTGTAAAATGATTGTGTGGTATCCAATGCAAAGTTTGTCGTGTTGGGTGTCTTCAGAATGCTCATGATGCACTGAGCATTGTTGTTACAGTAAGGTTATAGGTTATAATTTCATGTATGTAGTTATGAGGCTGAAAACGTATCCTCATGGCTTAAAATAAGCCCAGGCAAAAACTCTCCAAGAGCAGAAAGGCAGTTCACACCTCATAGAATCCATCAGGGCATGTATGGGACAAATCCAGCCCAGCCTCACAGGAACAAAGGACGCTGGCTTAGGCAGCAACAAAAAGGTCTGTTGGTCTCTCCAGTGAGTCACCCTCCTTCCTTTGGTCAGTATGGGACTGCGATGAGGTGATTCTCATCTGACTCTGAAGGAGGATGGGCAAAGCCAAGGGGAAAGAAAGAACATGATAAAAGGGAGGGACAGTTGCCATGCTCTCTCTCTCTCTCTCCCCCACCTACAACTACAGACACCACCACACCAAGTGACTGAAGCACTGATCAAAGGGGAGAGCTTGGCTGAAGAGCAACCAGCCAGCCTGTGGTGAGAAGCATCTAAGTTTGTAAGGGCACTGAAAGTGTTAAGATCAGCTTAGAATGTGTTTTGCTTTTATTTCGTTTGACCAAATCTAACTTGTTATGCTTTGGCTTATAATCACTTAAAATCTATCTTTATAGTTAATAAATGTGTTTGTTTATTCTACCAGAAGCACTGTGTTTAATTTGAAGCGTGTCAGACTCTCCTTGGGATAACAAGCCTGGTACATATCAATTTGTTAGTTAAATTGATGAACTCATATAAGCTTGCAGCAACCAGAAGGCATAACTGGACACTACAAGATGGAAGTTGCGTCTGGGACCGGAGCTATTGGCTAGTGTCATTTGATTGCACAATCCAAGGAGCAGCTTGCATGCCAGAGGCTGTGCGTGAACAGCTCAGCAGTGGGGGTTCTCACAGCACAGCAGGGTAAGGCTGGCTCCCAGAGTCAAGGATTGGAGTGACCTAGCACATCACCCATCTGGATAACAGCAGAGGGGAATGTCACAATGTCCATGCTTAAAATGCTACAGCAGTGCCAATGTAACACTTCACTGTAGGCACTGCCTATGCTGAACCTGTTGTCATAGGTAATCCACCTCCCAATGCAGCAGTATCTAGGTCAACAGAAAAATTCTTCCTGTGACCTAGTGCTGTCTACGTTACCCTGAAAAATAGTCTTTAGGGTGCCCCTCTAATAACCTGCCTATCACCCCCTTAATCTGCTCTTCCTGGGGTATGGGTCTCCAGTAAAGTTGCCACCTTTCTAACTGCTGGTAACTGGACGTCTGAGGCCCCACCCCCTGCTCCACCTCTTCCCTAAAGGCCCCACCCTGCACTTTCCCCCCCAAAGGCCCCCACCTCACCTTTCCCCCAAATATCTACAGTTTGAGCTGCTTGCATTAAGGTAGTAGCTCTTAGAGTGTCAGCCTTTGTTTTCAGGATGTCTGTTTGTGGTTTTAAGTTAGCTGCTTCTGTTTTTGAATTAGCCAATTCCTTTTGTGTAGCTACAATCTGAGCTGCTTGCATTAAAGTGGTAGTTCTCAGAGTGTTAGTTTCTGCTTTTAAACTATCCAATTCTTTCTGTGAGGCAGCCATCTGAGTAATCTGTGCCAGCATAGTGGCTCTCATCATATCTATAACCTCTTTTAGGCCAGCCAGTTCCTTGTTCCTTTTTTTCTTTTAGTGTCTGTATTTCTGCCCTTAGATCATTTACTAATTCTTTCTTTTTGAATTCTTGCTTTCTCATCCTTAGGCTGTCCACTTCTTTATCTAAAACCACAGCTACCATTTGAAAACCCTGTAGAGTAGCTCCTTTTTTTTTTTTAGCCTTTTTATCTGGAGCATCTAAAAAGATTCTGAGTAGGGTGACCAGATGTCCCTTTTTTTTTTTTTTTTTTAAATATAGGCCCCTTTTCCCCCCCCCCCCCCCGTCCCGATTTTTCACATTTGCTTTTGCTGTCTGGTCACCCTAATTCTGAGAGAAAGGGAATTTTCCCAGGCTTAACCAACTGATCCCATTGCTCACATAACTGACAATATGCATCAGGTCCAGGAAAAGCACTAGGCTTTCAAGGACCATTCCCATATTTTAGAACAAAATCCTCTGATCCTTTTTCTGACATTTTCTCACTATTGCTTGACTCTACTTTTTCTGTTGTCATTTTTGATGTTATTATACACTTAGCCAGGTACTAAGACCTGAGTCCTAAATTCCCTGAGTAACTCATGGACTATTTTAGGAATGCAGGTTGCGACCCTGGGTCCTATCCTCTCACTTGCTTATAAGATTTGTGTTTCTGGTCGAGGCCACTCAGTCACAGCTATTCAAGCCTTATAAAGTGATCGGCCTATGCTGTGCAGTCTTGGCTATGCAAGCCTACAGTGGTCAGCTGACATGACCTTTATAGTTTGGTCACAGTCCTTACTATTCTGTAACCCTGTATCGTAAATCACAGATAAGGGGTCCAGTTACCTACACTGCTACCGTAAACCACAGACTAAGGCGAGTCTGGCTACCAAATGTCACAGGTGCTACCATGAACCGTACAAGTCCAGCTATCATGTACAGGGGGACCACTCGCAAACTATTTCTTGGTTGTCAGGACCACTTGGAATTATATTGTGATCCCGACCACTATTTTTTGGTCGTCGTGACCACAAACAAAATTATTTATACTACTACTGCCTTCTGTCAATCATCCTCTTTCCTTAAGAACTCCTGGCTGGCTCACCAAATTGTTACCCCAAAAATAGGTTTTGGGGAACCCCTAGAATAATCTGCCTATTGCCCCCTTAATCTGCTCTTCCTGGGGTCTGGGTCTTCAGGGTGGCTAAGGAAACACTTGAAGAACACAGATATAACCTTCCACTAAAGTGATTGACACAGGCAATATTTCTTCTAAAACAAATTATCTTTTTATTAATGTAGCTAATAATCCCTATTACATTGTAATCTAAAAATGGAAATTAGACACAAAACTCTTATTGCAAGTTAAAGAGCATTTAAACTACAATAGCATACAGTTTATATGATTCTAAGCAATGTGTTCTATTGCAAATGGCCACTATGCTGACAGCAGTTCTTAAATTGTACTTTAAATTTTAGATAGGTAAAATGAAAATAATACACACACATCTAAGGCATGCACATACTAATACTATTCTGCACTATACTTATGCTGTATGTGATAAAGTTCCTCCTCTATCTTGGTGGGTCCTGTGCTTATTGGCAGATTTTGCTTGCCACAGTAGCCCTCAGTTTAGCCACTTTCGTGGCTCAAATCTGCTGTTCACTCAGACAACCTTATCACTGGCCAGTATGGGGAAAGAGAGTAAGAACAATCGCCGCAGTTTCTACTGATCCACCATGTGGGCCAGGGAACAGCCCAGAGACTTTCCCCTCTGGTGGAACCACCTGTGTTGGATCAGGAGTTGGGAGGTTTGGGGGGAACTCAGGCCCACCCTCTACCCCGGGTTCCAGCCCAGGGCCCTGTGGACTGCAGCTGTCTAGAGGACCTTCTGGAACAGCTGCACAACAGCTACAATTCCCTGGGCTCCTTTGCCATGGCCTCCTCCCAACACCTTCTTTGTCCTCCCCCCACAACCTTCCTCCTGATGTCTGTTAATGCTTGTACTCCTCAGTCCTCCAGCAGCATGTCCTCTCACTCCCAACTCCTTACGCACACCTCACTAACTGGAGTGAGAGCTTTTTTAAACCAGGTGTCCTGATTAGCCTTAATTAATTCTAGTAGCTTCCCAATTGGCTACAGGTGTCCTAATTACCTTGCCTGTCTTAATTAGTTCTAGAAAGTTCCTGAGTGTTCTGGAATAGTCCCTATTATCTTTCCCAGGGAAAAGGGACCTGGGTAACCTGGAACTAATGTATCTACCTTCGACCACTCTCTTGTAGCCATCTGGCCTGTCCCTGTCACATATACTATAATGAAAACCTTAGCAGACTTACACTATCCATTGTTTTTGTTGTGTTGTCTGCTGTTGTTACTGCCACCATCACAAGGTCTGGTCTGTCAGCTCTGTTTCTTTGTCTGCAGTTAGGTCTCTCAGCAGCTTGTAACTTCTTTCAGCTCTTCTCACTGGCTTATGACTTTTGCCTGTCAGTACACTGCCTTATATACTATTCCACTTGCCATCAGACATCTACTGAGCATGCTCACTTGATCTACTTAGCTAACCTTTCACCTATTTTCATACTGAGCATGCTTACTATCAAACATTTCCTCATTTTTGGTAACTAGTAAAAGCAGCCCTGAGCTGGCCCAAGCCAGTTCAGGCTGAGGCTGTCTGACCTTTTTGTCACCCTTCTCTTTTTGTACTGCACATGCTCACTGCTAAGCATTATCTCATTCTACACATGCTCACTTGCATTGTTTTACCTCAGAACCATGATTACCTCATCTGACTTTATTGCTCGTGCTCCAGATCTAGCTTTTTTTGTGGCCATGCCTCATTTTACTCTACATTCTCTAGGGCATGCTCAGCCCAGGAATCAGTCAGTTCTGGTCATGTGACCTATATAGTCCAATAAGTAACCTGCAGCTTTCAGTTGGTGAAGTGACTCCTGCTTATTCAAGAGGGAAGCAAGAGACACAAAAATGGAGGTTCGGACTACAAAATGGCTTTGGTATCAGCTACACTAGGGATTAGGTTATGCCAGTTGGATGGGGATTTTTCACACCCCTGAGTGTGATAGTTAAGCCAATTAAATTTTCTAGTATAGACCAGCCCTTGGGCTCTTGACAGCTCAAACATTTTGGTTCTGGTAGGCAAGAAGTGGAAATAGTCCCTTTCAATGCTCTTGTTTACTTCCTTGGGATTAGTGCACAGTCTGAGTCTGTCCCCTTTTCTCTCTACAGTTACTAGGGACTATACCCACTCTGACTGCACTTCTTGTCAGGAGTGAGCTCCTTCAGATGAGCCTGAGGATGAACCAGCCTAGCCTCCAGGCTGATGAATGAGTTCAGATGGGTTGCTATAGAACTGCCTGATTGGCTGAAGAGAGCATGCAGGCCTGCTTTGAAGCTCAGCAGCAGGTTGCTGGCTGCTCAATGCTTATACTTACAGCTGTGATCACTCATGTGCCTGTCTTGTTCCCAGTCCTATTCCTGTCCTGCTTCAGCCCTGGTTGCGCCTGACTTCACCGCTCACCCCTGGCTCAGCTCCTGGTTCACAAACCTGCCTCTGACCCTTGACTCAGTTTACTGACTCCTGCTCCAGCCACTAGGCCTGACTCTTACTCTAACTATTAGCAGTGATTGCAATACTTCTGTTCTATGAATGATGCCATCTTTTGTCATATTTTGCAGCTCTTCCCCATCCCTTTTTTAAAGCTTATAGAACACTTTGGGCAGCATGTATAAAGTACTCTACAACCTCACAATCATATCTTGTGTATCATTAGGAGATACCCTTCTCCTCTGAATCTAGTTCTATGTAATGCAATTAGCTTGTTTCTATCTGGTTCAGATTTGTTTTAAGAGTCTGACTCTCTTTATAGCACAGGTGTGTAAGACCACAACTGATTGATTTCCTTAGTATACAAACTTGTTTTACTGTTTTGGCTTTTTACCTCATTGACAGGATTGACCTCACTCTCATCCAGGACTGGAATATATCTTTCACTCCAGGATTTCTCTCTCATCTGTGATTTTTTTTTAAAGCTTTTTACTTTCTTTTGAATCATTCTATTTCAGTTTCTGTTATTACATTCACCTGTGTTCTTGTGTCTATTTTGTATGTCATACCAGCTGCCATATTGCTGACATTGTTTGGCCTGACTGTTTCCTTTTCATTTTTGTATAGACTTTTTACTTAATTTTAGAAATACACTCTTTAGCATAGAATATTAGGGTTGGAAGATACCTCAGGAGGTCATCTAGATCAATCCCCTACTCAAACCTCTAAGGATGGAGATTCCACCACCTCCCTAGGTAACCCATTCCAGTGCTTCACACCCTCCTAGTGAAATAGTATTTCCTAAAAAGAAGAACAGGAGTACTTGTGGCACCTTAGAGACTAACAAATTTATTAGAGCATAAGCTTTCGTGGACTACAGCCCACTTCTTCGGATGCATATAGAATGGAACATATATTGAGGAGATATATATACACACATACAGAGAGCATAAACAGGTGGGAGTTGTCTTACCAACTCTGAGAGGCCAATTAATTAAGAGAAAAAAAACTTTTGAAGTGATAATCAAGCTAGCCCAGTACAGACAGTTTGATAATAAGTGTGAGAATACTTACAAGGGGAGATAGAGTCAATGTTTGTAATGGCTCAGCCATTCCCAGTCCTTATTCAAACCGGAGTTGATTGTGTCTAGTTTGCATATCAATTCTAGCTCAGCAGTCTCTCTTTGGAGTCTGTTTTTGAAGTTTTTCTGTTGTAATATAGCCACCCGCAGGTCTGTCACTGAATGACCAGACAGGTTAAAGTGCTCTCCCACTGGTTTTTGAGTATTTTGATTCCTGATGTCAGTATTTCCTAATATCCAACCTAGACCTCCCCCACTGTAACTTGAGACCATTGCTTCTTGTTCTGTCATCTGCCACCACTGAGAACAGCCTAGCTCCATCCTCTTTGGAACCCCCCTTTCAGGTAGTTGAAAGCTGCTATCAAATCCCCCCTCACTTTTCTCTTCTGCAGACTAAATAAGCCCAGTTCCCTCAGCCTCTCCTCATAAGTCAGCCCCCTAATCATTTTCGTTGCCCTTTGCTGGACTCTCCAATTTGTCCACATCCGTTCTGTAGTGGGGGGACCAAAACTGAACATAATACTCCAGGTGTGGCCTCAACAGTGCCGAATAGAGGGGAATAATCACTTCCCTTGATCTGCTGGCAATGCTCCTACTAATAAAGCCCAATATGCCATTGGCCTTCTTGGCAACAAGGGCACACTGCTGACTCATATCCATCTTCTCATCCACTGTAATCCCCAGGTCCTTTTCTGCAGAACTGCTGCTTAGCCAGTCGGTCCCCAGCCCGTAGCAGTGCATGGGATTCTTCCTTCCTAAGTGCAGGACTCTGTACTTGTCCTTGTTGAATCTCATCAGATTTCTTTTGGCCCAATCCTCCAATTTGTCTAGGTCACTTTGGACCCTAATCTCTACCCCCCAGCATATCTACCTCTCCCCCCAGCTTAGTGTCATCTACAAACTTGCTGAGGGTGCAATTCATCCCATCATCCAGATCATTAATAAAGATGTTGAACAAAACCGGCCCCAGGACCGACCCTTGGGGCACTCCATTTGATACTGGCTGCCAACTAGACATCGAGCCGTTGATCACTACCCGTTGAGCCTGACAATCTAGCCAGTTTTCTATCCACCTTTAGTCCATTCATCCAATCCATACTTCTTTAGCTTGCTGGCAAGAATACTGTGGGAGACCATATCAAAAGCTTTGCTAAAGTCAAGATATATCACATCCACTGCTTTCCCCATATCCACAGAGCCAGTTATCTCATCGTAGAAGGCAATCAGGTTGGTCAGGCATGATTTACCCTTGGTGAATCCATGTTGACTGTTCCTGACATGGACATCATATGCTCTGTGCTTTTTCATGTCAGATCCATGGATCTGAGTGGTCTTTCATATACTTATTTATTTGTTGAACCCCAAATCTACTTGGTGTTTGATGAAGGTTCTTCATATTCAAAACTGACAAGATTGGTTTTTTTTTAATTTTAAGTCTATGAAAAACTCTTGTTGGCTCCCCTTCTTTCTGAACCCTTATTTAGAAAATTGTAGCACTTTTTCAATGAACATAATGATCCTCAAATCTTTTCATTCATCTTCTAGTATTGTCTCTAAGGGTGCTCCACTTCAGGTGTGCATGCACCCCAATGCACCTTTGATTGGAGATTTCTGGTAGCAGTGCCCATTCAGCCCACGCCTGTGCTCCATACAGCCTCATGCTCCAGACCGAGGCTATATAGCAGGGGTGGGCAAACTTTTTGGCCCGAGGGCCGTATGGCTAGCCATGAATGCTCACAAAATTGCGGTTGGGGTGCAGGAGGTGGGCTCTGGTTGGGGATGCAGGCCCCAGGGTGAGGCCAGAAATGTGAAGTTCAGGGTGCAGGAGGGGGCTCTGGGCTGGGGGAGTGGGGTGTGGTGGGAGTGAGGGCTCTGGCTGGGGGTGCGGGCTCTGGGGTGGGGCTGAGGAGTTTAAGGCACAGGAGGGTGCTCCGGGCTAGGACCGAGAGGCTCAAAGGGTGGGAGGGGGATCAGGGCTAGGACAAGGGGTTGGGGTGAGGGAAGGGGTTCAGGCTCTGGCTTGGGGTGTGGGCTCTGGGATGGGGCTGAGGGGTTTGGGGTGCAGGAGGGTGCTCTGGGCTCGGGGTTCGAAGGGGGGGGATCAGGGCTGGGGCAGAGGCATGGGGAGAGGCTCAGGCCTGCAGGCAGTTCTTATCTCAAGCGGCTCCGGAAGCAGCAGCAGCATGTCCCTTCTCTGGCTCCTATGTGAGGCACGACCCAGCGGCTCTGCACACTGCCCAGTCCACAGGCACTGCCCCTGCAACTCCCATTGGCTATGGTTCCCAGCCAATGGGAGCTGCAGGAGTGGCACTTGGGGAGGGGACAATGTGCAGAGCAGAGGCCCCTGGCTGCTTGTATGCCTAGAAGCCAGAAGGGGACCATGCAGCTGCTTCCAGGAGCCACATGGAGTGGCCCCCAATCTTGCTCCTCGGCTAGAGCAGAGCAAGCTCCAGACCCTGCTCCCCAGTGGGAGCTTGAGGGCCAGATTAAAATGGCTGGTGGGCCACATCTGGCCTGTGGGCTGTAGTTTGCCCACCCCGTGATATAGGGTTGCACAAGTCAGCTGCCCTCAGTTCCTTCTCAACCATCTTGGCCTGAGACAGTATCAGAAGTGTCTATTTTTAGCTTCTCATTTTTAATCTGTTTGTATAGTTAAGTTAGTTTTCTAATATTAGTTGTTTAGTTAAAATACTAAACTGTATAACGACAGTTGTTCTATTAGTTTTCCGCCTTCAGGGAACTTTATCCTTCTCAGGAAGGGTATGCCTGGCTCTATGAAGTTCAAAAGTTGCCTCAATTGCCAGGAAGCTGTCCCTGTGCACAATGGACATTCTTTGTTGTCTTGGGGAGTTGCATGTTCCCCAAAACTGCAAGTTTTATCTGGCACTAAAATCCAAAGCCAGGAAGAATCGGAAGATCAAATTGAGACTCTATGATGGAGAGCTCCCTCCATCCTGTTTGTCTGGCCAGGGTCAGACAATCTCCCCTGTACCCTGGTCTCCAAGCAAATTGAGCACCTCAACTTCTTCAGCTCAGTGCTCTCCATAAGCATGTAGGTGGGTGTGGCGCTCCCTCAGTGTCTGAGGAGGCCACACCCCTTTGCTGACATGCTCCTGAAACCACAGTCTAAATAAAGGGAAAAGTTAGCTGTCTCTGGCTGATTAGCATCATGAATAATTCAGGAGCCTAGGCCCTCAGCCAGGGCAGGGCACTGAACAAAGGGTCTAAGGTGCCAGCAGGGATTTAGCACCCAGCAGGCAGTCTGGGGAGGCTCAGGCAGGGGTGAATGCCACACCAGTCTGCAATCCTGGCTCTGGTGGGTGACAGACAAACGTAGGCCTCTTGGCCTAAAGAGGAGGAGTACTGCGACCCCAGGGGTGAGGTGTCAGGGGTAGGGGGACACAGGCCCACCAAACTCCACTGCATCCCAGCCCAAGGACCTAACAGTGGCAGAGTGCTCTGCCACTGGATCAGCAGGGAATCCCACCGCAACATGCTGACCAGAGTTCGGATGCCCCTGCAGCCAGACTACAGTCAGCTATACCTGGGTTCTTCCTCCCCTCCAGGTGTACCTGAACCCTAGGGTCATCCTCCATCTCCTTGGGGTATACTGCCAGTGTCAATCCCAGCACCTCAGTGTCAGGTATGTCTGGCAATCCTGGTCCCTGGGAGCTGTCCTTGGGGCAGCAGAAGTATTCTGTGGGTTCCAGCTCCAGCAGTGGGCTGGAAGCATCTGCCTCCCTTGGTGGTTCCTGCTCAACTGAGCTGCTGGGCCCATCTCTTATACTTCCAGTTCCTGTCCTGCCCTTCCACTTCTGGTATGGCAGCTTGGGCCTTCGGGGTCCTGCCTACCAGGGGGCATCTGGCTCTCCCTGTCAGTCTGAGGGAGGCCATGCCCCTTTTCTAAGAGAAAGACAAGAATCTTCTCAGAAAGATCCTAGGAAAAGGAGCTCATGCTCTCCATATAAGGAATCTGCTCCAAAAAGACCAGTCTCAAGATAAGACTGTTACATTGGAGCACTCCAGTTCCCAACTCAGTACCCCAGGAGGATTCAAGTTCCTCAGTTACTGGCAATACTGTTAAACCCACGGGAAAAAGGGTTTCGGCTCTGGCAGATCATTGGTACTATAGGGAGGACAACAATGGGGAAAAGACTACTTCCTCTAAGTCGGTACCAGTAGAGGCAACATGATTCTTGGTATTTAACATCTTGTTACTGCAGAAGACCAAGCAGACACCTAGCTCTGGCGTGCATAAAACCCTCAGTACCATCCACAGCCTCTGCTACAATCACTTCTGCCCAGGCTACTGCTTTGGTACTTATGGTTATATCAGTACCACAGGAATTTAGATACTCCAGAGATCTGACAGTGTGGAGGTGCCAGATTCCCCTTTGCTGGGTACCAAACCTCTCTCATTACCGAGGATCACAACAGATGTTCACCTTGTACTGACAGAATCACCACCATTCTCTAGTGGTCCCCAACCTGTTATAAAGTGATAGTGACAATGATGGAGACTTTTCTTTGGTCTCTCAACTATCCATTGAGGGTTCCCCTCCTCATTATCAGAAGAATATTTTTCAAGAGACCTTCACGGAGATGGAAGGTACAAGAAAGATCTTCCAGTTCCATCATATTGGTATGAACACTGTTGGATGCCTTCTCCCATCCCATATTGGCCTCCTCAATTGCCATAGTGGGACCCCCAGATGGCATACCATCAGCAGTTTTCTAGACTCTGTATATCCCGATTATGAGGACAAGTGAGAATAATCTCCTTCATATTCTTCTCCCTTGAAGGTCAAAACCACAGGAGAAGATATTTGAGGAACAGGTGGCAGGAGGGGATAAAGAGGTCATCCTGCAAATTAACAGCTCATCTTCATCTCCTGATGAGGCAGTCATGCCTCCTCCACCTTTGCTAGCTGATGACTTCAAGCAGTTTCAAGACCTTATTAAAAGAGTGGCCAGCACTTTACAAATACCATTGGAAGAGATCAAGGAGTCACAGTATAAACTGCTAGATATTTACACACAATATCATCTGCTCAAGTTGTTCTACCAATTAATGAGGCTCTTCTAGATCCTACAAAGACAATATGGCACATTCCAGGGGTAATCATGCCCACCTGTAAGAGGGCTGATAAAATATTATATTCCATCAAAGGACTGATTTTTGTTTTCTCATCTCTCTCTCAACTCCCTAGTTGTCAAGTCTGTAAATCAGGGATTCTCAAACTGGGAGTTGGGACCCCTCAGGGGGTTGTGAGGTTCACGAACTGTCAGCCTCCACCCCAAACCCCGCTTTGCCTCCAGCATTTATAATGGTGTTAAATATATTTAAAAAGTGTTTAATTTATTGGGGTGGCTGCACTCAGGCTTGCTATGTGAAAGGGGTCACCAGTACAAAAGTTTGAGAACCACTGCGAAATGAAAGTGGAAGACAGCACTATGCTAAAGCAAAAGTGTATGACAAAGAACAAAAGTGTCTTGACTTATTTGGTCACAAATCATACTCATCCGTGACTCTACAGTTTAGGATTGCCAACTATCAGGTGCTGATGATGAAGTATAACCACACCAACTACTCAAAATTTACCTTTTTTATTGAGCGTCTACCACCAGAACAAAGGGATCAGTTTCAAGCAATCATTACAGAAGGTCAGCTTCTCATCAGAACATCTCAGATGCCACTGACACTGCTACTAGTTCTGTTTCTATGGCTGTCCTCATGAGGAGGGTGTGTTGTCTTCAGATGTCAGGATTTGCAAGGGTGGTATGGAATATGGTCAAGGACCTTCCCTTTGATTGGACAAAGTTGTTTGCTGAAAATACGGATGAGTCTCGCATACATAAAAAAAGGTATCTAGTGCCACTCTGCATTCTCTGGGAATTTACACTCCTGCAAATAAAAGGAGGTTTAGTAAATCCCAGACAGTGAAAAGATGCCCTCCTGTTCAATTCACCTTGCTCCAAATACCTTCTGAACCCCAACAAGAGAGATTCCAGAAAAAGACCATTCAGTTCTGTTCAAGAGGGGGATTGGATCAACAATCCCTGGGAGATGCCTTTCTCCTACATAGATCTGTTATATGCTTCCCTCCCCCTCATCTCTAATAGGTAGTGGCATAGGCGGCAAGTTATATTCCCATGTGGTGCCCAGGCACCAGCAATATTCAGAGCCCAGGGGCCCAGCTCCACCTGCTGCCCCTGCTTCCCCCCGCCAAGTGTCCCCCAGCCCCCTCTTGCTGCCCCCACGCACCTCCCCGGGCCCTGGAGCAGAGCGTCCCTGCCTCTTCCTTCAGCTCCATGCGGTCTCCCTGCAGCCACAGGGTCCTAGTGCCCCCAATTTCAACTGCCAGGGCAGACTGACTGAGCCTGCCCTTCCACCTTTGACCCTTCCCTTTTCCAGTGGGACCTTCCAGCAGCACAGGGGCCCCCCCCCCCCCGCCTGCAGTCATTGCTCCTGCCCCATGCTGGGCAAGGAGGCAGCCCCATCTCTCAACCCCCAGCAAGGCTACAGTCAGGAGCCCTAGGAGCACATGTGACTGGTGGGGGTGAGTGTGCTGCTGAGAGGCCAGGAAAGGGGGGCTCCTCCCCCAGAGCTTGCTGCTGTTGACAGGGAAAGGGCTGGGGGGAGTCCTCTCTGGCCCCTGTCCTGGAGCAGCCTGTCTGCACCCCAAACTCATAGAATCATAGAATATCAGAGTTGGAAGGGACCTCAAGAGGTCATCTAGTCCAACCCCCTGCTCAAAGCAGGACCAATTCCCAGCTAAATCATCCCAGCCAGGGCTTTGTCAAGCCGGGCCTTAAAAACCTCCAAGGAAGGAGACTCCACCACTTCCCTAGGTAACGCATTCCAGTGTTTCACCACCCTCCTAGTGAAATAGTTTTTCCTGATATCCAACCTGGACCTCCCCCACTGCAACTTGAGACCATTGCTCCTTGTTCTGTCATCTGCCACCACTGAGAACAGCTGAGCTCCATCCTTTTTGGAACCCCCCTTCAGATAGTTGAAGGCTGCTATCAAATCCCCCCTCATTCTTCTCTTCTGGAGACTAAACAATCCCAGTTCTCTCAGCCTCTCCTCATAAGTCATGTGCTCCAGACCCCTAATCATTTTTGTTGCCCTCCGCTGGACTCTTTCCAATTTTTCCACATCCTTCTTGTAGTGTGGGGCCCAAAACTGGACACAGTATTCCAGATGAGGCCTCACCAATGTCGAATAAAGGGGAACGATCATGTTCCTCGATCTGCTGGCAATGCCCCTACTTATACAGCCCAAAATGCCATTAGCCTTCTTGGCAACAAGAGCACACTGTTGACTCATATCCAGCTTCTTGTCCACTGTGACCCCTAGGTCCTTTTCTGCAGAACTGCTACCTAGCCATTCGGTCCCTAGTCTGTAGCAGTGCATGGGATTCTTCCGTCCTAAGTGCAGGACTCTGCACTTGACCTTGTTGAACCTCATCAGGTTTTTTTCGGCCCAATCCTCTAGTTTGTCTAGGTCCCTCT
The DNA here is from genome assembly GCF_013100865.1 of Trachemys scripta elegans. Classification (NCBI taxonomy): domain Eukaryota; kingdom Metazoa; phylum Chordata; order Testudines; family Emydidae; genus Trachemys; species Trachemys scripta. Next base: position 141,153,674 of record NC_048298.1, on the reverse strand, counting down.
GTATCCGATCCCTACCCTCTAGTGTATCTACCACGCCTCCTAGTTTAGTGTCATCTGCAAACTTGCTGAGAGTGCAGTCCACACCATCCTCCAGATCATTAATAAAGATATTAAACAAAACCGGCCCCAGGACCGACCCTTGGGGCACTCCGCTTGAAACTGGCTGCCAACTAGACATGGAGCCATTGATCACTACCCGTTGAGCCTGACGATCTAGCCAGCTTTCTATCCACCTTACAGTCCATTCATCCAGCCCATACTTCTTTAACTTGACGGCAAGAATACTGTGGGAGACCGTATCAAAAGCTTTGCTAAAGTCAAGGAATAACACATCCACTGCTTTCCCCTCATCCACAGAGCCAGTTATCTCATCATAGAAGGCAATTAGGTTAGTCAGGCACGACTTCCCCTTCGTGAATCCATGCTGACTGTTCCTGATCACTTTCCTCTCCTCTAAATGTTTCATAATTGATTCCTTGAGGACCTGCTCCATGATTTTTCCAGGGACTGAGATGAGGCTGACTGGCCTGTAGTTCCCCGGATCCTCCTTCTTCCCTTTTTTAAAGATGGGCACTACATTAGCCTTTTTCCAGTCATCTGGGACCTGCCCCAATCGCCATGAGTTTTCAAAAATAATGGCTAATGGCTCTGCAATCTCACCCGCCAACTCCTTTAGCACCCTCGGATGCAGCACATCCGGCCCCACGGACTTGTGCACGTTCAGTTTTTTTAAATAGTCCCGAACCACTTCTTTCTCCACAGAGGGTTGGTCACCTTCTCCCCATGCTGTACTGCCCAGTGCAGCAATCTGGGAGCTGACCTTGTGCGTGACAGAGGCAAAAAAATCATTGAGTACATTAGCTTTTTCCACATCCTCGGTCACTAGGTTGCCTCCCTCTTTCAGTAAGGGGCCCACACTTTCCTTGATTTTCTTCTTGTTGCTAACATACCTGAAGAAACTCTTCTTGTTACTCTTAACATCTCTTGCTAACTGCAACTCCAAGTGTGATTTGGCCTTCCTGATTTCACTCCTGCACGCCTGAGCAATATTTTTATACTCCTCCCTGGTCATTTGTCCAATCTTCCACTTCTTGTAAGCTTCTTTTTTGCGTTTAAGATCAGCAAGGATTTCACTGTTTAGCCAAGCTGGTCGCCTGCCATATTTACTATTCTTTCTACACATCGGGATGGTTTGTTCCTGCAACCTCAATAAGGATTCTTTAAAATACAGCCAGCTCTCCTGGACCCCTCTGCCCTTCATGTTATTCTCCCAGGGGATCCTGCCCATCTGTTCCCTGAGGGAGTCAAAGTCTGCTTTTCTGAAGTCCAGGGTCCGTATTCTGCCGCTCTCCTTTCTTCCTTGTGTCAGGATCCTGAACTCGACCATCTCATGGTCACTGCCTCCCAGGTTCCCATCCACTTTTGCTTCCCCTACTAGTTCTTCCCTGTTTGTGAGTAGCAGGTCAAGAAAAGCTTTGCCCCTAGTTGGTTCCTCCAGCACTTGCACCAGGAAATTGTCCCCTACACTTTCCAAAAATTTCCTGGATTGCCTGTGCACTGCTGTAGTGCTCTCCCAGCAGATATCAGGGTGATTAAAGTCTCCCATGAGAACCAGGGCCTGCGATCTAGCAACTTCTGCTAGTTGCCAGAAGAAAGCCTCGTCCACCTCATCCCCCTGGTCTGGTGGTCTATAGCAGACTCCAACCACGACATCACCCTTGTTGCTCACACTTCTCAACTTTATCCAGAGACTCTCAGGTTTTTCTGCAGTTTCATACCGGAGCTCTGAGCAGTCATACTCCTCTCTTACATACAACGCAACTCCACCACCTTTTCTGCCCTGCCTGTCCTTCCTGAACAGTTTATATCCATCCATGACAGTACTCCAGTCATGTGAGTTATCCCACCAAGTCTCTGTTATTCCAATCACATCATAGTTCCCTGACTGTGCCAGGACTTCCAGTTCTCCCTGCTTGTTTCCCAGGCTTCTTGCATTTGTGTATAGGCACTTAAGATAACTCATCGATCGTCCCTCTTTCTCAGCATGAGACAGGAGTCCTCCCCTCTTGCGCTCTCCTGCTTGTGCTTCCTCCCAGGATCCCATTTCCCCACTTACCTCAGGGCTTTGGTCTCCTTCCCCCAGTGAACCTAGTTTAAAGCCCTCCTCACTAGGTTAGCCAGCCTGCTGGCGAAGATGCTCTTCCCTCTCTTCGTTAGGTGGAGCCCGTCTCTGCCTAGCACTCCTTCTTCTTGGAACACCATCCTATGGTCGAAGAATCCAAAGCCTTCTCTCCGACACCACCTGCATAGCCATTCGTTGACTTCCACGATTCGACGGTCTCTACCCCGGCCTTTTCCTTGCACAGGGAGGATGGACGAGAACACCACTTGCGCCTCAAACTCCTTTATCCTTCTTCCCAGAGCCACGTAGTCTGCAGTGATCTGCTCAAGGTCATTCTTGGCAGTATCATTGGTGCCCACGTGGAGAAGCAGGAAGGGGTAGCGATCCGAGGGCTTGATGAGTCTCGGCAGTCTCTCCGTCACATCGTGTATCCTAGCTCCTGGCAAGCAGCAGACCTCTCGGTTTTCCCGGTCGGGGCGGCAGATAGATGACTCAGTCCCCCTGAGGAGGGAGTCCCCGACCACCACCACCCTCCTCCTCCTCTTGGGAGTGGTGGTCGTGGAACCCCCATCCCTAGGACAGTGCATCTTTTATCTTCCAATCGGTGGAGTCTCCTTCTGCTCTCTTCCCTCTGATGGGTCATCTAGTCCACTCTCCGCATTAGTACCTGTAGAGAGAACATGGAAACGATTGCTCACCTGTATCTCCATTGCTGGTGCATGGACGCTCCTCTTTCTCCTTCTGGAGGTCACATGCTGCCAAACCTCCTCACAATCCTTTTGTCCCTGCTGCGCCTGCTCTGAATCTTCAGAACATTGTGGCCGTAGAAGCATCTCCTGACGTCTGTCCAGGAAATCTTCATTTTCCCTTATGCAACGCAGAGTCGACACTCGTTTCTCCAGGCCTCGAACCTTCTCTTCCAATATGGAGACCAGCTTGCACTTTGTACAGACAAAGTCGCTTCTGTCCTGTGGAAGAAAGACAAACATGGCACAAACTGTGCAGGTTACAACAGCTGATCGCTCACCTTCCATATCACCGTCCTCTTAAGAGCTTCCTCAACTGTTGCAGGAACTACTCAGAGAAACCTGCAGATGAAAGCCTCAGTGTGCTCTCCCCAAGCGAACTCCCAGGCAAACTCCCGCTGTTAGCCTTTGCTGTTCGCCACATCCCCAGCCCTGCCCCACCCCAGGGTCCACATCCCCAGCCAGAGCTTTCACCCCCCTCTGCCCCTCAACCCTAGCCCTGAGCCTCTCCAACACCCCAAACCCCCTAGGCCCAGACAGAGTCCTCACCCCCCACACTTCTACTCACCCTGAGCCCCTCCCACACCCCAAACCCCTCATCTGCAGCCACCCCCCATAGCCCTCACCCCTCCCATCCCCAAACTCCCTCCCAGAGCCTGCATCCTGCACACAATCCCCTGCCCAAGGCCTGCACCCCAGACCACCTCCCCCACCCAAACTCCCTCCCAGAGTGTTGGCAGGTGGGGGGCAGAGTTTTGGGGGGGTGGAATTTGGGCAGGGGTGGGTTCTGGGCACCACCAAAATTTCTACAAACCTGCCACCCTGGGGTAGTGGTGTTAATTAAGATGTTGATCAAGGTAATGAAAGACAAGGCCAAGGTTATACTGATGGTTCTGACATGGACAAGACAAACAGGATTTCCCTACCTCATCCAGTTGGCAGTTTGCCAACTGATCACCCTCCAGACCATCCCTCATCCTCTTTCTCAGGATGCCAGTTGAGTCCTTCACCTCAACCTCAGATTTCTTTGCTTCTAACCCAGTGAACCATCAGTGAGCCAGGCGTTGAGACAATCTGTTCTGAAAATGTGAAAAAAGCAATGTTCTACAGCAGAAAGGAATCTACCTACAATACTTAACTACAGAGATTCAGCCGATGGAGCAGTCAGAGACACCTTTCCTCTGCTTCTTCCCCGCTGTTAGATATCCTAGATTACATACTCATTTTAAGAGGACAGGGTTTTCTTTGTGTTCTATTAGGGTCCATTTGGCAGCCCGTGACATTAGGAGTGCAATATAATCTCATTGAAAGATGACAGGGCCAGAAAGTGTTAATTAGCTCACAGACCGACCTGACCCATGGCTGAACTGAGACTGGTTAGGAAGATGTGTAAATGAATAGAGCTTAACAATGCAGGCTGCATTTCAAGAGATAGAAGGGTAGGTGTTTGCTCAGGTCTTGTGATGTAAGCAAACGAGTCTTGTCTATTGCTATAGCTTTGATTCAAAGATCAAAACAGGAATATTAACATTTAGGAAGACACTTGAGTGAAATAGTATTATTGTCTATATGTCTCTGAAGATTGTGGTAACCTGTAGCTGAACTGTTTAATGGATAAATTACTCTGTACTAATTGCCATGATGTGTAGGAGAAGAAAAGTTGAGCCTATTGTTTTCTCAGGCCAAAAGGCTGCTGGAAATGTATAAAAACCCTGGGTTACAATCCTTCATCTCAGATCTGCTTTGGGTTTCAAGAGGGGAAAACCTTAAGCCATAAGGATTGAGATCCCCAGTAACTGACTGGAGTCACCCTGAATATGGACATTGGACTATAACCTATGGACTATTTCTAAAAGGACTTTTGGTAACTGCAAGCTCATCTCTGCAATGTATCTGACTCAAGAAATTGAACTCAAGCCTGTATGTATATTGATCTTTTAACCACTACTCTTTTTTAATAGAAGTTAGTTTAGTTAATAAGAATTGACCATAAGCGTGTATTTTGGATAGGATCTAAGTTATCATTTGACCTGGGTCTGGGGCTTGGTCCTTTGGGATCAGGAGAACCTTTTCTTTTATATGATTAAATAAGGTTCAGAATTTATTATCATATGTTTGACATGTAATAAATAATATGTGGAGATATACCTATTTCATAGAACTGGAAGGGACCCCAAAAGGTCATTGAGTCTAGCCCCCTGCCTTCACTACCAGGACCAAATACTGATTTTGCCCAGATCCCTAAGTGCTCCCGTCAAGGATTGAGCTCACAACCCTGGATTTAGCCAGCCAATGCTCAAACCACTGAACTATCCTTGTCTGGATGGAGACCCGAGGCTGGGTACTTTAAAGGAACTGCATTGTTTGGCCTTCTGAGTAACCAGTGAGGTACTATAGAAGCTGTTTTGGGCTAGCTTGGTAAATCTAAGTATTGGAATATCCATCAGCTTTTGGGGTTTGTCTGCACCATTCTGTTTGCAGTTCACCCTAATTGAGTGACCTCAGCTGGCTCCCACAGGCAGATCACAGGAGATCTGTTAATGTCCAGTGATCAGGAGGAGGGAGCACAGCCCTTACCTGGTACTACAGAAACTGCAGAAGCAATTAGAATGAAAAAGGCAGCAAATAAACTGCAAATTGAGCATGAACAGAAACTAGCTGATCTTAGATAGCTGAATTAGAAAGAGAAGCTGATGAGAGGAAGAAGAAAGCTCACCAGATGCAATAGGAGATGGCCAGACTTCGGCTCCAAGTCAAAAAAAGCAATGGAAGAATAGTTGAAATTGTATCCTCTTGAAAGTCCAGTTTCTAACAATGTTGGTATGTTGTATAACTGAGCAGATGTCTGGGTGTAACCAAATGTACTCCAACACTGCCACCTTTTATGTAAATGTTGTTACTGTGAGTTCAGTAGAAGGTGACTCCATAACTTGTGCCAATGCTATGTATGGGAGTGGTAACGAAAAATTCATAGAAAGTGTAAAAATCACTGGTAAAATCTGATTAGGGCATATTATGGCTTCTAACATCACTCTTGTTAAAGCAGATCTTGTCAAAGAGGAAAATTATTTACCAAATCAGAGTGCAAATATTGTAGTCCTCTATGAGTTTACTGTAAGTGTGCCTTTAGCCAGAATCCACCTTGAATGGAATGGTGCTAAGCATGAAGTTATAGCTGGTGTAAGGAAGTTATTGCATAAGGATCTTTTGAACGGGGAATATATTAAAGCTTTGTTCAGTCCAGGTAATGAGTCACAGGAAAGGAGTGGTCTTAAACCCGTCTGTCTATTATGGGCAATAATTTGCCTGGGGAGGGTTTCTCCAAATGTGTGCCTGTGCAAAAAAGCAGTTTGTCTTTGAATAAAATTTCTCAATGTCTGTCTAATGTCTCAGAAGTGAATCTGGAATTAGATAAAGAGCAGAAAGATCTCATTGGTCAGGAAAATGTTTCCCAGGAGCAGATTAAAGTGAATGGTTGGATTAAAGCTGTAACTGAGGAAGAAAAGGGTAGATTTTTGATGGGTGATGGATTATGGGCAAGTACAGCTTGTAAAAGTGAACCTGAAAAAGGTAACGGATTTGCTGGAAGTAACTCAGTGTAGTAAGAGCAGCAGCAGTTTATATGTTGGGAGTGGCAATGTGCTTAGTAATGAAAGTCTGGATAAGCCTAGGCAGCCTTGTGAGCTGATGGCTTTGTCTAGTCAGCAGTTTGGGAAGGCAAGGATAGTGGAAGATAATTGTTCCTATACCTTACCTGTTTTCTGTGTGGAGAATTGTGACAGTGAAGGAAATGTGCCTGTTAGGGGTATTGACTTGCCTATAGAGGAAGCTACCTCAGTCTCCAAGCAGTTGTCAGTGTGTGTGCTGGGACAAGGGAAATGAGATCCCAAGCTGTGTGTCTGGTAAAGGAGTATGTGTCTCTGGCTCTTTGTCTGTGGAACAGACAGAAGGTGCCTTTCAGCCTGTGATGGTTGAGAATAGTGCAATTGTCTCAGAGTTGGTTCTGGATTCAACTAAAGCCCAGGAAGGGAATGGTCCTAAGTTTGTGGCTGCTAGGGAGAATGGCACTGTAACTAGGTTGCATCCAGTTAGTGTCTTAGCAAAGTCCCAGAGACTGAACAATTCTGGTGCTTGTATTTTGCTTGTTGCTAGTGTGTTGTTGGGAAAGGGTGTAGCAACTCTGTCTAATCTGGGTGATACCCTAGCCAGGGCACAAGAAGAGCATAAAGGTGATTTAATTGTGTTACCCACTGACAGTTAGATAACTTTCCCTCAAGTCAAATGTCCAGTCCATTTGGAACCTTAACTTAGTGCACAAGTGCCTAATGAGACCTCCCTTTGAAGCAATGGCAATCTGTTCTTTACTTATCTATGAAAACAGCCTTCCTGGTAGCTATTACATCTAGAAGAATTGGAAAGATAGGGGCTTTGATGCACACACCCACTTCATGGTATTTTCCAAGGACAAGATTTCACAATGACTACACCCCAAATTCTTACCTAAGGTATCATCTGAGTTCCATATTAACCAGATCATTCAACTTCCAGTTTTCTTCTCTAAACTACATTGACTAGGGAGGATGCAATGTTAAGTGGGAATTCTTTTACCTGGACAGGACTAAACCATTTAAGAAATCTTCAAGCCTTTAGATGTCCACTGCTGACACAATTTCCAATCAGACTCTTTAGGTGGATATCAGGATGTATCATCTCTTATTATCTATTTAATGATCTTCAACTATCTCCTAGGGTACTTGCCCATTCAACAAGATCCCTTTCTACTTCAATGGCCTTTAAGACTACCTTCATCTTGGACCTCTATACATACTTTTTCAAAATATTATGCAGTAATCCAAAACTCAGCTTCAGATGCTGTGTTTGGCACCAGAATACTATCTTCAGTTTTGGACTTTTCTGATCCTTCCTCCTCCTCTAAGGGTACTGCTTGGTAGTCACATGAGGGCCCATATGTGGGTAGTCTTCCCTAATGGTCAAAGGCCAGAGTAGCATCACAGTTGTAGTCAGGATTCATGCCAAGGGTCACAGCCAGAGGCAGAAGCCATGCCAACGGTCAAACTGAAGTGGAACAAAGAACAAGGAGAGATTGCACCCTCAGCAAGTTCGCAGATGACACTAAGCTGGGGGGAGAGGTAGATACACTGGAGGGTTGGGATAGGGTCCAGAGTGACCTAGACAAATTGGATTGGGCCAAAAGAAATCTGTTGAGGTTCAACAAGGACAAGTGCAGAGTCCTGCACTTAGGATGGAAGAATCCCATGCACCACTACATGCTGGCTAAGCAGCAGTTCTGCAGAAAAGGATTTGGGGATTACAGTGGATGAGAAGCTGGATATGAGTTAGCAGTGTGCCCTTGTTGCCAAGAAAGCTAATGGCATATTGGGCTGTATTAGTAGGAGCATTGCCAGCAGATCAAGGGAAGTGATTATTCCTCTCTCTTTGGCACTGGTGAGGCCACATCTGGAGTATTGTGTTCAGTTTTGGTCCCCCCGCTACAGAAGGGATGTAGGCAAATTGGAGAGAGTCCAGTGGAGGGCAACGAAAATGATCAGGGGGCTGGGGCACATGACTTACGAGGAGAGGCTGAGGGAACTGGGCTTGTTTAATCTGCAGAACAGAAGAGTGAGGGGGGATTTGAAAGCAGTCTTCAACTACCTGAAGGGGGTTCCAAAGAGAATGGAGCTTAGCTGTTCTCAGTGGTGGTAGATGACCGAACAAGGAGCAATGGTCTCAAGTTGCAGTGGGGGAGGTCTAGGTTGGATATTAGGAAACTATTTCACTAGGAGGGTGGTGAAGCACTGGAATGGGTTGCCTAGGAAGGTGGTGGAATTTCCATCCTTAGAGGGTTTTAAGGCCCGGCTTGACAAAGCCCTGGCTGGGTTGATTTAGTTGGTGTTGGTCCTGCCTTGAGCATGGGGTTGGACTAGAAGACCTCCTAATCTTCTATGAGTCTATGTAACAGGAAGAAGGAGTGAGAACCAGGCAGAGAGGCAGGAACTTGGTACTAGGCCTCTGGTCAGCAGCAGGCCTAGCAACTGATTCCTTAGAAAAGGGGTGTGGCCGGAACAGGAAGTTTTATGCCAGGAGGTGACCAATCAGCAGGATATGATCTTTGATTTCCCTGTCCGACAGTGGCACAGAGTAGGGCTCCCACTTGGCAATCCCTTGGGCCTGGGTTTGAGATGTTGTGGCACCTGACAGCCACCTGAAATGCAAAAAAACCTAGCCCCCCCCCACAAGGCAAGCCTATTGCAACCCCAATATTGAACCACAAAGTGACTCACTCTGCAACCCCCCCCCCCAAACAGTCACTAATAGTATCTAGAGAGAGAACACATATCAGTAACAGAGGGGTAGCTGTGTTTGTCACCTTTTACAGATCCAGACTAAGAGTCCTGTGGCATCTTATAGACTAACAGACGTATTGGAACATAAGCTTTCATATGTGAATTCCCACTTCGTCAGCTTGTGCTCAAACACATCTGTTAGTCTATAAGTTGCCACAGGACTGTCACTTTTTACAGATTGGTGATAACACCACACCTGACTCAGGTGACTAAAACCCTCTCTCACACACACGTGGGTGTGCTTGCATGTTGGTGGACTAGGGTGACCAGATGAGAGGAAGAAAATATTGGGACACCGGGGTCCGCTGGAGGAGAAACACCCCCCCACCACCCCCTGAGGGCTGCTGGCGGAACAAAATATCAGGCCAAATTGCTTCCCGACCAGAGATTGGTCAGGATGCAGAACAAATCCCTAAAAATTGGGACAGTCATGATTTTATTGGGACGTCTGGTCACCCTATGTGGGCAGACAGCTGCTGTATTTTCAAGAGTTTTGATCTGTTATCACTTAAACTGTGGAAGTGGGAGTAGCTGGACACAAACTTTTAACATGAGCTATCCAGTGTATTGTGATAATGCAAATCTTTAGACCCATGTTAAAAAAACCCTGTCAGATTAAATTATTTTTCTGGCAACTGACAAATCCATAAAAACCCTAGCAAAGCAGTCAAATACCAGCCAGGTATTAACCCTACCTAAACATGTTGAAGTTAGGAGTATGTCACAGCCTGGCTGGCCCTTTAAGGCAACCTGGGATCATCCTGACTCAATGCCTCTCAGCCTTACCCATGTTCTAGCCAAGTAGGGGCAATTAGTGATCCCAGTTGGGTAAAATGGAGTTAGAGTGACTGACCCCAGCTGCAGAGGACTTCTTAAACAAAGCTGACAGCAAGTGAGGAAAAACTGAAGAGGGATCAAGTCTATCTGGGGAAGAGAAACCCTGGGATAAGGTTTAGCTGACAGGAAACAAAAGAGGAAGAGCTCTACAGGAGCAGGTTAGACCTCTGTAGGAGAAAACCTGAAGGAGGGCCAACAAGAGGTAGGTCTACACAGCCCACAGCAGTGAACCTCTCAGTCTGGATCAACAGATGTGGGCTTGTGCTAGCACTCTAAAGAGGTCTGTGTAGACAGCATGTTCAAGTTCCAACTTAGGCTGGAGCTTGGTGTTAAAATATAGATATTTGGGCCTGCCTGTAAAGGCCTATACCTTAAGAATATAGGTGTATTTTTATCACTTAGCTAGTTACAGGGGTATAAAAAGAATCAAAATCACAGTCCACCTGTGTATGGGCCTTCTCTCGCTAGGACAATCTGAGGCCTTGTTCTTAGGCTAAGGCCTTTGGCTAAGCAGCAAGGGCAGCCATAAGCTGGGAAGTGTAGGGTCACAGCCTCACATTCAAATCAGTCACATTGAAATAAGGTGGTATTGGGCTGTTAGAAAGATTATCCTGTCCTGATAGTGCCCATCACCACCAGATAAAGAAAGCGATCTTAAGATAGTTAAAGAAAACTTAATTTGATAGCATCCTGTCTGGCAAGAAATCACTTATCAATAGCTTTGGGTGTGAAACACTCATTTCTATATTGTTTTATCTTTATGACCCCCACTTTTCTATTAATTTGGCTGGTTCTCGAATTGTTTGTCTGCTGTATAATTAATTTTGCTAGATGTAAGTTAATTAGGGTAGTGGGATATAATTGGTTAGAGAATTATGTTACAATATGTTAGGATTGGTTACATTTCAGTAAAATGATTGATTAAGGTATAGTGGAGAATATTACTATATAAATGGGTCAAACAGGAAGTGGGGAAAGGGAAATTGGAATCATGTTTGTTAAGGGGTGGGGAATGGGCATAGGGAACAGGGCACGGGCAAGGCTCTGCGACATCAGAGCTGGAAATGGAACACGAGGTAAACACTCCGCAGTGTCAGAGCTGGGAACGGAACACTGGGGAACAGAGTCTATCGACATATAGAGATAAGCCCAACTGGTGTGAATGACTTTGGAATATGCTTGCTTGGAAACTAATCTCAATAAATATTGCGTTGTCTGCACTTCGGACTTCTGGTCTTCTGCTTTCTGTCTATGTGATAAGAACCAGGGAAGTGGGAGGGTTGAGGGAAAGACCTCTAATATCTTGGTGCCATGACTTGGATGCATCATATCGGGCAGGTGAGTAGCAGCCAGGTAGTTCCTCCCTCCCCAACAGTCCACACCGCTACTTGGAGAGGGTATGGCAACCCGCAACTCTCATGATGGTAGTTGCGGGTTCTGGCAAGCCGGGGTAATGGATTTTTTAAGAATCAGAGCCCATTCCAGGTGTGGGGGTCAACCTGGGATGAGATTAAAGGAAATGGGAGCGGTATTAGGGGACCCAGAGGGATGGGGGCTGGCTGAGGAGCCCACCCTCTTTGGTAAATGGGTAGCAGAAGGAGGCCCACGCCCATGGGGACAGGATGCCTTCCAGGGAAAGGAAGCACTTAAGTCCACTTGTAAGATGTTTGAAATAAAGGTAGCATTATGGGAAGCTGCCAGTAATATTTCAAGTTTGTTACTACTCCAGTGAAGGCTACTAGATGATTGTAAATTAGCATTGGGGTGGTTAAAGATGATTTGGCACAACAGGTTTGGCGTCAAAAGCAGAGTTAACAGACCACCTTAAGATACAGGAGCTGGGACTTGGTCCTAGGGGAGTGGAGGAAAAAAAAGTTTCAAAGTTAAAAAATGGCTTGATTTTCAGGAGCGGGTAACAAGTCCCACTCTTTTCCCAGAGCCAGGATAAAAACCTGGGAGTAAGGGTTCTCAGCTGTTTAAACTTAGGGAGCCCTGACCTTTGCTCAGAGCTAACTATCCTTTTCTTCCTCCTCCCCCCCCTCAGTTTGCTTAATTTGCTGCGGTTAGCCTGCATTTTAAAATAACTTCACAGGGTTAATTGGTTGCTTTCCACCCCACTCCCCTCTCACATTTTTGTTTTTTCTGAAGTTTTAATGGAGAGTACTTTAGATATTCATGTGAAATGTTTGTTTTTGGAAAAAGCATGACAGAAGTCTGCTGGATTCTGTTGAAATTTTTAGAGTAATGGATCCAGGGGTGACCATGGAGATAAAAGTTTTTTACTGCCTTTTTGAACAATCCAAAGGTAAAGACAGCACAGGGCAAAAGGCAGGGAGAGAAGTAAACGGTTGGGAGTTGTGGAAATGTTAAAAGGTAATGGTTGTGAAGATGTTAAAGAGTAACAGTTGTGGTGTTATAAGAAGGAAGTTTTAGGCTTGATGCTAAAACCCAGTTATGTAAAATGTAATTTGTGCAACTCGGTACAGTCACTTTGGGTGGAACCCTGAAAGTTAAACAAAGTATACAAGGAGGTCAGGTGGCTACTACCACCACCATGTTTTTGTCCCCAGGAATATTTATAGCTATTCTGAGGGGAAATGGGCCCTTTTCCCACAGAAATGGTTGGTAAAGAACTGCTGCAGGCAGCCAGATACTCTGATCTATATTATTTGACTATTGGATAAATTAATCCAGGGATGGGCAAACTTTTTTACCCAAGGGCCACACCTGGGTGGGGAAATTGCATGCAGGGCCATAAATGTAGGGCTGGGGCAGGGGGATGGGGTGTGGAAGGGAGTGCAGTGTGCAAAAAGGGGGCTCAGGGCAGGGTGTTGAGATGCAGGAGGGGTTTGGGGTGCAGGGTCCTGCCTATCTTGGGCCTGTGCCACTCCCGGAAGCAGCCAGCACCATGTCCCTGCGGCCCCTGGGGGAGGAGGGTGGCAGAGGACTCTGCGCGCTGCCCTCGCCTGCGGGTACCTTCCCCAAAGCTTCCATTGGCCGCGGTTCCCTGTTCCCAGTTAATGGGAGCTGCGGGGGCGGTGCCTGCAGGCAAGGACAGCTCATGTAACCCTCTGCCCCCCTCCTCTCCCAGGGGCCACAGGGACATGGTACTGGTCACTTCTGGGAGCGGCATGAAGCTGGGGCAGGCAGGGAGCCTGCCTTAGCCCTGTGGCACCATGGGGGTGGCAATCCTGTGGGCCGGATCCAAAGCCCTGATGGGCTGGATCCGGCCTGTGGGCCATAGTTTGCCCACCCCATCATAACGGCTGGTATATTGTTAAGTATACTTGTGTTGTGTTGTATATGGAAACAGTCAAGTCTACTTATGTTATAATTAGTGACCGTTCCTTAATGTAATATGCCCTCCATCCTAGTGTACTAGACAACTGGGACCCAACCTTCTTGGGCCCAGTATAATGTGAAGTCTGGAACACTAATGGAATAGGTGTAGTATGCCCATGCGAGAGAAGGTGCAGGGCATTGTACTACATACGGGGCAGTGGGACAGATGGAGCATTGACACATTCCACCTTGATGCTGGCCCTATCAGGAAATGTGTTGCCATATATCCTATGCTTTTCTAGGGATACCTGGGCAGGAGGGTCCCAAAAGAAAGGGGTGGAGTGTTAGAGTATAGATATTCAGACCTGCCTGTAAAGGCCTCTACTTTAAGAATTTAGGTGTATTTTTATCACTTAGCTAGTTACAGGGGTATAAAAACAGAATCAAAATCAGTCTGCCTGTGTATGGGCCTTCTCTCGCTAGGACAATCTGAGGCCTTGTTCTTAGGCTAAGGCCTTTGGCTAAGCAGCAAGGGCAGCCATAAGCTGGGAAGTGTAGGGTCACAGCCTCACATTTAAATAAGGTGGTATTGGGCTGTTAGGGAGATGATCCTGTCCTGATAGTGCCTATCACCACCAGATAAAGAAACCGATCTTAAGATGGTTAAAGAAAACTTAATTTGATAGCATCCTGTCTGGCAAGAAGTCACTTATCAATGGTTAAAAGAACGAGGAGCATTTGTGGCACCTTAGAGACTATAGTTGGTATGGCAACAACCCATTTTTTCATGTTCTCTCTGTGTGTGTGTGTGTGTATATATATATATATCTATATCTATCTTCTTACTGTATTTTCCACTGCATGCATCCGATGAAGTGGGTTTCAGCCCAAGCCAAAAGCTTATGCCCAAACAAATTTGTTAGTCTCTAAGGTGCCACAAGTACTCCTGTTCTTTTAATTAGGATAGTGGGATATAATTGATAAGAGAATTGTTACAATATGTTAGGATTGGTTAAATTTTAGTAAAATGATTGGTTAAGGTATAGCTGAGAATATCACTATATAAACGGGTCAAACAGGAAGTGGGGGAAGGGAAATTGGAATCATGTTTGCTAAGGTGGGGGAGAAATGGGGAACAGGGACACAGGCAAAGCTCTGCAGGGTCAGAGCTGGGAACGGAACACTGGGGAACAGACTGTCGGCATATAGAGAGATGCCTGATGTGTGAAGGGCTTTCAAATATGCTTGGAAACTAACCCCAATAAACATTGCATTGTCTGCACTTCAGACTTCTGGTCTACTGCTTTCTGTCTATGACAAGAACCAGGGGAGAGGGTGAAGGGAAAGCCCTAAAACACTTGGGCTCTGAATTTTCAGAGCCTGAGCTGTAACTTCAACATGCTCTCTCCATAGCTATTTTTAGAGCCCTAGTTTGAGCCCCACAAACATAAGTCTGTTGACCCAGGTGGTAAGGCTCGCTATGTAGACATACCCAAGGGATCTACAGTGGATCTTGAGAAGGTTAGAAGGGGTGGAAGTTTGAAGATTTGTTTGGACATCTGTTTGGAATTTTTTTAATGTTACCCTGGAAGGGATTTAGACTTTCACATGTCTTGGCTGGAGTACTAAGCCACTAGAACAGCTAGAGGGGGAATCAGAAGAAGGCAAAGGCTGGGAAAGGGCATTGCAGAGCTGAGGGAGAGCTCCGTAGGAGTGCCAGAGACAAGGACCCCATGCAGTGCTGTGACCAGAGATGAGGAGTGCCTTCAAGGTGAGGGTGTGCTATTACAGGGTGGAATTTGTTTATTTTCCTGAAAGGGTGGGAGGCTCAATTTTCAAATGGTTTTGAGAAAAATCTTCTCTTTGTCAGGGGGATGGGAAGAAATGTATCTAATATCTTTCCATTAGGAAAAATAGCTCTGAGCTGAAGAGAAAATCACAGTGCAGAGATATAATCACCTCTGAAGTCCTGCTGCTAGCAGGTCTACTGCAGTGAGACTTTAATTAGGATCTGGTTTAAGGCTCCTAATTCAGTTTAAGGATTCATTTAGGAGAGGTCAGGAACTGGTAGAAAAGGCAGGCAGATGGGCGATGGGTTGCTGGAGGTATTAGCAGCCTATGCTATCAAAGCTTATTTAAAAGGAAACTTCCCCTTCTGCTTCCTAAGCTATTCTGTTAAATGGGGGTGGAAGAGAAATGGAGGGGGGAAAAAAAAAAAGATAGTAAAACACTTTTCTTTATTTCCTTTTGGTGTTACCCATGTAGTATTATGAGCAGACTTTGTACCTTGGGAAACTGGTGCATCGCTATATCGACATCCAAAAAGCCTGAGTGACAAGTCAGAATATGCTTTTGGACAAAATGTCTAATCACGGTAATTGTGAAGTTGAAGCAAACAACAACTCGTTAGGGAGAGTGTTGCCTAATGGATAGAGCATTGCTGTGAGACTCAGGAGACCTGGGTTCTATTCTGGGCTTAGCCCCTGGCCTGTTGGGTGACTTTGGGAAAGTTATTTCATCTGTGTTCCTCAGTTTCCCTATCTATAAAATGAGGATAGGGATGCATAAGAATGGCCATACTCCATCAGACCAAATTGCCATCTAGTCCAGTATCCTGTCTTCTGACAGTGGCCAGTGCCAGGTGCCTTAGAGGGAATGAGCAGAACAGGTAATCATCAAGTGATCCATCCCCTATCGCCCATTCCCAGCTTCCAGCAACAAGAGACTAGGGACACCATCCCTGCCCATCCTGGCTAATAGCTATTGATGGACCTATCCTCCAGGAACTTATCTAGTTTTTTGATCCTGTTATATAGTCTTGGCCTTCACAACATCCTCTGGCAAGGAGTTCCACAGGTTGACTGTGCATTGTGTGAGGAAATACTTCCTTTTGTTTTAAACCTGCTGGCTATTAATTTCATTTAGGGACCCCTAGTTGTGTTATAAGGAGTAAATAACACTTCCTTATTTACTTTCTCCACACCAGTCGTGATTTTATAGACCTCTATCATATCCCCTCTTAGTCTCTTTTCCAAGCTGATGAGTCCCAGTCTTATTCATCTCTCCTCATATGGAAGTTGTTCCATACCCCTAATCATTTTTGTTGCCCTTTTCTGAACCTTTTCCAATATATCTCTTTTGAGATGGGCAACCACATCTGCATGCAGTATTCAAGATGTGGGCCTAACATGGATTTATATAAAGGCAATATGCTATTTTCTGTCTTATTAACTATCCCTTTCTTAATGATTTCCAACATTCTGTTAGCTATTTTGACTGCTGCTGCACGTTGAGTGGATATTTTCAGAGAACTATCCACAATGACTCCAAGATCTTTGAGTGGTAACAGCTAATTTAGACCCTATCATTTTATATGTATAGTTGGGATTATGTTTTCCAATATGCATTACTTTGCATTTATCAACATTGAATTTCATCTACCATTTTGTTACCCAGTCACCTAGTTTTGAGAGAACATTTGTAGCTCTTCACAGTCTGCCTGGGACTTAACTATCTTTAGTAATTTTGTACCTGCAAATTTTGCCACCTCACTGTTTACCCCTCTTTCCAGGTAATTTATGAATGTTAAATAGGACTGGGCCCAGTACAGATCCCTGGGGGACACCACTATTTACCTCTCTCCATTCTGAGAATGGACCATTTAGTCCTACCCTTTGTTTCCTATCTTTTAACCAGTTACAAATCCCTGAGAGAACCTTCCCTGTTATCCCATGACTGCTTACTTTGTTTAATAGCCTTTGACAAGGTCCCTCACCAAAGACTTTCTGAAAATCTAAATACACCATATCCACTGGACCCCCTGATCCACATGCTTGTTGACCCCCTCAAAGAATTCTAGTAGATTGGTGAGGCATGATTTCCTTTTACAAAAACCAAGTTGACTCTTTCCCAACAAATGATGTTCATCTGTGTGTCTGACAATTTTGTTCTTTACTATAGTTTCTTGCCACTCCGCCACCGTAGAATGGTTCGATGATATGCAGGGAATTAAGATCCACTTATGTTTTTTTTTAAGCCGTTAACTTCAAGCCATCCCACTGGCTAGGTGGGCAGGCATGCGTACCTCCTCAAGCTTAGCTAGTCTTCAACCTCTAAGGAGAAGGAAAAGTGCTCTTTCTGAGAAAGCAATCCCCCTCCCTGGATTGGATAGTCTGACACCTTTGTAGCATGGTTAGACCTACCAGGGCATATGCCCCACTTCCATAGTAGTCAGACAGCCAGGGTCATCGCTGCGCCACGATGAGGCACTGAGGTAGGATTTTTGCAGCGGCCTTCACTTCCTGCCTCAAAATGGTTATGAACAAGATCAAGTGGAGTGGTGTTAAAACAGAACAATTCTCGTCATCTGCATATCTGAGATGAATTGTACTAATTGCTGAAAGCACCAACCAACTGCAGAGCATGCTACGAAGACTCGACAAGAAAAGCAGTCAGGTCAGCCTGAAAATGAACTGCTGCAAAACGAAATACATGCGATCAGATGTCTTACGAAAAGCCCGAACAACAGTAACAGGAGAAGAAATCCAAGGAGTGGAACAGTACATATATTTGGGCCAAGAAGTTAATATGTGCCAAGACCTGAACAGAGAACTCTCGAAGGATTCAAGCAGGATGGTGTGCGTTTAATTCCATCAAGGACGTCCTCAAAGGAAAAATTGACAAGACCACATGGACAAATATCTGCAGTTCAACAGTGCTGCCAGCCATGCTGTATGGCAGTGAAATGTGGACACTGATGGAGAGAAGAGCAGCAGCTGTTGGTAGCTGAAAGGGCAATGGAACGAGCTATGTTGGGAATTTCCCTTTTGGATCGCGTCCCAAATGAAATGATCAGAGAACGCAGCGGTGTGAAAGATATTGTCGTGGAAAGCAGATATAACAAGATGTGATGGGCATGCCACCCAGCACTGCAATCATTGTTGAGTGGTACCCGCGAGAACAGAAAAGACCACCCGGTCGGCCTCCAATAAGATGGGAAGATGACATTGTTAAATGTTTCGGACAAACGTGGAGAAGAAAGGCAAGAGTGCGAAAAGAATGGCAGATGTGTTGTGACCGGTGCAGTATTAACGACAGCTGAAGACCAATTGATCCAGGTGACTATAGTTT
This sequence comes from Trachemys scripta elegans, assembly GCF_013100865.1. NCBI lineage: Eukaryota > Metazoa > Chordata > Testudines > Emydidae > Trachemys > Trachemys scripta. The sequence continues at coordinate 141,135,192 of NC_048298.1, read as the reverse complement.
CAACCAGTTTGCCCAGTACTGAAGTTAGGCTTACCAGCCTGTACCTTCCGGGGTCACCTCTGGAGCCCTTTTTAAAAATTGGCATCACATTAGCTATTCTCTAGTCATTTGGTACAGAAGCTGATTTAAATGATGGTCTGTATTCTGTAGGCTGCAATCTTTCTTGGTAAAATGCTTTGAGATTTACTGGTGTAAAGTGGTATATAAGAGCTTTATTATTTATTAACACCAGAGGGGAAGAAAGTGTCCGCCTTCAAATTCAAGGCTTCCTGGTAGTCATTTGAAGGAATTTATATAAGATACTTAGAAGTCAGATGGTCCAAGGCCCAATCCTGTAAGGAACGGGACTCCTTCGGAGAGGTATTGAGGGCCCTCACTGATGTCAATGGAGTTAAGGGTACTGACAAGCACCTTTTACAACTGGGTCACAGGTATTACTTCTGTTATTACTTTAGGAATGTTCTTTGATAATGGTTTGCTATTCAAACAATTATTTTGCTTAGCAAACATGTCTGTACTGTATTTCAGGGAGTAACCTGGGCCTTGTCTTGTGGCATGGTGAAAGGAAATGTTCCTGTGTCCAATACATGGTACAACTGACAAGTGAATGCTTGACCAAATATTTAACATAAGTAGTTCACCTTATTAAAAGAGATGCTCTGGCTCACTCTACATTTCTACTTATCTTTTTATTTCCCTACATTAATGTGTATCATGCAGTGGGAAATACAATTATTTGATTTATTTAATCATCTTAAAAGCTATACAATTCTGTATGCTTGGAAAGTGTGAGCTGCGTTAAATGATGCATCTATATTACCAATATTGTAAGTGCAATAACAACTTCATTCTGTAGCAAACAAATCTCTGAAACGAAAGGGTATAATATGAATGGATAAGCCTGAGTGCAGACTCATCAGCCGGGGATGGAAAAATGAAAAACTACAGGTCTCTTCTCATCCCTTTCTTTAGGGCTTACTTTGATTCTGATTTTGTGTGTGTTTTGGAAGTAAGCTCAAACTACTGGGTAATAGCTGCCTGAGGCCTTTGTAGCTTCAGTCAGCTGGAATAGAAAACAAATGCCTTCTGGCTATTCTGAAGAGTCACTCACTAGAGCAACCCCAATCCATCCTAAGGCCTGGTCTACACTAGAGACTTGTCAGTATAGTAATGTTGCTTATGAGTGTTATTTATTTATATTTTTAATGACACTTCTATACCAGCAAGGCCACTAGTCTAGATGCACTTACACAGGCAAAAGTACTTTTTTGATGGTATAACTTATTTTATTCAACAACTAGTATAAGCTATATCTCCAAAAGCATTCTTTTGCTGGTTAAGGCTCAGGGGTGAACAATACCTGTGTCCTCTCTGAGCACTTTTCTCAAGTGACAGGCCTACATCTGCATTTATGTGAGTGGAATCCTGTGATTCGTCCCACTTTTGATTGGACCACATTTGACAGCACAACCATATTACGTCCAATAGAGGTTGGCCCGTACTCTAGAATCCTCTTCAAGAGCTATAGTCTGCTGGTGAATGCAGCAATAGAGAACAGCTTGTTCAGAACAGTATGTTTGTTTAGCCATAGGAACATCTCAAGAGAAGAGGGTACAACACCACAAGCCCATCGACATATCACTAAACCTTATCCTTTCCTTGCCTGTTTAGGTGGGTTCCACTTGTCCCAGGCAACCTTTCAGAGTCTGCATCTCTGTAGAGCTGCTCTTGCTCATTATGTCAGGGTTCACAGCAGTTTTTTTTATCCATTCAAAGTTCTTCTGTCTGAGCTGTGACCCCAAACGTCAATGAAAACTAATCCAGTGTTGTGTTTAACCTGAATGGCATGGGTAACTCTATTTAAAGTAGCAAAGTGTTGTACATTGAGCTGTAACAGGGGCAATGAACCCCAAATATCTGAACTGTCCAGAATAGGGCTGGACAATGCAAAATGCACTTTTGGGGAGGAAATCCAGGGCTGGGGTTGGGGTGGGGGTCACTGCAGGTGGTAACCAAGGCTGGTGGAAGCCAGAGTGTGATTGGAGTGTTGCTGGCAAGCTGTAGCTATACAGAGACTCAGGGTGTGACCCACATGCTGTTTGTGAGGGATCCAGGTTGGGAGTTACAGCAAAGCATTGCAGGGTACTCAAGGCTTCAGGGCAAGTGGTGACACAGCCCCTCACTATTCCGCAATATCATATGTTCCCGATAAAAATGATTGCTGCACCAAAAGTGTGCACATCTAAAAATGATACCTGAAGATGGGACAAAAAAGGGGATGTGGATCCCTGTCATAATTTATATGATGAGTAAACATATAGAGCCTTTTATTACTGAAGTCCAAGCATATTCTACCAATACGCTCATCACACTGGCAAACCAGGTGCCAGCTCTTGCCAAGACTCCAGGCATTAGCTCAGAACTAACAAACTCATAGCTGACCAGTTCACCTGTATGTTAGTTCCCTCAAAATTGGTATTAGTCTTATAAGACTGTATTTAGTGATTAGACTCTATAAAATGCTTGTAAATTGTTGTGTGCATTAATCTCACTTGTAGTATCTGTATTCCCTCCTATAAGAAAATATCTGTTGCTTTAGAACTTTGAAAATGTTTGCTCTGAACTTGTGAATCCAGTCACAGGAATCCTCACCCTCTCTCAGCCTATTCAAATCAAACAGACTATCAAAATCAGATGGGTCATCAAGGAAATCACAATACAAAGCACTGGTTAATGGCCCTATTCCATCCTGGAAATGCTATGTGCAAGAAGGCTTGTCCTGTGGACTTGGAAGCTGAACGAAGGAAATAAAATCAAGTTATAGGAAAATTTTTCCATCTCTCTTCACTGTTTGAAGTCTGACAGGGCCTGAGACTATAAACTGAGGCAGAGATTCTCTGGGGTTACTCTTGGGTCTGCCCTGAAAGACACTTTGAATTGACCGATCACTACAACTCTGTCACTCCTAGGATTTAGATGATGACTAAACTGTCTGTCTACATTTGCTTGCTTTAGCCTGTAAATAACTCATTTTTTTTCTTATATAATAGATAGTTTTACAGAATTTGCATTGTCTTTGGTGTAATATCTAAGGTACAAGTCAATCTGGGGTAAGTGACTGGTCTCTTGGGACTGGAAGCAACCTGAATATAGTAGGATTTTTTTTTTTTTTTTTTTTTTTTAAGTGTAAGTGACCATTTATCACTAAGTCCAGTTTGTCTGGGTGGCAAGAGAGCCTGGAGAGTCTAAGGTGACTGAGTCCATGGTGAGACTGTTACAGTGTTCACATTAGATTTCACTGAGCCAGCAACAAATTATAAAATACACAACCAGTTTGGGGTGTATGCCCTGTTTTGACAGTCTGCCCTGAGGTAGATGCTCATGAGCCATTTCAGACACTGACAATTATTACATTTATCAACCAAACTTGTAACTTGAAGAGGGGGAAATTAAGTTAGTTTGAAAAGCTCTATTTTTCATAAATCCATGTAACCCTTGTGCCTTACCCCTTCGTTCCCTCTATGGATAAGAGCAGTTCAGTCCCCTCCCTTTTATGTCCAGTTCAGTCTTTGGCTTCTGTGAAAGCTGCCAACAGAGGTCACTTTTTTTTACAATATGCTCATCTGTCCACGAGGAATTGGACTATGACCGACCAATTACTATCTGATGGTATCAATCTAAAAAGTTGATGACATGCCCACATTTAAAAAGTGTAAACCAGGTGACCCAGGAAACTGTGAACCTACTAGCCTGAGATTGATCCTAGGCAAAATCAGGCTAAGGCCGATATGGGACACAGTAGAGAATTAAAGGATTATAGCATAATTAATGCTCATTAATATGATTGTATGGAATAGTGATCTCATCATGAACTTGATATCATTTTGATGACATCACAAGTTTGATTGGTAAAGGTGACATAATAGTCTCAGACTTCCCTATAGCATTTGACTTAGTTCTGTATGACACTAAGATTAAAAAATGAACATTATATAAAATCAATGTATCTGTAGAGGAGTAGACTTACCCCTGCAGCACCTCCTGCTGGTCATCTCCAGGAATTAGCTCATTTCAGCATTGGAGCACTCCCGGCAGGCCAGTGGTCCGCCTGTCCTTCAGCCCCCATGTCCCTCCCAGACCCCAGTGCCCTTTTATCTGGGGTGCTGCCACCTGGCAGTACACCCCTCAGTACTAGGGTCTCCCCTCCCCAGGGAACCCCCACCCACTATCCCCGCCTCACCTTAGTATGAGGCTACTGCCAGTAATCATCTAGCTCCATGCCTAGGGAAGATTGCAGTATTAGCCTACTCATCACTGGCAAGAAGGGTTTGGACCTGCTACCTTGGCCTACCCCTGGGCTGTCCTGAACACAGCGGGTGAGCTCCCCCTAGTAGGCCCCGTCGCCCCTCCCCCACCTGCCCCCTTAGCCACTGCCAAACCACCTGCCACCGCTGCGGCATTGGCAGCGGCGGGCGATGGGGTGACCTCCGCTGCTGCCACGTCCCTCGCTCCCCCCAATTATGGGGGAGCTGCCCCAGCTGGCAGGAAAGGCCAGGGCAAGAAAAAGGAAAAGGGAAAGAGCCCCACTAAAAAGACTGGGCCCTCCATGGCAGGGGCTGCCCCCACTGCCGTGGCCCTGCCACCAGCCGTGGCATCCCTTCCCGCTGCTCCCTCCACCAGCTCTGCAGGTGCCCCTCCCCCTGCCCCCAGGGCGTATGCCCAGGTGGCGGCGGCTCCCCGCCTGCCGGTATGCCATCTCGCCCATCCACCGCCTCCGCTTCCATCTACAGTGGCCTGGGCCCCTTCCCCACCTTGACTAGGAGACATGGCATCCATTGCCTCCTCGTGCCCGCCTCGCCCCATGTGGAGACCTATGTGCGGGCGTTGGCGAGGGTGGTGGGGCCCACGGCCATCGTGACGGCCTCCAAAATGTATGGCAAGGTTGTCTTTTTCCTTGCCTGGGAGGCCGCCGCCCAAGAGGCAATGGAGAAGCCCCTGGCGGTGGGGGGCGTATTTGTCCCCCTGGAGCCGCTGGAGGATCTGGGTGTCCGTATGGTCCTCGCCTCCGTTCCTCCTTTCCTTCCCAATGTTGCCCTGCTGCCTGCCCTTTCTACCCTGGGGAAACCTATTTCCATCGTTAGCCCTCTCTCGCTGGGGTGTAAGGACCCCGCCCTCCGTCACGTCCTCTCGTTCCGCCGTCACGTGCAGCTCCAACTGCCGCCGGCGGCATATGCCGGAGAGGTGCTCGAGGGGTCTTTCTTGGTCCCCTATCAGGGGGCCCATTACCGGGTGCACTATTCTATGGGGGAGGCCCGGTGCTACCTCTGCCGGGCGATAGGGCACGTCTGGAGGGCACGTCTGCCTTGGCCTGGCACGGAGGAGCGTCTGGGACCCTCGAGCCCCGGCAGAGTGCCAGCCCCACCATTGCTGGCGCCCCTAGTTGCCTGGTACCCGGAGCCGCCCCTCCTCCTTCTCGGACCACCACTGCTCCCGCTCGGGCTCAAGGGGTACCTCCCCCACCATGCCCAGACGAGCGGGAGAGCCCCGTCTCTGCTATGTGCATTGTGGCGGGGCCTGTAGAGGAGGGTGCGGTGGGGGTATTGCCGGGTGTGGGAGAGGGCCCTCCCCAGGGGGATTCTGCCCCCCCTCCTGCTGCCCCATTGTTACCTCCTCAGATCCTCGAGCCGTCATCTCTGCCCCCCGACCCAATCCCTGTCACCCAGCCCGCAGACAATGCCATGGAGGGCTGAACCCTAGCACAGGGAAAGCGGAGCAAGCGGAAGGCTCGAGCTCCGCTCCTGCCATCCGGTGCGGAGGCCCCCCGGAAAACCAGGAAAGGGGGTACCACTGCTGAGCCTTCCGCTTTGCCCACGGGTGCATTACATCGACCGTTGCCGGCTGGGGAAGCTGTTGCAGCACCGGAGGATGCCGCCATCCATTCTCCGCGGTCCCTCCTCGCGGAGGCCCCAGTTGCAGCCCCTCCTACCCCCTTACCACCTATACCCCCTGCGATGCTCGAGGCAAGCGTTGCCTCGGGTGCTAGCGGGGATGACGCCGGGGTGGTGGGAGGTGAGCTGCCCTCTATCTATGAGGAGATCGAGGCCCTGGGTCTGACCCCGGTCACCCAGGGGGAGGACGACCCTCTGCCAGCGGGCCTCGATCTGGCCGACCTCACCCCAACCCCCCCTTCTCAGTCTCCTGTTCCCCTGACCGCTGCTCCTGCCTTAGAGGAACCCCTGGACTCCTTGACCTGCCCGGCTGCGGGTGACACCTCGCTGACGGCCGCCGAGCCTCTTCAGGCGACGGCCGGTGCCTCGCGGCCGGGACCCGAGTTACCAGGGGTATCCCTTGTTGGCGTGGGGCAACCGAGTTCCTTCCCGGGTGGGGGCCCCGTTGCAGATTGTTCACCTCCTGCTGCCGTGGCTGTTCCATCTGCCGTAGAGACTGAGGCTGGCATCCCTGGGGACCTCCTCCCTAACCCTCAGACCCCTGGGCCCGACCGAGGGGAGCTACCTTCCAGCTGCCCAGCTCCTGGGGCCCAGGATCCCACCTCTGTCCCTCTTCCCAACCCTACTCCTGCCCCCGGCCCTACCCCTACTCCTGACCCCGGCCCTATCCCCTCCACCTCCCACAATGCCATTGCCGCCTCTGGGGATGTCTCTTTCTCTTTCCCAGAGGGTGACCCCCAGGGAGCGGCCTTTGTGTTCCCCAATCCCGACCCACTAGGGGCTGCTATCCTCCCTCCGCCACTGCCCCCCCCATTAAGCCGGGGTCTGAGGTGGACCGTGTGGCGCCGGTTCATTGGGCGCCACTTCGAGGGTCCGCCCCTTGCCTGCCCATCTCAGTGGGCCACGGGGCTGTGCCAGGGGCCCCAACGGGGGCTGATTTGCAGCCAGTGACCCCACCCCCTCATATGCTGCGAGAAGTGCTGCAGGAGTTTTTAGAAGATGTGCGTGGCTCCCGCAATAAGGTGCCGCTCGCTCTCCAGTGATGGGGGGATTTCCACCAGATCCTCCGGGCTGCGAGGGCCCTCATGGCGGAGGGTAAAAGGACCAGGAAGCAGGGTGCTCCCAGGGCCTTCTACGCACACCTTTTCTCCCCGGATCCGACCGACCCTACCGCTTGCAGAGTGCTCTGGGACGGACTCCCAACGGTCAGCACGGGTGACCGGGACCGGCTAGAGTTGCCTCTCTCTCTGGCCGAGTTCTCGGAAGCCCTCCGCCGCATGCCCACCAATAAATCTCCGGGCATGGACGGGCTGACCATGGAGTTCTACCGCGTGTTCTGGGACGTCCTCGGCCCGGACCTAGTCACCGTCTGGGCCGAGGCCTTGCGGAGCGGGGTCCTCCCTCTTTCGTGCAGGCGAGCCATACTCGCCTTATTGCCGAAGAAGGGGGACCTCCGCGACTTACGGAATTGGCGTCCCGTCTCGCTCCTCAGCACGGACTACAAAATCGTAGCCAAGGCCATCTCGCTGCAGCTGGGGTCCGTGCTGGAGGACGTAATCCACCCAGACCAGACCTACACCGTCCCGGGCCGTAGCATCTTTGATAACCTCTACCTGGTCCGGGATCTTTTGGAACTTGGGTGTAGGGATGGTCTGTCGCTCGCCTTCCTGTCCCTGGATCAGGAGAAGGCGTTCGACAGGGTGGACCACGGGTATCTCCTGGGCACTCTGCAAGCGTTAGGCTTCGGACCCCAGTTTGTGGGTTTTCTCCAGGTGCTGTATGCCTCCGCAGAGTGTCTGGTCAGGCTCAACTGGACCCTGACCGAGCCAGTCAGCTTCGGGTGGGGAGTGCGGCAGGGGTGCCCCCTCTCGGGCCAGCTGTACGCTCTGGCGATCGAGCTCGTCCTCTGTCTCCTCCGCAAGAGGTTGACGGGGTTGGTGCTTCGGGAGCCGGAGCTGCGGCTGGTCCTGTTGGCATACGCCGACGATGTGCTCCTTGTGGTCCAGGACCCGGGCCACTTGGCAATCTATAAAACCAATCCGTTCACATATCCAGGCAGAGTTCCTCTTGGCGGCGTCCGCTGGCTCCCTTGACACCTTTGAGGAGCAGTGGGCGCTATCCGGGGTTTTCTGCTTGGTGTCCCCGTCAGGTTCCTTCTTTTGACCGCACTCCTGTCCCTGGTTTTTCATTAGTTGTCCCCCATAATTATTTGAGTTTCAGGCCCTGTGGGTCCTCCCCTTAGGCTGAGGGGGGACCCTTTAGCAGTGGGTGGGCGTAAGCTTCCCAGAATCCAATATGTACAGTATCCCATATTAAACGGATTAAAAACTTAACTGATTGCAAAGGACAGAGGATCGGAAACAGGCCCCACAGTCACAGGAACCTCCATCGGCCAACCTCCTCTCCCTGGTTTTATAGATGGCCTGTTTAGCCAGTGCCAAGAGGAAGTTGACCAGGAGGTCCCGCGACTTTGTGGGGCCACGGATAGGGAGTGCATAAATGAGAAGGTGGGGGGGAAAAGTGTAACCAAAAACGCAACAGAATGTCGGTGAGGAGCTGGTGTAGGGGCTGCAACCTGGCACACTCTAGGTAAACGTGAGCCAGGGTCTCCCTCACGCCGCAGAAAGGACAGGTGTCTGGGACAGGGCTAAGTACACGCCTGTGCTCACGGCCCCATGAAGGAGCCACCAGCTGATATCCCCGGTGGGCCTCGGGACCAGGGTGGAATAGAGGTTGGCCCACTGGGGTATAGCTTCTTGTAGCGGGGTGGACACCCGCTCCTGCCCTGAGGGGTTAAAGCCAGCCCTGCACAGGGCTGGGGCTGTGGGAAAAGCTACCTAGGCTGATTGGGGAAGTAGCCACAGCTGGGCCATGCCCCATAAGGCCTCCTCTGGCCTGTAAAAAGAGGCTGGGATCCAAGAGCTTAAGAGTTCTTTCTCTGCGTTCAGAGAGAGAAGGGCCTGGCTGCAGGGAGATAAGACAGGGTACCTGAGTGGAGCAGGGCTGGGGAAAGGTATAGGAGCTGTGGAGCTCCAGCCTGGAAAGCTCCCGGTTTTAGTCTAGCATTAGGCCAGGGGTCACCAACCTTTCAGAAGTGATGTGCAGAGTTTTCATTTATTCACTCTAATTTAAGGTTTCGCGTGCCAGTAATACATTTTAAGGTTTTTAGAAGGTCTCTTTCTATAAATCTATAATATATAATTAAACTATTGTTGTATGTAAAGTAAATAAGGTTTTTAAAATGTTTAAGAAGCTTAATTTAAAATTAAATTAAAATGCAGAGCCCCCTGGACTGGTGGCCAGGACCCGGGCAGTGTGAGTGCCACTGAAAATCAGCTCGTGTGCCACCTTTGGCACATGTGCCATAGGTTGCCTACCCCTGCATTAGGCTAAGGGGTACTGGGGGTTGCAGAGGGCAGCCCAGAGGTAGGCTAAGGCAGCAGGTCCAAATCCTCCTTGCCTGTGATGAGTGGCCTATACTGTAGTCTGCCCCAGGTGTGGGGCTAGATGATGACTGGCAGTAGCCTTACACTGAGGTGAGGTGGGGTTAGTGGGTGGGGGTTCCCCTGGGAAGGGAGACCCAGTGTGTGTGGGTACTGCCAGGGGGCAGCACCCAGAGCAAGGAGCACCGGGGTCCTGAGAGGGACACGAGGCCCAGTAGAAGTGACAAGGCTGATCACTGGTCTGCAGAGGATGCTCCGGACACTGGGTCAAGCTAATTCCCCAAGAGACCAGCAGGAGGCGCCGCAGGGGTGAGTCCGACCCCTTACACTTCTCCATACAAAGAACCATGAAATATTCACCCCCACAGGTAAAAGTAAACAGTGACACAATAACATGCAGCTTTTCAGTGGGGATGCTCATATCCAGGCCAGGCTAACCCAGGTGCTCAGATCCCAGTGCCATGGCCTAAGTGAGTCAATGCAATCTTTGGATCTATAAACAGGGGAATATTGAAGGAGAGTAGGGAGGTGGTATTACCTCTGTATATGGCACTGGTGGGACCATTACTGGGACCATTCTCAGGTCCCCACTTCAAAAAGGGTGTTGAAAAAGTTAAAAAAATATATATATATATATAAGTGATTCAAGATCTGGAAAAGCTGCTTTAAACTGAGAGACTTAAGAATCATATGCATGGAAGCCCAAAAGGACATAGGTACCTAGAAAAATCCCTGCAATTCATAAAGCCTGAGCTGGGAGTCTAGGCTCCCAATACAATGAATGGGAAGTGATAGGCACCTTAGACTATGATTCACAAAGCCAGCAGGGAACTGCCTAAGCTAGCCAATGAGAGGGGTGTGTCCTAGGTGCCTATCTCTGTGAGAAGGGTGGGACTTAAGTCCTGACTGCTGGCAGACACCCATCTCTCCTAGGGTTCACAGCTGAAAATCATTCTCTTGGTGTTTGGAGCCTATGCTGTTTTTGCAAGAACAAAAGGGCCTACCTCACAGCTTTTTGCCCAGTGAGCACTCACCTGGATGTGGAAGACCTGAAATTCATGTCCTCCCTCTACCTGAGACAGAGGTGGAGGAGGGATCTGAACAGGACTTTACCACCTCTCCAATAAGTGCTCTAAACACTGAGATATGGGATAATCTGGTGTGTGTCTGCCAGGTGCCAGTGCATGCCAGAGCATCAGGATCATTCACTTGTGTGTGAATATCAAAGAAATGTTAAGTGTACTAATTCACTCAAGTGTTAATTTAGTTCAAAGGAAATGTGAATATTATCTTCACTTATCTATAACTTGTTGATTGCTATCACATGACACATACCCTGTAATTAGATAACCCTAGACCAAAGTGTGTGTGAGGCTAAGATGAGAAGATGTTTGATGTGCAACTAATGAAATCTTAAGTGAAAACAAACCAAGCATCTATCCCTATTATAATGTAACAGCAGGCAATTGCATTATGTATATCGCTGTAACTAAATTACTTGTGAATGCAAAGGAAGTACAATGCTAACTTCAAAGCAAGGGTCGTTGTCTTCAACAATGGAAGTTCACACTCAGTCTGCAATTGCTACTCATTGTTCAAATTGTCTTCTGTGAGAAGGATCTATAAATACTGGTTTAAGGGAATGATCCTGCATCTCTGGAGGGTTTGTATTCTAACAGGATGGAGTAACTAAACAAGAAGGCAGAGATCCCCAAAATTATTCTGGGGAACCCTGAAAACTTTTGGAGACTGGCAGATTACTACATCTCTGTTATCATTTTGGACTCACAACCTTAGACTCCTCTGTTGATATATTTTACCCACTTTAACCTAACTCTTGTTTCTGTTTCTTAACTAAACCTTTAGTTAGTTTACTAGAGAAATTGGCTCCCAGTGTTGTCTCTGGTGTAAGACTGAGAGTATCCATTGACCTGGGGTAAGTGACTGACCATTTGGGATTTGGAGTAACCTAATGTGATGTGATATTTACAGTGTGCTGGGCATTCTCTCAATCTTTCCTGTTGAAGCTGTTCCATTGTGGCTAAATTAGTCATATGTGCTAGAGAGAGAGAGGGAACAAGTATGGGAGTGACTTTATAGCCCTGCTCCAATTACTTTTTTTTTTAATTATTTATTCAGAGTGACCGCTTCAATAGAAAAGATTCAGCGGGCCCCATATCTGAATCTTCCATAGCTTGGTGACAGGTCCCATGCTGAGGGGTGAAGATCCCTGTTCCAATCCCTTCTTCTCAAGTGGATGGGGGACTTGAACCAGGGTGCTACCTACATCCCATGTACATACCCAATCACTAGGCTATGAGGGTTTCAGTCTCTCTCCTGGTTGCTTTGTGTGAACTTGCCTGAGGGACTCTGTCCAGCAGGCATGCTCAGAGGGCACCTACCAGCTCAGGCAAACTCTTGTCTTTCCTGGTTTGTGAATCACTCTGGGATATAGGTGGGATGTAGCCCTATGCATACTCCGAGGCAGAAATGTAGCTGTGTAGGGAACTTTTACTGCAAACATTTAGGGGCTGAGTGAGTTTAGGTACCTACAGGGATCAGCAGCTGGTTTGTGAATCATAATGGAGCCTAAAACTTGGACTTTAGGCACCTAGCTCCTTCTGTGTGTCCAAGCCTCAATCTATTATGTTATCCAAGAGAAGGTTAAGAGGTGACTTGAGCATGGTCTACAAGTGCCTACATGGGGAAGAGATTTCTGACAGTAGTTAGATCTTTAATCTAGCAGAAAAAGTCATAACAAGATCCAGTGGGTAGAAGGCACAGCTAGAAAAATTCAGACTAGAAATAAGATGCACATTTTTAACAGTGACGGTAATTCAGCATAGAAACAATTTATCTAGATATATGGTGATTTCACTCTCCTTTATATCAAGGACGTATTTCTAAAAGGTAAAGGGGAGCGATAGCTCAGTGGTTTGAGCATTGGCCTGCTAAATCCAGGATTCTGAGTTCCCTCCTTGAGGGGATCATTTAGTGATTGGGGAGCAAAAAAAAAAAAAAAAAAAAGTGAGGGACAGTACTTGGTCCTGCCTAGTGAAGGCCAGGGACTGGACTCAATGACCTTTCAAGGTCTCTTCCAGTTCTATGAGATAGAAGCTATGCTATAAAAAACGTTATGGGCTTGATGCAGAAATGATTGGGTGAGATGCTTTGTCCTGTGTTATTCAGGAGGTCAGACTAGATGATTGTAATAGTTCCTTATGGCCTTAAAAAAAATCTATCCCTTTATGAACTTTCAATTGCTGGTAACTTATGCCACATTTGAATTAGCCACCTGGAAACAATGTATAATGAAGCTCATTTATGATTCCCCAAACCATTCAGTCTGCTACAAGAGCATCATTGTCATCTTCTTTAAATACAGCTGCTTTGCATTTTATATATAATATAAAAATCACCACCTTAAAACTTTCAGTAAGTAAACTGCATATCCTTCAGTTCACTCATTAAAAGTGTGCGTCTTTTGCCCCCTAGTGGTTCTTCAAAATCTCTTGCAAAAGACAGTTACGTGTGAAGTGTATTGCTTGAGGTAAACAGATTTCTGTTGCCTCTATAGAGGCAGTGACCAGATGTCCCAATTTTATAGGGACAGTCCCACTTTTTGGGTCTTTTTCTTGTATAGACTCCTATTTCTTCCCCCCCCCAACCCTCTGTCTCCATTTTTCACACTTGCTGTCTGGTCACCCTACCTCTATCTCACAACCAAAGGATTTATTACAGAGAATAAGAGCCCTTAGACAAGTGCTGGCTCAAAGTTCCTTGCCATCCTAGGAAGATTAAAAATAAACTTGGCTAACCTGGAAAAAATCAATTGATTTGACTAGGCCTGTTCTTGGCTTATTTCTCTGAATAAGAACTTTCTCCTTCTGTCTGATCCTGAAGTGACTCCGCAATGCTGTGCTGGTGTTTATTTATCAGTGTGAAACAGGAATTCTCAGGCTCTTCCATAGTATGGCCTACATCTTATTATTAGAGATGGTCTCATAGGAACCTTCCTCTCATTAACAGGAACCACCCTTCCTTGCTGCCCAGTGCCCCTGGAGTGGCTAACACTTGTTTATTTAGTATCAGAGAGGTAGCCGTGTTAGTTTGGATCTGTAAAAAGCGACAAAGAGTCCTGTGGCACCTTATAGACTAAAAGATATTGGAGCATAAGCTTTCGTGGGTGAATACTTACTTTATCGGACGCATGTCATGTTTATTTGAAGATGTAATATTGGGAAGTTATTTATCCCCTCTGATCTGTCTTTACTCATGCAGCCACTAGTTCTGCTCATCATTTCAACTTCCCCTCCCATCCCTTCTGTTCCTTGCAGTTGAAGAACCACCAGAGCAGATATTTAAATCTAGGTCTTCCACATCCTGGGTGAATGTCCTAATCACTGGGCTCAAAGTTTTAAGATGAACACCACCACCAGCTCCTCTGGTTATTTTGTGAATCTAGCCCTTTAAAAGTGCTTGGAAACAAAATGTTACAGGTCAAATGACTTTTTTTTTCCCCCCCAACACAAAACAGACTCTTTTGATTTACTGACTTTTGGGGGGATTTTTTCCCCAATTTTTCAGAACAGCCAGGCTTTAGGTTAAGTTGATAGTCTGGGCTAATTTAAAGATAAATAGAGGGAGCCTAGTGAGCAGAAAGCTAGGATCTCCCGAGAGATTGCGACAAGAACAGTTGGTAGAGGCGTATGATTTCAGTTGCAACAGCTGCCCATTCTAGTTTTCCATATGACTTCAGCTAATTCATTATGGGTGCTGGAAGTGTTAAGACTTGTTTTCATGGATGGGAGTTCCTGAACAGATTGTAGGTGACAACAGAACACAGTTCACATCCAAAGAGTTCTCATTTTTTGTCAAAAGAAATTGTATCAAACGTGTCACATCACCTGATTATTATCCTGCCACATGGATTAGAAACATTTATTCAGACATTCAGCTAATGCTGTGGCTCCACATAAAGATAGTTTACAACACAAGGCTGCAAATTTTCTACTAACCTATAGGAATGCAGACCTGCTAATACAAATTAGATATCAGTGATGTTGTTTATAGGATGTAATTAGGTTCTCACCTGGACTTGTTAAAACCTGATCTCCACAGGGACATTTATAAGAAACACTGTGTTCAAATTATCAGAGGGGTAGCCGTGTTAGTCTGAATCTGTAAAAAGCAACAGAGGGTCCTGTGGCACCTTTGAGACTAACAGAAGTACTGGGAGCATAAGCTTTCGTGGGTAAGAACCTCACTTCTTCAGATGCAAGTAATGGAAATCTCCAGAGGCAGGTATATATCAGTGTGGAGATAACGAGGTTAGTTCAATCAGGGAGG